>NW_022589714.1:11974825-12305125 GCF_004348235.1 Phoca vitulina
TTCCTTTCCTTTCCTTTCCTTTCCTTTCCTTTCCTTTCCTTTCCTTTCCTTTCCTTTCCTTTCCCCACCTCTCTCTTTTTTTCTTTCCATATAGATGTCCAATTTTACCAGCACCATTTGTTTAAAAGACTCTCCAGGGTGCCTGGGTGGCACAGTCAGTTAAGCGTCTGATTCCTGGTTTCCCCTTGGGTTGTGATCTCAGGGTGGTGGGATTGAGCCCTGCGTGAGCATGGAAGCTGCTTGAGATTCTCTCTCCCTTTCCCTCTCCCTCTGCCCCTCCCACTCGTGCACATGCGTTCTCTCTCCCTCTCTCTAAAATAAATAAATCTTTAAAAAAATAAAGATTTTCTTTTTCCCATTGTCTTTGCATCTTTATAAAAAATGGTTTGTAAAAATAATATAATTATATTTGTGTGGGCCTTCTTTTCTGATTGCTTTTATTTTCTTGGTAAAATAAGCAAAATCACAACCTGAAAATTAAAAAGGTAGAAGAACTGTTGGCGTTTGAGAGTAAAGAAAAAACATGTAAAATTAATTTATTAATTCAACAAATTATAAGTATGCCTACTATGTACCAGGCACTATTTTATTTCTGTGCATACATTGGTAAGCAAAACAGACAAATCTTCTGCCCTCATAGGATTCTCATTTTAGTGTGTTGAAATATACATGCAGGAAAATGAGTGATTAAAGTAAAAGAAAATGTAAGTAGAATTCCAGCCAGCCCTAAAGGCCCACTTGGGGATAAATTTAATTGAGAGCAGTCAGCAAATTATCTATTCTCCTGATTTATTCAGCTACTCATATGCCAGTACAGACTACAGACAGGTCAGAGATTGACTTCACTGGGTTAGGAATTTCACCAAGAGGATATGATAGAGAATGTGGCAAGGGGATTGAGAGTGTATGTGGGAGACTAATTATGATTAATAATCTTGGAATCTCAGCCAGATAAGGAGGAGCAGAGAACATGAGACAAGTGAAAGCAGTGAAAAAAGGATAAAGTTAATGGGTTAGAAGTTATGGTAGATCAAAGGATTGTTGAGGGAGCAAGGAATGGGATGGAAAGACAGAAGGTAGTGGTCAGTGAATAAGATTCTAGAAATTGAGATTATGGATGGTGAGAGGTCCAGTTACTGTTAATGACAGGGGATGATGTGTTATTTGCTGAGATAGTGTAGAAGGTAAGATACTAAGCCAGGTGCCATAATCTTCTAGGAATGAAGTGAGATTGGATGGCCTGGACATCTGTAGATGACTGCATCCAAGTGTGGTATATTAGTTTCACATTGCTTCTGTAAAGAATTATCACTTATAGTTCTGGAAGTCAGAATTCCAAAATCACTTTCACTACATTAATGTTAAGGTATCAACAAGGCTGGTTCCTTTTGGAGGCTTTGAGCAAAAAGATCTATTTCCTGTTTTTTTTTTTAAGCTTATGGTGGCTCCCTTCTTTCCTTGGCTTGTGTCCCCTTCCATCCTTAAAGCACATCACTCAGCTCTCTGCTTTTGTTGTCCTACCACCTTTTCCTCATCTTTTGTCAAATCTCTCTCTGCTTTCCTCTTATAAAGACACCTATTATATTTAGGGTGTACTTTACCTGGATAATCGAGGATGCTCTCCCAATATCAAGATCCTTGACTTAATCACATCTTTGCCATATAAGGTAACATTCACAAGTTCTAGGAATTAAGACCAGGATATTTTGGGGGGCCAGTATTCAGCCCACTACATGATAGTATAGACTGATGGAATGAGCTTCAGAGGAACCTAGAGGTTTAGTAGGAAAGAAATTTAATTGTCTGTTAGCAGCAATGAGGAGTAAGGAGGACACCCATTTCTATCTCATTAAGGGCAAGGAGAGAAAACAGGCTCCACTTAAGAGGGGTTGAGGAGAAGCAGTAGTATAAGGGAATAGTCAAATTTCCACTGGAGCAAAAAGGTGGAGGGAACTTTCAGAAAGTTAGATTAAAGATAAAGAAGATTTTGCTGATAACCTACCTTGAGCTCTGGGCATAAAGGAAGTGTTTGAGGAGAGGGAAGGTACGAGATTGGGTCCGATTTGTAGATATGCTCTACTTTCTGAGGTTATAAAATGTTGTTGAAAAATCTGAGACCAATCTAACATATATTTTTTTTATTTTTTTTAAGATTTTATTTATTGGGGTGCCTGGGTAGCTCAGTCATTAAGCATCTGCCTTGGGCTCAGGTCATGACCCCAGGGTCCTGGGATCTAGCTCCGCATTGGGCTCCCTGCTCAGCAGGAAGCCTACTTCTCCCTCTCCCACTCCCCTTGCTTGTGTTCCTTCTCTCGCTTTGTCTCTGTCAAATAAATAAATAAAATCTTAAAAAAAAAAAGATTTTATTTATTTATTTGAGAGAGAGAGAATGAGAGAGAGCGCATGAGAAGGGGGAGGGTCAGAGGGAGAAGCAGACTCCCCGCTGAGCAGGGAGCCCAATGTGGGACTTGATCCTGGGACTCCAGGACCATGACCTGAGCTGAAGGCAGTCACCTAACCAACTGAGCCACCGAGGCGCCCCAGTCTAACATATTTTTCACTTAGTGTTTTTGATCACTTAGTGTTTTTGTCTGAATGTTTTTTTCTCCATATCTTTAAAGCACAATAGTAACTTTACTAGATATGAGTTGATGTTGACTACTCTGGGTTATACTTCATAAAGGCTTGGTGTCTTATTCAATATGGTATTTTTTCCAGAAGAAAAAATTCTTTACATTGCACTTTAAATTTTTAATTTTTTAATATGTTTTTCTTCTTTAGATATTTCAATTATACCTATTTTCTTTGTGCATCTTCTATACCTTTCACTTGAAAAACCTTTGTATCTTTATTTCTATTTCATTATAGTCACTTTATCCCTCTTCTTTCCTCTCTTTCTCCTACTTTGCTTTATATTGATATATTCTTGTATTCCTTCAAATTTAGTCTTTACTTCTAATTTTTTTTTCATTTTCTTTAAATTTATTCATGAGTTCTGTTAGCCTTTTAATAAATGTATACCCGCCTTGGGGTGCCTGGGTGGCTCAGTCAGTTAAGCATCTGCCTTCAGCTCAGGTCATGATCTCAGGGTCCTGGGATCGAGTTCCCAAGTTGGGCTCCCTGCTCAGCAGGGAGTCTGCTTCTCCCTCTTCCTTGGCCCCTCCCCCCCACTCATGCATGTGTTTGCTCTCTCTCTATCTCTTTCAAATAAATAAACTTTAAAAAAATCGTATACCCTCCTATTATCTAGTCATTTTATCTGAGATGTTCTTATTTTGACTATGCTGTTCTTTCAGAGCTTTGATAATTTTCTTAATTTCTTTCATCCCTTTTTGAAATAATATGCTCCTTTCATTTTCTTTGTAGTCATATTTTTCTTAATATTTTTTCATTGTCTGCTGGAACATCATTTGGATTATTTTCGTCTTTAGTTTTATAATATCTTTTATATCTTTTATTTGATTGTAATTTTGTTTGTTTCACATGTTTAAATGAGATAGCATTTCCTAGCTTATTCAGAGGACGTTTTTATATGGAAGGTATGGCTCAACCATGGTAGCTCTTGTCCCTTGTAGCTCAAGAGCTTTCCTGTCTATTTAATCTCTCTTTATGGATCTCTCTGTCCGTGTATTATCTATCTATATCTATCTATCTATCTATCTATCTATCTATCTATCTATCTATCTATCATCATCTATCATCATCTATCTACATGTTTTAGCCAGTTATACATCTTTTGAGGTTTAGCCTGATATGATTCAGGTAGGTTTTCTGTCTCTATTTCTGTGTTTAGAACTCTACCAGCCTTGCTTTTCATGGTGATCTCTTTGCTATTACAGTACTCTGTGCTCCATTGGTCTCTTCTGCCACACAGTATCTGAACAATATCTCTCCCTGGGATCTCAATGTGATTTCTGTTTCTGTAGTTTTACTTCAGAGTGGATCTTTCCTTCTACAAGGCAAGGTTTATTGGATATTTTTGCATGCCACTAGTGGTTTGGTCTCTTCTGCATTATTTGAATTTCTTGTTTCTCCATTTGTGGTGTCCTGGAAGTCGCTTGCTAACTTCTTATTTGAAGCCTAGAAGGGCTTCTTCATAGTTTATTAGTTGTTCTCAAATTTACTCACATAGGGTTCCATTCAGTCTGTGGTCCTCTCCTTATGGGGTTGAGTATTTATTGGTGGTTACTCTGTCCTGTGGCTTATAACATCCTTCCATTTTTTTCTCTTTCCCAATAACATTGTATAGCTGTTGAAGCTAGAAGACCTGTGTTGTTACTGGTATTTTGGCTTCACCTGAATACTCAGAATTCCTTATTTCCTAGTTTTATTGAATATATCATTGGCCATTTTAATTTTCTTCAAGTGCCTTAATGATTCTTTTAGTATTTTTTTGTATGAGGGGTTTTGAGGAGATTATAAAAAAATTTACTACAGGGGCTCCTGGGTGGCTCAGTCGTTAAGCGGCTGCCTTCGGCTCAGGTCATGATCCCAGCGTCCTGGGATCGAGCCTCGCATCGGGCTCCCTGCTCAGTGGGAGCCTGCTTCTCCCTCTCCAGCTCCCCCATGGTTGTATTCCCTCTCTCGCTATCTCTCTCTCTCTATCAAATAACTAAAAAAAATCTTTAAAAAAAATTTACTACACTCCTTGGGTGCCTGGGTGGCTCAGTCAGTTAAGTGACTGCCTTCAGCTCAGGTCATGATCTCAGGGTCCTGGGCTCCAGCCCCATATCAGGCTCCATGCTCAGCAGGGAGCCTGCTTCTCCCTTTCCCTCTGCATATCCCCCTGCTTGGGTTCTCTCTCACACACTCTCCCTCTCTTGAATAAATAAATAATTAAGAAAAAACAAACACTAAAAAAATTTACTACACTCTTTTCACTCTCTCCACATTGCCTGTAGAAGCCTGTCTTTGCTCTTTTTTTTTTTTAAATCTTGAAGGATATCTTTGTTTCCAGTGTTATGAAATTTCATGATGGCAAGCCTCCGAATGAGTCTATTTTTATACTTTCACTGGATACTTTCTGGATTCTCTCAAACTGGGCACTCATGTTTTTCTGTACTTGGAAAATCTTTTGAGTAATTTAATTTTCTTTTCCCCCTCTGTTTTCTCAGTTCTTTCTTTCTGGAACATTTATTATTTGGATATTGAGTCTAATGAAGGCCTTCTACTATTTTTAAAAAATTTTTTTATTGTTATGTTAATCACCATACATTACATCATTAGTTTTTGATGTAGTGTTCCATGATTCATTGTTTGTGTATAACACCCAGTGCTCCATGCAGAGTGTGCCCTCTTTAATACCCATCACCAGGCTAACCCATCCTCCCACCGCCCTCCCCTCTAGAACCCTCAGTTTGTTTTTCAGAGTCCATAGTCTCTCATGGTTCGTCTCCCCCTCCGATTTCCCCCCCTTCATTCTTCCCCTCCTGCTATCTTCTTCTTCTTCTTTTTTCTTTTAACATATATTGTATTATTTGTTTCAGAGGTACAGATCTGTGGTTCAACAGTCTTGCACAATTCACAGTGCTCACCATAGCACATACCCTCCCCAATGTCTATCACCCAGCCACCCCATCCCTCCCACCCCACCCCCAACACTAGCAACCCTCAGTTTGTTTCCTGAGATTAAGAATTCCTCATATCAGTGAGGTCATATGATACATGTCTTTCTCTGATTGACTTATTTTGCTCAGCATAACACCCTCCAGTTCCATCCACATCATTGCAAATGGCAAGATCTCATTCCTTTTGATGGCTGCCATAATATTCCATTGTATATATATACCACATCTTCTTTATCCATTCATCTGTCGATGGACATCTTGGCTCTTTCCACAGTTTGGCTATTGTGGACATTGCTGCTATAAACATTGGGGTGCACATACCCCTTCCGATCCCTACATTTGTATCTTTGGGGTAAATACCCAGTAGTGCAATTGCTGGATCGTATGGTAGCTCTATTTTCCACTTTTTGAGGAACGTCCATACTGTTTTCCAGAGTGGTTGCACCAGCTTGCATTCCCAACAGTGTAGGAGGATTCCCCTTTCTCTGCGTTCCTGCCAACATCTGTTGTTTCCTGACTTGTTAATTTTAGCCATTCTGACTGGTGTGAGGTGGTATCTCATTGAGGTTTTGATTTGGATTTCCCTGATGCCGAGCGATGTTGAGCACTTTTTCATGTGTCTGTTGGCCATTTGGATGTCTTCTTTGGAAAAATGTCTGTTCATGTCTTCTGCCCATTTCTTGATTGGATCATTTGTTCTTTGGGTGTTGAGCTTAAGAAGTTCTTTATAGAGGGGCGCCTGGGTGGCTCAGTCGTTAAGCGTCTGCCTTCCACTCAGGTCATGATCCCAGGGTCCTGAGATCGAGCCCCACATCGGGCTCCCTGCTCGGCGGAAAGCCTGCTTCTCCCTCTCCCACTCCCCCTGCTTGTGTTCCCTCTCTCGCTGTGTCTCTCTCTGTCAAATAAATAAATAAAATCTTTAAAAAAAAAAAAAAGAAGTTCTTTATAGATTTTGGATACTAGCCCTTTATCTGATATGTCATTTGCAAATATCTTCTCCCATTCTGTCGGTTGTCTTTGGGTTTTGTTGACTGTTTCTTTTGCTGTGCAAAAGCTTTTTATCTTGATGAAGTCCCAATGCTGTCTACAAGAGACTCATTTTAGACCCAAAGACATGCCCAGATTGAAAGTGAGGGGGTGGAAAACCATTTACCATGCTAATGGACACCAAAAGAAAGCTGGGGTGGCAATCCTATATCAGACAAATTAGATTTTAAACCAAAGACTGTAATAAGAGATGAGGAAGGACACTATATCCTACTTAAAGGGTCTATCCAACAAGAAGATCTAACAATTGTAAATATCTATGCCCCTAACATGGGAGCAGCCAATTATATAAGGCAATTAATAACAAAAGCAAAGAAACACACCGACAACAATACAATAATAGTGGGGGACTTTAACACCCCCATCACTGAAATGGACAGATCATCTAAGCAAAAGATCAACAAGGAAATAAAGACTTTAAATGACACACTAGACCAAATGGACTTCACAGATATATTCAGAACATTCCATCCCAAAGCAACAGAATACACATTCTTCTCTAATGCCCATGTAACATTCTCCAGAAGAGATCACATCCTAGGTCACAAATCAGGTCTCAACCTGTAGATAGGGATCATTCCCTGCCTATTTTCAGACCACAACACTTTGAAACTAGAACTCAATCACAAGAGGAAAGTCGGAAAGAAGTCAAATACATGGAGGTTAAAGAGCATCCTACTAAAGAATGAATGGGTCAACCAGGAAATTAAAGAAGAATTAAAAATTTCATGGAAACCAATGAAAATGAAAACACAACAGTTCAAAATCTTTGGGATGCAGCAAAGGCAGTCCTAAGAGGAAAGTATATAGCAATACAAGCCTTTCTCAATAAACAAGAAAGGTCTCAAATACACAACCTAACCCTACACCTAAAGGAGCTGGAGAAGGAACAGCAAATAAAGCCTAAACCCAGCAGGAGAAGAGAAATAATAAAGATCAGAGCAGAAATCAATGAAATAGAAACCAAAAGAACAGTAGAACAGATCAATGAAACTAGGAGCTGGTTCTTTGAAAGAATTAGCAAGATTGATAAACCCCTGGCCGGCCTTCTACTATTTTTTACTTTATTCTCCTATTTTCCATTTTCTTGTCTTTTTGGCGTACTTTCTAGGAAATTTTTGCAATTCCTTCTTGCCAAATGCCCACTGAGTTTTTCATGTCTACTCTTCTTTTTGTAAACCTGAGAGCTAATACTTTTTCTCTTCTAAGTGTTTTATATATATATATGGCATGCTATACTGGCTCATGGAGGCAATCACTTATTTCTCTCAAGATATTAATGATAGTGAAGATTTATTACTTTTTTAAAAGTTTTCTTCTCCTTATGTAGTTATTTTTTTTCTTTTAATCCAAAATGTTTCTTTCCTGTTTTGCTTGGTTTGTCTTTAATTTTATAGGCTTTCTTAAAATGTCTGGCAATCCTTGGTTGAAAGGTCATATTTAAAAGTAGAGCAAGATAAAAGTTGATGGGAAGTTCTGACTGTATGAATGGGGCTTATCAATTTTGAACTTTATCGTGGGATATTTGTTTGGGAAATGCTTGATGACTGTATCTTAGATTCTTCCTCCTGAACTGTTCAGAGTGCCCAAAGATTTTGTCCATTTACCTGCCTGCTGATATATATGTAGCTGTTTTAAGGGCAGAGTGAAAAAATAGAATGGAGCTTTCTATATTAATATATACATTTTTACTTAATTCGACTGTATGTGTGGACTTTCCTGGGGCAGGAGACTTTGGTACTATCTCAAAAAATACATACCCTCTAAAATGCAAATAAAAACAATGGGATCACTTCATACCCACGAGGATGGCTAAGTGAAAAAGACAGATAACAGGTTTTTGTGAGGATGTGAAGTTGGAAATCTTATGCATTGCTGGTAGAGATGTAAATAGTGCAGCCACTTTTGAAAACAGTCTGCCAGTTCCTTAAAAGAGTAAACATACAATTACCATATGTCACAGACATTCCATTCCTAGGTATATACCCAAGGGAAATAAAAACATATGTTTGCACAAAAACTTGTACACAAACGTTTATAGTAGTTTTATTCATGATATATAGAAAAGTGAAAACAACCCAAATGTCCATCAGTGGAAAAACAGGTAAACAAAATGTGATATATATGTACAATGGAGTACTATTTGACACTACAAAGGAGTGAAGTACTGCCACATGCTCCAACATGACTTTAAAACCATTAGACCAAGTGAAAGAAGCTTCATAAAAGGGCACATGTTGGATTAATCAATTTATACTAAATGTCCATATTAGATAAATCCATAAAGTTTTAATTACTCTTAATTTTTAATTTAAAATTTAATGTATTTTAATTATTTTGATTAATGATTTCTTAGAGCTAGAAAGAAGGGGGATTGGAGGGTGATAGCTAATGGGTATGGAGTTTCTTTTTGGGGTAATGAGAATGTTCTAAAATTGATTGTGATGACAGTTGCACAACTCTATGAACATATTATAAACAATTGAATTATACTTTAAATGGGTACCTTTTATGATATGTGAATTATATCTCAATAAAGCTGTCAAAAAATACTTGTAGTTCCCTGCTAGTGTAAGAGAGAAACAGTAACCTACAGACTTCGGAAAAGAGAAGGAGATCTAAGTCTTAATGCTATTTAGGCAAATTTTCAACAAATTCTTATGCTTTTAGTGTTCATTTAATCAATTTCCAAAAATACTACTCTGCCAATTCCTTAAGCATTTAGGTCTCTATGTTTAAATGAGATTGCTTCTTGAACTTTTTATACTATGGGTTTAAGATTCACCTTTCTCAATGTGCTAAGTTAGTTACCATTTTCCCATTTGCCTTCCAGCTTTTAAAATAGTTGCCGTTTTCTTCTCTCATTCTGTTTTAGTGGGTTATATCTTAAGAGACTTTCATTGAAATGTTTTTTTTTTTAACAACTGATAATCAATTTATTAAAAAGGTTGATTTAAACATCTGCAATGGCGACTTCATCCTCAACTCCTGGCTCAATCCTGATGGACAGAATCTGTTTAACAATCTCAGGACTGTGCAAATCAATTCGTGGATCCTCATCTGAAAATGATCCCAAGTCTTAGAACCTTCACCACAAAGATTTTTTTCTTGTAGTGATTCTCAGAGTCTTGGTAGGCATCTGAACTTGTCCTTTTGCTTTGAAATTCTTCTTTGATTTTTATTTATTTATTTATTTATTATTTATTTATTTATTTATTATGTTATGTTATTCACCATACTTTGAGCCTCTGA
This sequence comes from Phoca vitulina, assembly GCF_004348235.1. Lineage (NCBI taxonomy): Eukaryota > Metazoa > Chordata > Mammalia > Carnivora > Phocidae > Phoca > Phoca vitulina. Next base: position 11,984,692 of record NW_022589714.1, read on the forward strand.
TCAAGTCAGCATATACCTTCTCCAAAGATTTTATGTTGGGGCTGGTTAGAGTAATTCTAATTCGGTGCATCCCACCTCTGGTTCCATGAGTATCTTCCTGGTGTCTTTAAAAGCCATGGTTACAGCATGGTTTCCTGACCAACTTGTCCCTCAGTGGCAAGAGCAAACAGCAGTGAGTCAGGAGCAGGGGCTGGGCTCCCAGAGGTCCCCTGGACCTGTGACTGTGTCTTCCTCAAAGAGCTTAAGAGACTTTCATTGAATTTTTAATCAAGTTTTAAGAGGAAGTAAAAATAATGCATGTGTTTATTCAGGAAACTTTATCTAAAAGTCAGTAGGCTACACTTGTTTACTTTGTAAAATTCATATCAGAAAGAGATTGAAATTCTTAAGATCCAACTGCTTTTAAATCTAGAAATATTCTGATACATGTTCATTTGTCCTCAGTGGCATTGGTAGTTTACAAGTAATTTGTTAGGCAAGATGGCTTAGTGGGATTTTTTAAAGTCATTTTTCCTCCTTTCCACTGAATAATGACTCAACAATTATACCAGAGCTGAGTTACAATTGGATATATTCCAACAAGATGTTGTTTGGGGGTTAACATAAAAATACATAAATTGTTAGCTAATTTGCTGAATTGTTTAATTCGCTAAAATTATTAGCTGATTTAAGTGAGAACACTTAAACATGTCTTTTTAATTAACTTGAAAAATCCTAGCAAGCTATATTACTGCACATAAACTTAGATACTGAGTAATTAGCTTTTGATTTTAAGTTCTCTTTTCCTCTGGTTAGCACTTATAACTGTGTCATAATTTCTATTTTGAAATGCACTATGTGTATACAACTCCTTCCATTTATATTTTAAAAGATTGTGAATGCAATTTTTAGGGCTTTCTATTTACATTCTCAGGTTTAGGAGTTTTCCTGCCCTAAATTTGTGAGACACAATGGAGTAGGGAACTAAGATAAGTATCCAAATCATGTTTCTATTTTCTATGCCTCTTTTTTGTGGCTATTTCATTTCAAAATATTGTTTCCTTCATTCACTTATACAGTTTTCTCAATTCTTTGTATTTATGGACACCTTTGTATTGCTATCTGTGTATTTTCTGTCAGTTTATAATTCATATATTTCATTTAAAGTATTGCCTCATTTTAGAATCAAAGATACAACAGACCATATTGTAATAGCTAAAATGCTAAATTACCTTCCTCAAAATCTACTACGTGATGAAAAAAAATTTCAAATAGTTAAACAAAAATTGAATTTGAGACAAACATATCAAGTGGAAACACTCATGCAAGCTTTTGTAGTTATTTTTTAGAAATGATCACAGAATAGCTTTATTGAATTTAGAGAAGATTATTATTGACATTTCTAAGATAAACAGTAAAGTTAAGGATAAGTGGTTATTTTGTATGTAAGGGACAGAGATGACAAATTCTTTTTTTATTTACTATAATACATAATACAAAATACAAGAAAAAAGCTCTCTATAGAATGGATTTTATGTACTTAGAAGAAATAATGAAAGTCACTTCAATGTATTACAAAATTCAAATTTTGAATTCACTGCCATTTGGTTGTTATTGAGACAAATTTTTCATTTGCATTTTTAAAAAGTTGAATAATGTTTTTTTCAATAATCATCTTTTGCAATTATTTATTGTTATTTCTATAGGGCTGTATATGTACATGATCTGTATATCTGTACATGTCTGTATCATGGAGAAATAATTATCCTGAACAAATGAATCCCATGCCCAGAAAAGCCTAAAGTTTAGTTTTATGCATATTGGGATTAAAAAAAAATCAAATTTCATGGTTCAGTATATAACCTAATCTCTGCATGATCCAGAAAGAAAACTGCTTTTATAAGAGCAATATCAGGCATTTAATCAGGTGTTTTGTGGAGGAAATCTTCCTGAACAATAGGGATGAGGGTACCAAGTGGAGTTGTTATCTGACTTGTGTAATAAACTTACTTTCATAAACCAGCATTTTGAGTCCTAGACTTGTAAAAAACATTTGTGGTGATTATAGCTGCTATGTGAAAAGATGGATATTAACAACAACATATCTAAAATGCCTCTTTATTTAAAGAAGTCCTTAATTAAAATCAAAACTCTCTAAAAACATTTATTATTCTCATTATTGTTATTGTTATTTTTTATAGCCCACATACATATGATCTTACCTTATTATTGTGGACACTTGGCCAAATCACCACAACAGTGTAATGATGGGGAATTTTTATAAGTTTCTGTATTTCTCCAATTAACCTCATGAAAAATTTGAATCTGTCAATGAATGATGCAATATTTGTTGAGTGTCCCTCTTATGTGTACAACATTCTACTTGGTTTTATAGAAAGAAACACTGAACTAAGAAATACATATAATTATATGAATATATATATGTGTGTGTATATATATGTGTGTGTGTATATATATATATATATAATATATATATGAATCAAAACTGATAAGAAATGTTAAACTATGTAGTTGTGATTCCAAAAGCTAAGAAATTTAGAGAAGGAAGAAATCAGATCAGCATGTGAGGGAAAAGGTAAAGAAAGATTCAAGGAAGTTTTAGGAATTTGGATAGCTAGCACTGGAATAGGTAGATCAAAAAGAGAGATATTTCAGGTGGAGAGAAGAAATGCAGGAAGGACAGTGTGAGAAATCGACTATTGTGGGACACCAGGACAAAGAAAAATGGGTGATAATAAAGTTGTTAATCCTATGTTTACTGGGACACCCAGATCATACAGAATAATCATGATATGGATATACAGACACATTGCTAATGCCCCTGCGACTGCCACTGACTCCTCCTTGCCCCTTTAGTGCCTGATGATGCCCTACTAGGCCAACATCATTTGAAAGTTACCTCCCCGGCTGTGCTGTTACTGCCCTTGACACTGAAGATATTTCCTGATGATTATCATGGTGTTCCTGGGGCTAGTTAGCTTGTGGTAGGCGGAATAATTGCCCCAAAGATATCCATATCTTAATCCTCAGAACCTGTGAATGGTTACCTTATATGGCAAGATAACTTTGTAGATGTGATTATGTTAAACACCTTGAGAAAGGGAGATTATATTGGATTATCTGGATGAGCCATACCTGTAATCACAAGGGTCTTTATAAAAGGGAAGCAAAAGTGGATTTGATGATAGAAGAGGAGAAGGCAATGTGATGATAGCAGCATCAATTGGTGTTATGTAGCCCTAGCTAAGTAATGCCAGCTGCCACAAGAACCCAGAAGATGAAGGAACAGATTCTTTCCTTGGCTTCTAGAAGAAATCAAGGAATGGATACCTTGATTTTAGACCCAGGAGGCCATTTTAGACTTACGGCCTCCACAACTGCAAGAGAATAAGTGTCAGTTGTTCAAGCCACCAAGTTTGTGGTCATTTGTTACAGCAGCAACAGAAAACAAATGCACAGCTGAAGCTCCCCAACTTGGCCCAAAATACATTTAAATATAGGAATGGCATAAGTAACTGCTGACTTAAGTAGATATCTCTGATATCCAGTAGATATCTGGTGTCTGAAGGCAGTGAAAGAGTCTGGGGAATTATTGATATGGCCATTGAAATCACTGTGATGATGACAGAGCACTCTGCAGAGATGCCCATGAACTGAGAAGGTGGAAATGGACCTGCAGGGCAGTAGATATACAAAATGATGACCACAAGTTTAGGAGAGTAGCAGACAATGGATTAAATGGTCTGTATTGGTAATATTGGCCTACTGAATGGAGGACAATGGAAGAAAGTAATCATCAGGGAAGAGGGCAGTGGGGTGACGCATCATTAGGTTTTAAGTTCTGTGCACTTAAAGAGAAGTAAAAATTCTAGAAAAAAAGAGGCATTTATCAAAAGAGGTGAAGGGATACTGACTCTGAGGATGGAGGCTACTGGTAAGGGTGAAAGGGAGAAAAATTGTGGAGAAAACCAGACAAGAATGTAATGAGTGAGAAAATTCAGACTGAGTTACGAGTGGCAAGATATTAGTGCTCATAGGAGAAAAATGAGAGGATAGGAGCATTAGGGCAAAGAAAAGTGATGATGAGATGATAAGAGAGAATTATTTATGGACTGAGAGCAAAAAGGCCAATGTCCTGAGAGAGAATATAAAGTCCGGGTGTAGGTTAGTAAGTAGTAAGACTCCCACAGACACATGGCCACACACCTACACTTACAGGGTCCTGGCTTTGGTGGCTATGTAGAGGTGTGGGTCTGTGTTCAGAAAACTGTGTAATTTCATGACGTGTGAAGGGTAAGTGCACTATTGAAATGGAAATAGCTTCTAAAAGCTTCTTTAAGAAAACTTTCTCTTCACTTACGTCTATGAAATTATGCTTAAGAGTTTAATTTGCAACATCATTTGTTGTTTTCTCTATGTGTAAGCCTTCTTGTTATGATTTTATGATTGAAAAGTATGGTATAAACTGTCTTTTAATAATATATGCCTTATTGATTCATTCATAACAGTAATTTGTTGCTGAAACTCAAATGTCCTAGTTGATGGAAAAATGTTAGCTCTAGCTTTCCCTCTACAGATACTGTGACTCTGGACCACAATTGTAAATTAGGCCCTCAGGATGAAAATACATAACTACTTTTTATTTTATTTATTTTATTTTATTTTATATTTTTTATAGTAAGGATTTACTGTGTGTGCTCATAAGAGCAGCAATTTTGGTATAGGAGTATGCCCTGCTGTGATGCAGTTCCACACTCATATTAAATCCAGGTACCCCCTAATGTGTTACAAGGCTTTCCCAGTCATACTTGTCAAAAGCAGAAAGCACATATATTTACAGTGCTATTAACATTCCTTCAAAGTGTAGATGTAAATGCCTATACCTCCCCTGCCTTGCATCAGTTATCTCTGCTTGGATCCATAATTTTAATAGCCCATAATCATTAGCAACTTGATTTCCAAATCATATGTAATCTCCAAAAAGATAAAACCACATAAGAAAATAAACCAATACTCTCAAATTTATTTCCATTCCTCCTCTAAGGTCACCAAGTCTGTAGATCTAAAAGCAAGAAGAGAAAAATGTGATATGATTAATATAACAAATATAGTATAAATATATTAATACAATTCAGTGTTTAATAAATGTCTTTAGTAAAGACAAATGTTTTTACTAAGTGGGAAAAATGTCCAGAAGAGCATGTTTTATGAGTTATTTAGAAAATATGGTAGTGGCTTGCCTAATGAATCTATAAGAAATTATTCAGTTGCTCAGGGGAATAGTTTTATATTTGTTTTTTTCCACATTTTTTGGCAACTCTTCTGAAAGTAGTACTAATTTTATTTGTTTTATGAGATGTTTCTACTATAAATTAATATTGTCTTTATCTGTTTGTTAAAATAACCAAGTGTCTGCTTTAAGCCCACAGATTTATTGCTAAATTATAACTCTATCCCTGTGTCTCTTAAACTTAAAGCACATTAGGTTTCTACGTAGTATTTCTCTGTCAATCCACATTAGAAGGCTCACTATTGTGTGAAATTTAGGGTAATTATTATATCTGATATAGTAATTCATAGAAGTGGAGTATGAAGTTTGATTTGTTTATATCATTTTACTAGAAGCTGTAGACACCAAGCCCCATCATTCAACACCTAGACAATCATCTTACCCTATGTCAGCAAGTTTGTCACACAAGATCAAGTACTTGGTAGGTTTTTACTATGAATTGCATATAGTATTTTACTTGAATTTAGCCAAGTTAATAAAATAGTTTCCACAAAACTTTTGGATTCCAAAGTAGTTGGGATGATAGGATAGAGTCTAACTGACCTGTTGTGGACTGAATTTTGTACCACCCACCCCCAACCAAATTCATGTATTGAGGCCCTAATCCCTAATTGTCTGTCTTTGGAGATAAAGCCTTTGGGAGATAATTAAGGTAAAATGAGGTCATAAAGGTGAGGCCCTAATCTGATAAGATTAATGGCCTTATAAGAGGAAAAGAGATCTCTCTCTCCACATCCACATGCTCAGAGGAAAGGCTGTGTGAGTACAGTAGCAAGAAGGCAGCCCCTGCTAGGGGCGCCTGGGTGGCTCAGTCGTTAAGTGTCTGCCTTCAGCTCAGGTCATGATCCCAGGGTCCTGGGATCGAGTCCCATGCTGGGCTCCCTGCTCAGTGGAGAGCCTGCTTCTCCCTCTCCCACTCCCCCTGCTTGTGTTCCCTCTCTCACTGTCCCTCTCTCTGTCAAATAAATAAATAAATAAAAGTAAAAAAAAAAAAATAAAAAAGAAAGAAAGGAAGAAATGAAACCCTGCCAGACCATGATCTGGAACTTCCCGCCTCCAGAATTGTGAGAAATAAATTTCTGTTTTTTATGCCACCCAGCCCATGATATTTTGTTATGGTGGTCTTAGCAGACTAATACATGATTTATACCCAATAGTCCCAAGATTTTGTAGGGTAAACTTGGTGCTTTGTATTATCTAGTTGACACAGATTGAAATAAAATTGAGGATGAAAATGGTCTTTCAATTTTGAAATCTCTCAGCAACTTGGATTATTGATTTTATCACAGATTTTTATGTCTGAGTTATATTTAAGTGATGCATTTCAATAAATTGCTATTTTAGTCATTGCGAACAATGTACATTGTTTACAATAGTACAGATGTACAGAAATATTTAGCAACCTGTATGGCATGTGCATTAGCCATTTAAAATGGATGTCCAACCAATGAGAATAGAAAATAGCTGCTCTGTTAAGCTTATCCATTGAGTGGCAGATCTGCCTACCCATACAACAGTATGGATTTTTATTTTTATTTTTTTTTTAATTTTATTGTGTTATGTTAGTCACCATACAATGCATTATTGGTTTTTGCTGTGGTGATCCATGATCCTTTGTTTTCGTATAACACCCAGTGCTCCATGCAGTACGTGCCCTCCTTAATACCCATCACCAGGCTAACCAATCTCCCCTCCCCCCTCCCCTCTAAAACCCTGTTTGTTTCTCAGAGTCCATAGTCTCTCATGGTTCATCTCTCCCTCCAATTTCCCCTCCCCCATTTTTCCCTTCCTTCTCCTAATGTCCTCCATGCTATTCCTTATGTTCCACAAATAAGTGAAACCATATGATAATTGACTTTCTCTGCTTGATTTATTTCACTTAGCATAATCTCCTCCAGCCCCATCCATGTTGATGTAAAAGTTGGGTATTCATCCTTTCTGATGGCTGAGTAATATTCCATTGTATATATGGACCACATCTTCTTTACCCATTCATCTGTTGAAGGGCATCTTGCCTCTTTCCACAGTTTAGCTATTGCAGACATTGCTGCTATGAACATTGGGGTGCCTATGGCCCTTCTTTTCACTACATCTGTGTCTTTGGGGTAAATACCCAGGAGTGCAATTGCTGGGTCATAGGGTAGCTCTATTTTTAAATTTTTGAGGAACCTCCACACTGTTTTCCAAAGTGGCTGTATCAACTTGCATTCCCACCAGCAGTGTAAGAGGGTTCCCCTTTCTCCACAACCTCTCCAACATTTGTTGTTTCTTTCCCTGTCCATTTTTGCCATTCTAACTGGTGTAAGGTGGTATCTCAATATGGTTTTGATTTGAATTTCCCTGATGGCTAATGATGATGAACATTTTTTCATGTGTCTGTTAGCCATTTGTATATCTTCTTCAGAAAAGTGTCTGTTCATCTCTTCTGCCCGTTTTTTGACTTGATTATTTGTTTTTTGGGTGTTGAGTTTGAGAAGTTCTTTATAGATCTTGGATACCAGCCCTTTATCTGTAGTGTCATTTGCAAATATCTTCTCCCATTCTGTGGGTTGCCTCTTTGTTTTATTGACTGTTTCCTTTGCTGTGCAGAAGCTTTTTATCTTTTTTTTTTTTTTTTTTTTTAAAGATTTTATTTATTTGACAGAGAGAGACACAGCGAGAGCAGGAACACAAGCAAGGGGAGTGGGAGAGGGAGAAGCAGGCTTCCCGCTGAGCAGGGAGCCCGATGTGGGACTCGATCCCGGGACCCCGGGATCATGACCTGAGCCGAAGGCAGACGCTTAACGACTGAGCCACCCAGGCGCCCAAGAAGCTTTTTATCTTGATGAAGTCCCAAAAGTTCATTTTTGCTTTTGTTTCACTAGCTTTTGGAGATGTATCTTGAAAGAAGTTGCTGTGGGCAATGTCAAAGAGGTTACTGCTTATGTTCTCCTCTAGGATTTGGATGGATTCCTGTCTCACACTGAGAGAGGAATCCACTTTGAGTTTATCTTTGTGAATGGTGTTAGAGAATGGTCGAGTTTCATTCTTCTGCATGTGGCTGTCCAATTTTCCCAGCACCATTTATTGAAGAGACTGTCTTTTTTCCATTGCATGTTTTTTCCTGCTTTGTCAAAGATTATTTGACCATAGAGTTGAGGGTCCATATCCAGGTTCTCTAATCTGTTCCACTGGTCTATATGTCTGTTTTTGTGCCAGTGCCATGCTGTCTTGGTGATCACAGCTTTGTAATATAGCTTGAAATGGGGCAACGTGATGTCCCCAGCTTTGTTTTTCTTTTTCAACATTTCCTTGGCGATTCGGGGTCTTTTCTGATTCCATACAAATTTTAGGATTGTTTGTTCCAGCACTTTGAAAAATGTCATTGGAATTTTGATTGGGATGGCATTGAAGGTATAGATTGCTCTGGGTAGCATAGACATTTTAACAATGTTTATTCTTCCGACCCATGAGCATGGAATATTTTTCCATCTTTTTGAGTCTTCTTCAATTTCTTTCATGAGTGTTTTGTAGTTCCTAGAGTATAGATCCTTTACCTCTTTGGTTAGGTTTATTCTGAGGTATCTTATGGTTTTTGGTGCTATTGTAAATGGAATCGTTTCTCTAATTTCTCTTTCTACAGTTGCGTTGTTAGTGTATAAGAAAGCAACTGATTTCTGTGCATTGATTTTGTATCCTGCCACATTAGTGAATTGCTGTATGAGTTCTAGTAATTTGGGGGTGGAGTCTTTTGGGTTTTCCGCATAAAGTACCATGTCATCTGCGAAAAGAGAGTTTGACTTCTTCTTTGCCAATTTGAATACCTTTTATTTCTTTTTGTTGTCTGATTGCTGTTGCTAGGAGTTCTAATACTATGTTGGACAATAGTGGTGAGAGTGGGCATCCTTGACATGTTCCTGATCTTAAGGGAAAGGCTCTCAGCTTTTCCCCATTGAGGATGATATTTGCTGTGGGTTTTTCATAGATGGATTTTATGAACTTGAGGAATGTTTCCTCTATCCCTATACTCTGAAGAGTTTTAATCAGGAAAGGATTTGTATTTTGTCAAATCTTTTTCTGCATCAATTGAGAGGACCATATGGTTCTTCTCTCTCCTCTTATTAATGTGTTCTATCACATTGATTGATTTGCGAATGTTGAACCACCCTTGCATCCTGGGGATGAATCCCACTTGGTCGTGGTGGATGATCCTTTTAATGTATTGTTGGATCGTATTAGCTAGGATTTTGTTGAAGATTTTGGAATCCATATTCATCAGGGATATCGGTCTGAAATTCTCCTTCTTGATGGGGTCTTTGTCTGGTTTGGGGATTAAGGTAATGCTGGCCTCATAGAATGAGTTTGGAAGTTTTCCTTCTGTTTCTATTTTTTGAAACAGCTTCAGTAGAATAGGTACTATTTCTTCTTTGAATGTTTGGTAGAATTCCCCAGGGAATCCATCAGGCCCAGGACTCTTGTTTTTTGGGAGGTTTTTGATCACTGCTTCAATCTCGTTACTGGTTATTGGCCTATTCAGGTTGTCAATTTCTTCCTGTTTCAGTCTTGGCAGCTTAGGGGTTTCCAGGAAGGCCTCCATTTCATCCAGATTGCTCAATTTATTGGCATATAGTTGTTGATAATAATTTCTAATAATTGTTTCCATCTCCTTGGTGTTAGTCGTGATCTCTCCCCTTTCATTCATAATTTTATTAATTTGGGTCCTTTCTCTTTTCTTTTGGATAAGTCTGGCCAGTGGTTTATCGATCTTATTAATTCTTTCAAAGAACCAACTTCTAGTTTCGTTGATCTGGTCTACTGTGTTTCTGGTTTCTAATTCATTGATTTCTGCTCTAATTTTAATTATTTCTCTTCTAATGAGTGGCTTAGGCGTCATTTGTTGCTTTTTCTCTAGTTCTTTAAGGTGTAGAGTTAGTTGGTGAATTTGGGATTTTTCTATTTTTTTGAGTGAGTCTTGGATGGCTATGTATTTTCCCCTTAGGACCGCCTTTGCAGTATCCCATAGGTTTTGGACTGATGTGTTTTCGTTCTCATTGATTTCCATGAATTGTTTAAGTTCTTCTTTGATTTCCTGGTTGACCCAAACATTCTTGAGCAGGGTGGTCTTTAGCTTCCAAGTGTTTGAATTTCTGCCAAATTTTTTCTTGTGATTGAGTTCCAGTTTTAGAGCATTGTGGTCTGAGAATATGCAGGGAATAATCTCAATCTTTTGGTATCGGTTGAGACCTGATTTGTGACCCAGTATGTGGTCTATTCTGGAGAAAGTTCCATGCCTGCTCGAGAAGAATGAGTATTCTGTTGTTTTAGGGTGGAATGTTCTGTAAATATCTATGAGGTCCATCTGGTCCAATGTATCATTCAAAGCTCTTGTTTCCTTGTTGATTTTCTGCTTAGATGATCTGTCCCTTGCTGAGAGTGGAGTATTGAGGTCTCCTACAATTAACATATTGTTATCAATATGACTCTTTATTTTGGTTAACAGTTGGTTTATGTAGATGGCTGCTCCCATGTTGGGGGCATAGATATTTACAATTGGTAGATCTTCTTGTTGGATAGACCCTTTAAGAATGATATAGTGTCCTTCTGTGTCTCTAATTACAGACTTTAGTTTAAAATCTAATTTGTCCATTATGAGAATTGCTACCCCAGCTTTCTTTTGAGGTCCACTGGCATGGAAGATGGATCTCCATCCCTTCACTTTCAATCTGGATGTATCTTTAGGTTCAAAATGAGTCTCTTGTAGGCAGCATATGGATGGGTCCTGTCTTTTATCCAATCTGCAACCCTGTGCTGTTTTATGGGAGCATTTAGGCCATTCACGTTAAGAGTGATTATTGAAAGATATGAATTAATTGTCATCATGTTGCCTATGAAGACCTTGTTTTTATAGATTATCCCTGTAAATTTCTGTTGTATATCACTCTTGGGGTCTTTCTCCTTTTATAGGATCCCCCTTAATATTTCTTGCAGGGCTGGCTTAGTGGTCACATATTCTTTCAGTTTCTGCTGGTTGTGGAAGCTCTGCATCTCTCCATCCATTCTAAATGACAGCCTTGCCGGATAAAGTATTCTTGGCTGCATGTTCTTCTCATTTAGTACCCTGAATATGGCTTGCCAGGCCTTTCTTGCTTGCTAGGTCTCTGTGGATAGGTTTGACATTATTCTGATGTTCCTCCCTCTGTACGTAAGGAATCTCTTCCCCCTAACTGCCCTTAAGATGGTTTCCTTGGTTCTAAGATTTGCAAGTTTTACTATTACATGCTGGGGTGTTGGCCTGTTTTCATTGATCTTGGGAGGGGTCCTCTCTGCCTCTAGGATGTGAATGTTTGTTTCATTCCCCAGATTAGGGAAGTTCTCAGCTACGATTTGCTCAAATGCATCTTCTAGCCCTCTCTCTCTCTCCACTCCCTCTGGGATTCCAATTACTCTGACATTGGAATGCTTCATGGTGTCACTTATTTCTCTGATTCTGTTTTCATGGATTCTGAGTTGTTTTTCCCTGGCCTCCTCTTTTCCCTTTTTATCTATTATATTGTCTTCCAGGTTGCTTATTTTCTCTTCTGTCTCAGTTACCCTAGCTGTTAGATTATCTAGATTGGATTGGATCTCATTGATAGCATTTTTAAGTTCTGCCAATTCAGCTTTCATTTCTGCCCTTAGAGACTCTATGTTGCCATTAATTGATATCTCCATTCTAGCCATTGTCTTCACAATTGCTAGCCTGAATTCCATCTCCGACATCTTGGTTATATCTGCATCCATTTGTAAATTTGCGGTGTAAGTCATAATCGCTGAGTCTTTTCTATTTGGGGGGCTCCTCCTCCTAGTCATTCTGTTGATGGGTGTTTGAGGGAATGTATAGAGTCCAAATTATTGATCAGAACCCAAGCAAGATGCACCTGTTTTATAGGGAGTTTAGGATTGCTGGCCTCTTGTTTTCCCAGCCTGTCTTCTGGGGGAGGGGCCTGCCGCGCTGTTACTCAGGCAACTCTGTTTGGGCGGAGTTGCCCTGCCCCCCTGTGGCGGGGGATGGGCTCAGCGGGAATCAGTTTTTGGGGCTTTTGTTCTCTGGCGCCTTTCGCTGGCAGCTTTCTGCGTCTCTTCCGCAAGTTAGAGCAGAAGAGACCCTTTCCAACCCTCTGCCTCAGAGCAGAGAGACCTCAGTCTGTTCTTCAGTGAGCTCTCCAGGCCACACTGTCTCTGTTTCTGTCCATGCTGCTATAAACTGCAGCGTCCTGGGTTGTGCTCCCCTCCGCAGTGCTCCCAGTCCTGCCTCCAGGTCGGGGCACGTCTCTGCCCTTTGTGCTTCTAAAACCACCAGCCGCTCCCAGTTCGCGCGCATGACCCCGCCGCTCCAGGTTTCCACCCGGGGGGCTGCCCTAAAGTCCTTTTCCCGCCGCTACTGGTCTGTGAGTCTGTGCCCCGTCCCCAGCGTGCGAGGCTGTCGTGCTGTAGGTGTAGGATCCCCATGGCCAGGCACTCTCCCGCTGCTGTTTATCCTCCGATATCTGCCCGCGGATTCAGGGCTCCCTGCTTCCAACCTCGAAACCAACCGCCTGCGATATTCTGTTTGTAGAGATCCAGATCTTCTTACATCTGAGGCTGGTTTCATGGGTGATCAGAGTGGTCTGGTAGATATCCAGCTCAATTCCAGGGTCCAGTTGAAATACGGTCCCCTACTCCTCTGCCATCTTTCCCTCCTCCCAGGATGCATTTTTAAATGAATGAAAGTACCAACAACAGTTGAGGCAGTGGGTCTTCTGAGATATCTCTTCAAATTAATTTTATAATTCTTTAACTTCTTTTGTAAATGGTTTGTGTGAAAACCTGCCTTGTTTATAGACTATGGTGCAGCATAGGAGTTACAACCAAGATAAGTTTGAGATTAGGTGCCTCTTGAAGAAATTTGTTTCATTATTATTAAATTAAATGCTAAGACCCCTCTCATATTATTGGCTACATGTGTTATCTCTTAATTTTCAGATTTTTCTTTTTTGTATTACTACCCTGGCTCTGGAGTAGAGACTAATTGCTTTCCTAGGACTGAATTTTGCCTTTGTTAATTATAGTTATGCTTATTTTAAGAACTTTTGTATAATTACATGATTTTTTGTTAGATTATGTTTAGGTCATATGGTCCCACCACCTACACACCCAGGTATGTTGGAATCCTGCAGCTTATGGGAGAGTGAGAATTGGAAAAGCCCATGGAAACCATCCTGTGCAAATCTCACCTCTCTCTGTGCACTTATTTTAAAGATAATTATTTTCTCCCTTTCCACATAATATCTTTAAGAAAGGTGTTTGCTGCTATGGACAATTTTATTTTGGTTAATTTCTAGTGGATATAAATGAAACTAAATAAAAAAAATCCAAAACATTAAAAAAGATAGCAGACTCAGAATTTTAATTAGCTCAGTAAAGGATTGAAAATAAATGAAATATTCTATCCTTAAAAAAAGACTTACAGTTTAGTTTTGGGCTATTCACATGTTACTTTACTCTGGTGGGAATCAGGATTTGGTGGGAAATGAGGCAAAACTACTTTGGCATGATTGTGAAGCCATATCATAAGTGGCATCAGCAACATTTGGCTCAGATCTGTTTACTCTGATGCATTATGAGTGACTCAACTTAATTGAAAATCACCACCAGACATTGTTATTAGGTAAAGTTATGAAATGATTTGCTGTAGCAGCAGGGACTTATAGGTCTTTTGTGCAACATAAAATTTTAATGAAATGGGCATTTAAAGATTACCATTACAGTATATCATGTAGTCTATGATTAAAACATTAAATTATTTTTACATAATAAACCAAGATAAATACAAGGTCTGGGATTTTAAAAATGACAACCAAAGAAAACAAATGAGCTTAAATTTTATTAACAACATATTGTCACATAAAACAAACAAATATGTCTGGTAATGACTATGTAGTACACAGCATTGAAGAACTAATTTATTTATTTATTTTTTTCTGAGAAGCAGAAAATAAGGCAGATATTTAGAAAAAGGGCATGGTTTTTCCCTTCCATAGACTGTGAGGTGCTTGAAGATTTGATGTCTACAAGAGATCCCAATATTTTGAAACATATTGAGCCAATGTGGTAGATTCCCCAACATCTATTCCACTCTAACTGGCTAGTCTCTAACCATTGTCATCTCATTCTTCTGGCCAGTGGTTTGTTTAGTTGTGGGAGGACAATATTTTTGACAGTTGTGTGCATTGATGTATCCCTATAACTTAGAACAGTGACAGGCCTATGGTAGATACCCAATAAATAATTGTTGAAAAAAGAATGAGAGAAAGAGGAAAAAAGAAAAAAAAAGGAGGAAGGAAGGAAAGAAAGAGGGGACGAGGGGAGGGAGGGAGGGAATAAGGAAGGAAGGACAGAATAGATGGAAGATAGATAAAAGAAAAGGAGGAGAGGAAAGAGAGAAGAACAGACAGTGACACAAAGGGAGAGGACTGCTTGGGTTACGAGAATCAATAAATTGATCTCTCTCTGTCACTCTCCCTACTTGAGCAAGGATCATTTTGCCCTGTTGTTTCCAGCAGCCATTCTAAAACCATAAAGACGACCAGCCATAGGATGGAATTGATCTCATGTATGGTAGAGAGATGGAAAGAACATGAGTTCTTTCTTTTCTCCCAGTTTTACTGGGATACAATTGACACCTATAACTGCATAAGTTTAAGGAGTACAGCATAATGATTTAAGTTACATATATTGTAAAATAATTACTGCAATATACTTAGTTAACATATAGATAGAATAAAAAAAACAAAAAAAGGAAAAAATTTTCATGCGTTGAGAATTCTTAAGATTTATTTTCTTACAACTTTCCTGTATATCACACAGCAGTGTTAGCTATAGTCATGTTGTACACTACATACCTAATACTTATTTATGTTATAACTGAAAGTTTTTACCTTTTGACCACCTTCTTCCAATTACCCCTCCTCCACTGCCTACCACCCCTGGTAACCACAAATCTGATCTCTCTCCCTCTCTCTTTGTTTTTATTAGTTTTGTTTCTGGTTTTATTTTCCTTTAGATTCCATATATAAGTGAGATCATATCAGTATTGGTCTCTCTCTGTTTGACAGATTCCACATATAAGTGAGATCATACCAGTATTTGCCTTTCTCTGTTTCACTTATTTCACTTAGCATAATACCTCCACTCTGGTAACCAATGGTTCATTTCCTGTGGCTGTGAGCCTGTTTCTGTTTTATCTTGTATGTTCATTTGTTTTGTTTTGTTTTTTGGTTCTACATATTAGTGAGATCATATGGTATTTGTCTTATTTCACTTGGCATAATATCCTCTAGGTCCATCCATGTTGTCTCAAATGGCAAGATTTCATTCTTTTTCATGGCTGATAAATATATCATTGGATATATATACCACATTTTTATTTGTTCATCTATTGATGAACACTTAGGTTGGGCATTTAAATCTTTAATCTATTTTGAGTCAAGTTTTATAAGTGGTGGAAGATAGGTGTTTAGTTTCATTCTTTTACATGTGAATATCCACTTTTTCAAATATCATTTATTGAAGAGATTGACTTTTCTCCATTGAGTAGTCATGGCTCCCTTGTCAAATATTAGTTGGCACTATATGCGTGGGTTTATTTTGAGCTCTCAGTTCTGCTCCATTGATGTATTTATTGTTTTTGTGCCAGTACCATACTGTGTTAAATACTATAACTTTGTAGTATAGCTTGAAATCAGGAAGTGTGATACTTCCCACTTTTTTTTCTTTCAAGATTGCTTTGGCTATTCAGGGTATTTTGTGGTTCCATATAAATTTTAGGATTTTTTTTCTTCTGTTAAAAAGGATTGCATTGAATTTTTAAATAGCTTTTGGTAGTATTAACATTTTAACAATATTAATTCTTCCAATCCATAAACACAGGATACCTTTCCATTTTTTGTGTCTTCAATTTCTTCCATAGTTTTGTGGTTTTCCAAGTAGAGATCTTTCACCTCCTTGGTTAAGTTTATTCTTAAGTGTTTATTGTTTTTGATTCTATTGTAAATGGGATTGTTTTCTTTATTTCTTTTTCAGATAACTCATTGTTAGTATGTAAAAATGCTACTGATTTTTGTAGTTAATTTTGTATCCTGCAACTTTATTGAATTTGTTGATTAGATCTAACAGTTTTTTGTTTTTTGGGTTTTTTTTGGTGAAGTGTTTTGGATTTTCTATATGCAAAATAATGTCATCTGCAAATAGGGACAATTTTACTTCTTTCTTTCCAATTCTGATACCTTTTATTTCCTTTTCTTGTCTGATTGCTCTGGTATGGACTTCTAGTACTATGTGGAATAAGAGTGGTAAGAATGAACACCCTTGTCTTGTTCTTGATCTTAGAGGAAAAGATTTCAACCTTTTACCTTTGGTATGATGTTAACTGTGGGCTTATCATAAATGGCCTTTATTATGTTGAGGTGCATCCATCCTATACCTAATTTGTTAAGAGTTTTCATCGTGAATATATATTGAATTCTGTTAAATGCATTTTCTGGATATGTTTTTTAGAAACATACAATGTACCAAGACTGAATCAGGAAGAAATAAAAAGTCTGAAAAGACCAATTAGTAGTAAAGAGATTGAATTAGTAATGAAAAATCGCATAATGAAGAAAATCCCAGAACCGCATGGTGAATTTTAATAAACATTTAAAGAGGAATTAATGCCAATCCTTCTCAAACCCTTTCAAAAATTGAAGAGGAAGAAACATTTTATGAGTCAGCATCACCCTGATGTCAGAAAGTACATTACCAGAAAAAACACAAAAAACAAAAACCAAAAAACTACAGGCCAATATCCCTGATGGATACAGTTGCAAAAATTGTTGATCAAATACCCGCCAACCAAATTTAGGAGTATATTAAAATGATCATTCACCATGATCAAGTGGGATTTATACCAAGTGGGATGGTGAAACATATGCAAATCAATCAATGTGATAGTTCTTGATGACAAAGTTGAACATCTTAATTAATCAAGCCTAAAGGCAGTTCTACCTCTGAACTTAATTATGATGCAGCAAAATATTTTATATTTTATTTTATTTTATTTATCTGAGTTGAGTCAGAAGTTCCATTTTTGTAGCTGAACACTTCCTAAAAGATAAAGTCTGGATTCCAGAGTCTGGGGACAGCAAACTTAGGTTTAGAACCAGTCATTTTACCTGTCAGAACCTGGTATGTCACCTGTAATGAGACAGATAGAAACAACAGTATTATTCCCTGACTCTGTGTTCAAGCCCTGTGCTAATGTTTTACATATACAAGATCCCCTAGCCTTATTAGGTAAGTATTATTGTTACCAGTTTGCTGATGCACAAGTTAGGGATATTTCACAGGGTACATAGTGATTAAGGGGGTTTGTATAGGATATTAATCCATGTCTATTAGACTCTAGAGTTCAAGCTTTGTATTGCTAGACTGCATTTTCACAGGCCTCATTTTATTCTAACCTGAGAACCTCCCTTTTAAAATTCACATGCTGTACCTAGAACAAAATACAACATAAGTCTTTAGTTTCTCTTCATGTAATTCTCAATTCCCAACCTTTCCTGCTAATGCAAATATATGCTTAATTACTCAAAATGTCTAGTTTTGTCATTGCTTATGGGTATTTGAATTAGAGAACAAAATGGTGCTTAAATATATATGTACAATATTATTGATTTGGAAAATATGATATAAAGAAAAGGTCCAGAATGATTACGGAAACATAGATGAAGGAAACCTCAAAACCAAACACAGTGATATAGTAGTCACCTAGAAAATACATTTTTTAAGCTATCCAATCTCTATCTGCTACTTAAAAACTAAGAAGAATGCAGAGGTTAAAAATTGTTTTCCAAAGCAAAATATGTCTATTTAGTTTTTCTTAAAATTTAAATGTTGTTTGAATAGGTCATAACAGCAAACTAAGAATTAGAGTCTGTTTAGGTTAATTGCTTTTAGCACTCAATATTTTTATTTTGCTTATCATTCCTTTGAGTCTCATTCCCTGATATCCATGGATGAAAAATATGTTACTACACACTAATATTAATGAAGAATCTGTTCCAAATAAACATTCATATAAAAGTTCCCTTGAAACAATTTCTTATTCCAAAGAAGATATAATTTATACCACTTGGGAAATCTTTGGAAAAAAGCCAAACTAATTCTGATGATAACCTCTGGAATCTTTACATTTTCAATATTATCACAGTTGTCCTTTTTATACTGTTTCTCAATTCTTCCAGGATCTGAAACTCATTGAATTTTTATTAGGTCTAATATTTTATCAAAAATCTAGGTGGATAGTGCTAAAACTCTATTTATTCATTTATTCAAGTAACATTTATTGGTAACCTACTAGGCAATATGAAAGACATGGTCAGAAATAGAGAGATAAAGAAGACACGGTTCCTGTGATAGGAACATGACAGGTTTTGAAAATGCAACTAAGTCCTCTAAGAGCAGTAGATAAGAGGAGTGTTAAAGAAACCCAAAGAACACCTAAACCTACTTATAGAAGTTGGAAAAACCTTACTTGAATAGATAATTCCTCAGTTGAACCTTAAAAAATGAACAGAAATTTGGTATGTAGCAAATAAAGTAGAATAAAGGACTGGCATCTGAGACAGATGAAACAGCTTGTGGGGAAGCATAAGAGAGGAAAAGGACAAATGAGAGTTTTCTAGAATGATGCATTATAATAAACTAAATCCTCATCAGTCCTGTGGGTTTTTGTGTTTATCCTCATATTGTTGATAAAAGAACTAAGACTTGGGAAATATAAGTCATTACCATTTGTTCAATTCTGTTTCTTACTCTTAGTTCAAGTCTTTTTTTTCCTTATGAACTTATACAAAACCTATCAGGGATTCAACTCTACCATAATTGCTCAGTAAATAAATACATGGATCAGAGGAACAAAGGTATTTCCCTTTATTTGTAATTTTAACAAAAAAAACCTTTTTTTAAAGATTTTATTTATTTATCTGAGAGAGAGAGAATGAGAGAGAGCACATGAGAGGGGGGAGGGTCAGAGGGAGAAGCAGACTCCCTGCCAAGCAGGGAGCCCGATGCGGGACTCGATCCAGGGACACCAGGATCATGACCTGAGCCGAAGGCAGTCACTTAACCAACTGAGCCACCCAGGTGCCCAATTTTAACAAAAATTTATGTAATTTAATATTGGCCCCAACATCAGAACTCATGTCCAAGCTTGTGAGAATAATTTTGAAAATAAAACTCTTAGGATTTCAAATAGGGGATTGGTTACAGAAGAGTTAAAGGGTCTAGGAGAGCAAAAGAAAAAAGAGGGTGACCTGGAAGAGAAGAAGAGGAAGAGAAGAAGGAGGTAAAGGAGATAGAGGAGAAGAGAGGGAGGAGGAGGAAGGAACTGGAGAAGGAACAGAAGAGAGAAAATGAGGAGAAAGGGGAAAGAGAAGGAAGGAGGAGAAAAAAGCAAAAGGAAGGAGAAAGGGAGGAGTGGAGGGGGAGGAAGTGGAGGAGGAGGAGAAATGCTCAGAGATTAGAAACTGCCAATGAGTATCTTTTCATATGTTCATTTATCATTTGGATTTCCTTTTTGTAAATGTAAAATGCCATTCAAATAATTTGCCCATTTTTCTGTTGGGTTCTTGGTCTTTTTGTATTGATTTATAGAAGGATAGATGTTCTTTATATATTCTTCATGCTAGCTTTTTCTTACTTACGAGTTTCAAATACCTTTTCTTACTCTGTCATTTAGCTCCTTTTCGGTGTCTTCTGATAAATAAAAGTTCTGATTTAATTGAAGTAGAATTTATCAGTCTTTTCCTTTATGCTTAATGGTCTTTCTGTCTTGTTTGGAAAATTCTTCCCTCCCTAAGGTAATAAAAATATTCTATATTTTATTCTTAAAGCTTTATTAGTTTGCCTTTCACATTTTTGAAATCAATCCACTTATAATTAATTTTAATTTTAGTTGCAGAATATTGTGTCAGTGTCCATTCTGGAATATGGAAATCACTCCAGGTACTTCAATAGAGCACTTATTTAGAGAATTTATTAGAAAAATCTTGGAAGGACTGAAGGAGTACAAGGAAGAAGGAGGGGTGTCTCAGAGAAGCAAAGTGAGGACAATAATGTATCTCCGTATTTATTTAAGTTTTAATTGCTATTTCTCTGTAAAATTTTGTAATTTTTCCTGTAGAAGTGTTACACGTATTTGTTGTTTACTTTTTACGTACTTTAAATTTTTGATGCAATTTTATTTTTTTATGAAATTTTAAATATCTCTTAAAATATTTTTTGATTTGTAACTGATACAGAGATATTATTGATTTTAATATTTATTTTAAATATTTACTTGTATCCAGTACCTTGCCATATGTTCCAATTAATTCTAATAGTTTACTGAACTTTCAAATTCTTCAAATGAAAACTTAAAGAAACATCAAAAGCTCTTTTAATTCAAATTGTTTACCTAACTATTCAGCTCTTCAATACTACTGTTGCAATTTAAAAAATAAAAGCTTATCTTTTGTTATTGTTTTTACTGGTAGGGTTAATTTGAATAACCTAGTCTGCCTTAACTGGAAATGAAGTTTCTAGTATTTTATTTAAGTACTTTCTTTTTATGAATTGTGAATGATTGATGACTTAGTTTTATTCAGAAATTCCATTTCTATTCTAGTTGAAGGGTGGTAGGGAGCATCATCACTCTATTAACCTGCTCAAGTTCTATTTTTTTATTCAGTAAAATAAAACATGTTTTTACTAGAATATTACACCATCTTATTTTACTAGACTTTAACTTACTCTCTTTTATTCTGTTTCCATCTGTCTCTTCCTAATCTCTTAATCTTCATGGTATCAATCTACTCTCTTGAATTTAGGATATACATTAAATCTACTAATTACCAACAATTGAGACAGTTGTAAATATATTTTGAACTACCATGGAGCATAATAAATGTCACAGATATGTCCTTATCCATTGGTAGAAAAAGCCCAATAGGACTTTATATTGCTTCTATATCAACCTTTTATTCCTTCTGTTTCACTTACATTTAATACTGATATTTTTTTATTAGGACATATTTTTTACCTTTAGTTTATTTCCTGAAATATATCAGCAATCCCACAAATGTCATTTCATCATGCATTGGAGATTTTTGCATTATCTTACAAAATTGGATTTTTAGAAAAAGAAATGCATTATCAAGAAATATATAAGAAAATTTCATTTTGATTAGTTTATATTAAAAGTATGGTGTGTTCCTTCATGAAGTACTAATAAATGCAAATGCAGTTAACTTACTATTTACCCTTTCAGCTATACACAGCTAGCATTAAAAACACTTGTCAGGGGTGCCTGGGTGGCTCAGTCGTTAAGCGTCTGCCTTCGGCTCAGGTCATGATCCCAAAGTCCTGGGATCAAGCCCCGCATCGGGCTCCCTGCTCTGCGGGAGGCCTGCTTCTCCCTCTCCCACTCCCCCTGCTTGTGTTCCCTCTCTCGCTGTGTCTCTCTGTCAAATAAATAAATAAAATCTTTAAAAAAAAAAAAAAAAACACTTGTCAAAGCTACCCATTAATTGTCATATTATGATAAATCCAGAAAGTAATTCTTAAGTTAGCAATGACTTCTTCTGACATATCCTTTCTTTGGCTTGTTATTGATCCATTCTCACATCAGACTTGACATTGACATTATGAGAGATGATGGACTAGCTGTGATCATTTACTGAAGCTTTGAATTAAAAGTAATAACATCCTGTAGAGAAAGAGAACACTTTTCATCTAAAGATTAAGATGTATTATAAAAAGCCCCTTGAATACTTCAGAGAATAGTTTTTCTTGTTTGAAAGATTGTTTGATTGAATCATCTCCTAAAAGAAATAGTTTTGTATATAATATCACAAGCATGCAATATTGGATACCACTACCCTACTACCATCAATTATTTATTATGCTTCTTTTAGTCCCTTAGTTCTATTGCCTAATGTAATTAACTTAATTTTTGTCTAATAAAAGGCATCCCTTCTTGGAATTTCTGGGAAAATTCTAGTACTTATAGTTCTGTTTCACTTATTAAAGACAGTAAAATAATTTTATTAATTTATTTACTACTTACTAAGTTACCAAGTTATAGCACAATTTGCCTACTTCTGATTGAAATTCCACCAGCTTTAGCTGAATTTTCAACATAAATGAACTGTAACTGGTTTGTTTTCATTGACATTTGCACCCAAATTAATTTCAGTGTCCAACACAGGGAAAAAACTGGAATCATGAATGCGTTGGTGTGGCTGTATTTTCTTCCTAAATTTCCTCAAGGTACATACTTATTGTAGATAAGTATCTTTTCTTGAAGCCACAATGGATCCTTTATCATTTCCATCTACAGGAATTGTGAGAAGATGAGAATAGCAGTTTCCTACAATGGTGATAATGGCATCCAAGAGTATTAGGTTGTTTAAAGAAGCATCAAAATACTTAAAGAAGCATCAAAATATTTCTTCCCAATTCCAAGATTTGAATTAATTTCAATAAACTTCAACAGATGAACATAGAAAATTAAAAATTTTGGTTAAGTTTAATTTATTAAACTATTTTATCTGGGTGTTCTATGATTATTTTAGAAGAGATTAACTTATGGTGGCTATTTATTATACTTCCTTAAATTTAGAGTGTGTTTCTACATCCTATATTAAAAATATATGGAATAATAATGGAGCATGTCTTCTCTGAGATTTATTGTGTGTATGTAATGATATATCTCAAAAATGTCCACTTCAGAATAGCATTAATGGGGGAAAACTGAATAGCTATTTCTGTTAACTATGTCAGTGATCTCAACCATGGGTGATTTTGTACCACTTAGGGCACAATTTGCAATGTTGGAAGACATTTTTGGTGTCACAAGTGGAGGTGAGATGTACTTAGAGACCAGAGTAGAAACCAGGGATGCTAGTACAGGACAGTCAAGTACAGGACAGTCCCTGACTACATGCAATTAGTGTTGAGGTTGAAAAATTCTGCTCCAGGTTCTTCAGCATTATGTTGAGCAGATTAAAGACCAAAAGCTGTTTATAAGCTCGGTTGCTTTAAGTAGAGGTTAATATATTGAACAAAGAAGGCATCCAACAGGAAGTTGGATGAGTTCTCAATGTATTATATGGAGGAAGGGCAGGAAGTATGTTTTCATCGTCAGTGCCATAGCAGATGGTCCCTCTCACTAGCCAAATATTTTCAGGACATTTTTACTTAGAAACATTGAAAGTGGCAGAATGATACTGAAATCTGGGTCTGTCTGGACCTAAGGCTATGTACTTTGGAACTTTTTGTTGCCATAGTCTGTTCTTTGAGTGTTTTCATTTAAGAATGTTTCTTATGGTGACTGAATAATTTTACCGGTCCTTCTTGACTCTCATAAAATAAAAGTACAATTCAAGTTTAGTAGTTGTTCTGTTAAACAGGTTCAATACCAAATCTTATTCTATACATATGTGGGAAAGAACAAACTGAAAGTGTTGGAATAGAAGTAAACATAACAATACTTTTTAAAGATAAAAATGTTAAAAATGGTTTCAAATAAAGAAATGAGAGAAAGATCATGTTATTTCTGCTACCTTTCCTAGGAATAATTGTGCTATAAATGGGGAAAGTACAAGAAGCTTCCAATGACTAATGCAAAATCAAGTCTGTCTTTCTGCTTCGAGCTGTGCTGACTTACACTCTGTATTTTTTCAGGGGGGCTTTCCTATCTCTGAAATCTGATTTTCCCATTGGGAGAATCCTTAATCCCTGAGCCTGGTCTGTCTAATGCTGGAACCCTCTTGTTTGTGTTTATTGATTATAGGTTTCTTTCCTGATTGGATATATATGCTAAAATCCTAGATACTGCTTTGATCTCTGTTTATTTGCTCTTATCTTTTTCTATTCTTTTAAGCTGATCTGGTACAAACCCAATTTTTATATTTACACACTCAGTGGGCTTTCTTTGAACAACAGTCTTTAACACCTACTTTTTTGCTGTATATACATTAGTATCATGTGCATAAACACACACTTTTCCTATCCGTAGTCTACATTGGATCTTTTGACAATGGATTATTTACTAAAATTAATCAGGTACTATGTCACAAAAAGCATCATGATAAATCCCCAAAAGTAGGACTTTTACAAACTATTTTACAAGCATAGTCTCTGCTCACAATAATTCAGCTAGTACAAAGAATGAACACATTAGAAAACATTAACGCCTTTAAAATTAAATTCCTGGATTAAAAATGGACTGAAAATTGAATTTCAAATTATATAGAAATTAATGAAAATATGAATAATTTGTTGAATACCAATGTGACATAGCTAATGCTTGTATTTAAGCTAAAAAAATTAGGCTAATAAAAAATTAGGCTAATTTAGACTTTAAAAGCTTTAATTAAAAAACCAAAATTGAAAACAAATCAGTGATCACCTTAAGAAACTAGAAACACATTAAATGTAATACAACTAAAACAAATTTGGAGAACAAAATCAGTAAAGATAAATGCTGAAAGTAATGGAATATAAAATGAAACAGTAAAAATTATTGGCTAAACAATAAAAATAATAGTTCTCCCAAGAAAGACAAAGAATGTGAATAGGCAATTTTTATAAGAGAATATATTATAGGGACACCTGGGTGGCTCAGTCAGTTAGGCGTCTGCCTTCGGCTCAGGTCATGATCCCAGGGTCCTGGGATAGAGACTCGCATTGGGCTCCTAGCTCAGTGGGGAGCCTGCTTCTCCCTCAGTGGGGAGCCTGCCACTCCCCCTGCTTGTGTTCTCTCTCTCTCTGACAAATAAATAAATAAAATCTTTTTAAAAAAGAGAATATATTATAAATGTATATATAAACCTCACCACTACTTAGGGAAATATGAATGCCAACAATGAGATATTATTTTCAACCATTAGTTCAGCAAAATATTAGAAAGAAATTCATCATATTTTTTATAAGATTGAAAGGAAAAAACCCTTATACATTGTCAGTTGAATATAAATAGCTATCAATGCTTGGTGAATCAGATAGGATTTTTTTCCAAATAAAAAATAATCATATCTTTTAACCATCAGCTCCACTTTTAGGGATCCATATTACAGAAATGAATGCATGACTATGCAGTCAGTACTGTCTTTAGATTTGGGTAACAGCAAGCTCTGCTCCTGTCCCTGTTCTTCAGAGCTCTCAGTATGACTACCTCCTTATGGGCTGGAAAGTTGTTGGAGTCAAGAAGTCATGTCATCCTGGAACCTGTGATTTCCTGCCTCCACGCTAGGTCATATTCCATATACTCAGGATTCTGAATTCTCTGCCAAATGACCCAAATCATTTTCCAGGTTCTGAGTGTGCTTTTTCCCCAATTGTTTTCCCTCAGCACCCTGCTCAAGGAGGGGCCAAGGAGGAGGCTATTTGCAGGAGGAGAGTCTGTAAGAAGAGTGCAGATGGAGTGGAAGTTAGGACTAGAGTGTCCACATGTAAGAATACAAGGCCACTGTGTTATAGGACTGTCCCAAGTATGGACTGAGAAGTGGGGCAGGTGGAGGGTAAATGGCCAGAGACCAAGACATCCGAGAATTAGAAATTTCAAGCTGGATTTCCAGGTCATTATGTGTGTATATTTGTTAAAGTAAGAAGATATATTTTATTTGACAGCTTGATTAATAAGTTTAAGTACTTTTTAAAAAAGATTTTACTTATTTATTTGACAGAGAAAGAGAGAGAGCACAAGCAGGGGGAGTGGCAGGCAGAGGGAGAGGGAGAAGCAGGCTCCCCATTGAGCAGGGAGCCAGATGGGGGGCTCAATTTCAGGACCCTGAGATCATGACCCCAGCCAAAGGCAGAAGCTTAACCAACTGAGCCACCCAAGCACCCCTAGTTTAAGTATTTAAATATATGATAGGTGACCCTCCATTCGTACTCTTTCCTCAGACCAACAAATGTTAGAGGATGACCTGTATGCAATGACATATTTGAGAATATTTTCTGCAGCATTGTTTTAATTAATAATGTAATTTGGCATTAAAGGAACAATGGTTAAATAAAACATGGAAGGCATAAACTATAGGATCATTAAAAATAATTTTAGGTTTATAAGTATTGGCTTGGAAAATCACATGTCAATTGACAAAAATGTAGAAGCAATGA
Source organism: Phoca vitulina (assembly GCF_004348235.1). Lineage (NCBI taxonomy): Eukaryota > Metazoa > Chordata > Mammalia > Carnivora > Phocidae > Phoca > Phoca vitulina. The sequence goes on from NW_022589714.1 coordinate 12,011,183, forward strand.
TTAGTGTGATTGTACTGATAAGAGAACAAAAATAAAAATAAGCCAACAAACTTTATATGTGCTTTGATAAGCATAGAAGATGGTTTGAATGGTTTCATTCCAAACATAATTTCATATCAAACTTCCCAGGAAAATGGCAATGGGGTAAAGTAGAAGTCTTTATTTTTTATTACCTGAACCTCTGTATTTATTGAAATGGTACAACAATTATGAATTCCTTCATAATTTTAATAATATGTAAAATTCTTCTTAAAAATGAAGCAAGAATGACATTATAAAAATTCAATTTAAAGACATATTGGGAATCTGTGGAATTCAACTACTAGGAATATATCTGTGATGGAGAAGCGGGGAGGGGCTTGCAACAACAAGCACACTGATCTTGGCAGACCAAGTTCATATCTGCACTGCCCAAATAGTACTCCCAACCAGCAGCTTTACTCATCTGCAGAACAAAGTCAGGGGAATACCCTGACCAGGAAACTTGGTAAAGTGTAGATCTGCCTGTTTTAGATCCTCAAACAAGGAGTTTTGCTGAACCTAGAGCCCTATTTGTCCATGCCCAGGCAAGGAACTGGATCACAGCCCTATCTGCTGTGAAGAGTATCTTCTGGCTCCATCTGAACAGAAAAGCTGGTGGCAACTCCTGGAAGCAGTACAGCCCAGCAATATTTGAGCCAAGAAATTGTCAGGCAGAGCTGATAGTTTGCACAGCAAAGGCAGTGGCCCTGGTTAGTCATGGAACTTGGGGTATGGGTTGGCTTAAGACAATAAACAAAGAGCTTTACCAGTTTTAGAACTGCTTTTCTTACTGCCCCTAGGCAGAGAATCTAATTCATAGCCCTGCTCATCCCTGAGTACAACCTTCAGCCTGTATGACCAAGGGAACCTAACCAGAACATATGAGAAGCAGCACAGCCCTATGTATAGTGACACTTGAACAGAACAAAACTGGAGGCCTCATATGACTAGGGAATTGAATGCACACTTTGGACTGATTTGGGTCCCCACACAATGAGCTGTATAGGTCCTAGTCTCCACCCTACTGCCCTGCTAGGGCAGGGAAGCTAATTCGTAGCTTCATCTCCTACTGAATATCATATCTAGTCCTGATCATCTAGTAATGGTGGTCATTACTGATTAGATAACTTAGGCAAACGAAAAGTCTGTCCTATAGCTTCACTTGGGTAGAAGACCAAGCCAGTAGTCCTACCCAGCTGTTTTCAGTCAGTGGCACACCCCACTATCCCTGTCTTCATGGCTTGAACAGTGGGCCTCACCCCAAAATAGACCATAGTAGCAGGCCCCACCTTCCCAAGGACATTACCAACAGACACATCCAAAAAACCCAAACTGAGCTGACTGGTGAAGAATTCTCTCTACAAAAGTAAACTATAAAGTCTAGACAAGGAGCCTGGTCACTGAAATGCACAGATACCAACATAAGGAATCAAGGTTTATAAAAGAAAAAAAAATTATCACCACTAAAGGAAACTAATAAAGCTCCAGTAGATAAACCTAAAGAAATGGAGATCTATAAACCATCAAAGAATTCAGAGTAATCCTCTTAAGGAAGTCTAGCAAACTATAACAAAACACAGACAACTAAATCAAAGTAGGAAAACAGTACTGAACAAAAACAAGAAGTTTGGCAAGGAAATAGCAACCATCAAACAAACAGACACAGAACATATGAGAAGATTTCAAAAGTAGACTCAACCAGAAGAAAGAACCAGCAAACTGGATGGTAGGACATTGGAAATTACCCAGTCATAGGAGCAAAAATTAAAAAAAAAAAAAAATGAAAGGGTGCCTTGGTGCCTCAGTCAGTTAAGCATCTGACTCTTGATTTCAGGTCAGGTCATGATCTCAGGGTTGCGAGATTGAGCCCTGAGTCGGCCTCTGTGCGGGTGTGGAGCCTGCCTGGGATTCTCTCTCTCTCCCTCTTTTAGGATATGAAACCTAAAGCACAAGGAACAAAATGAAAAACCAGTGGGATTACATCAAACTAAAAAGCTTCTGCACACACACACACAAAAAAGTGAAAAGAGAACATATGGAATGGGAAAAAATATTTACAAACCATATATCTGATAAGGGATTAATATCCAAAGTATATAAAAACATATAACTCAACAGCAAAGCCCAGATAATTAATTAAAACATGGGCAAAGGACCTGAATAGACATTTCTCTAAAGAAGATATGTGAAACACCAACATGTACATGAAAAGATACTCAATATCACTAGTCATTAGGGAAATACAAATTAAAGCCACAATGAGTTATCACCTCATATCTGTTAGAATGGCCAGCATCAAAAAGAAGAGATAATAAATGCTGGTGTGGATGTGGAAAAAAGGGAACCTTTGTGAAATATTGGTGAGATTGTAAATTGGTACAGCCACTATGGAAAACAGTATGTAGGATCCTCAAAAAATAATAATAATAAAAGACCTATTATATGATGCAACAATTTTATTTCTGGGAATATATCCAAAGGATATGAAAACAGTAATTCAAAAAGATAACTGCACCCCCATGTTATTGCAGCATTATTTCTAATAGCCAGGACATTAAAATAGTGTAAGTCTCTAGTGATAAATAAGTGGGTAAAGAAGTTGTGGTTTATGTATAATGGAATATTATTCAGCCATAAAAAATGAAGAAATCCTACCACTTGGAACAAGGATTGACCTTGAAGGCATCATGCTAAGTAAAAGAAATAAGAGAATGACAAATAGTATGATCTCACTTATATGTGGATCTTTAAAAACAAAACAATACACCAAACTCATAGAAAAAAAGATTAGATTTTGTGGTTACCAGAGGCAGAGGGTGGGGGGATTGGGGAATTGAAGGAAAGTGGTCAGAATGTACAAACTTTCAGTTTTAAGATAAATAAAAACTAAGGATGTAATGTACAACATGATAAGTATAGCTAACACTGATGTATGATATATAGGATAGTTGTTAAGAGAGTAAATCCCAAGAATTCTCAATATAAGGAAAAATTTTATTCCTTTTATTGTTTTTTCTTTCTTTTCTTTTTATTGTATCTATATGAGAAGATGGATGTTATCTGAGCCTATTGTGGTTGTCATATCACAATATATGTAAATCAAAGCATCATGCTGTGTGCCGTAAACTAATACAGTGAAAAAAAAAGTGAAACGAAGTCAGGGACATCAATGCCCCAAATGAATTCTTAATGTAGGAAGTATATAAAGTGTCCTACACTTATTGTGGTGATCATTTTGTAATGTATACAAATGTTGAACTATGTTGCACACCTGAAACTAATATAATGTTATATATCTCAATAAAAATTATACTGCAATTTAAAAAAAAGAAAAAAGACATGTTGAAAGAGAGTTAGTGTCATTAGATTTTCTTTTCAAATGAGCAAGACAGAGCAGCAGTACACTTCCATTCTCACTATGGTCCTTTAAGGTAAATATTTACTCTGGACCAAGGGACTAAGGATTATAGATATCCTGATTCTTACACTATAGACTTACAGAAATACTCCCTTTACCCTTAATTTATTTTGAACAAACATAATTTACTTCATTCTGGATTTTCCATGGGTACTATTCAAAGCTATTTTTTTCTCAAACAACAGTAGAAGTCCAATGCGCTATCCATTGCGCGACAGAGCCGGCTTCTCAAACAACAGTAATGAAGGGAGAAAATAAACAGTTTATTGAATTTTTGTTTATACTAATCTTCATTGGCTTTCATGGTGATTTTATTTTTAATTTTTTTTATTTTGTTATGTTATGTTAGTCACCATACAGTACATCATTAGTTTTTGATGTAGTGATCCATGATTCATTGTTTGCGTGTAACACCCATTGCTCCATGCAGTACATGCCCTCCTTAATACCCATCACCAGGCTAACCCATCCCCCACTTCCCTCCCCTCTAAAACCCTCAGTTTGTTTCTCAGAATCCATAGTCTCTCATGGTTCATCTCCCCCGTCCGATCCCCCCCCCTTCATTTTTCCTTCCTTCTCCTAATGTCCTCCATGCTATTCCTAATGTTCCATAAATAAGTGAAACCATATGATAATTGACTTTCTCTGCTTGACTTATTTCACTTAACATAATCTCTTCCAGGCCCATCCATGTTGATGCAAAAGTTGGGTATTCATCCTTTCTGATGGCTGAGTAATATTCCATTGTATATATGGATCACATCTTCCCTATCCATTCGTCTTTTGAAGGGCATCTCAGCTCCTTCCACAGTTTGGCTATTGAGGACATTGCTGCTATGAACATTGGGGTGCCTATGGCCCTTCTTTTCACTACATCTGTGTCTTTGGGGTAAATCCCCAGTAGTGCAATTGCTGGGTCATAAGGTAGCTCTATTTTAATTTTTTGAGGCACCTCCACACTGTTTTCCAAAGTGGCTCTACCAACTTGCATTCCCACATTAGCCATCAGGGAAATTCAAATCAAAACCACATTGAGATACCACCTTACACCAGTTAGAATGGCAAAAATTGACAAGGCAAGAAACAACAAATGTTGGAGAGGTTGTGGAGAAAGGGGAACACTCATGGTGATTTTGTATTTTTTCTTTGCTCCTCATACTCCTCCTCACTTTTACCAAACTCAGCAGGTGACTTTAGTTTATTGCTTTTAAGAAAGTAGAAACCATTCGATGGAAGCTCCTAAAGGTGTTCTATCAGTAAATTCACAAATGTAATGGTGCCACCAGTTCTTTTATCCTCCCCTAAAATTACAGGGAAGTCCTTTCTCCTAACCAAGACCTGCTCTTCCATTTGTGCCCTGGATCAATCTGATCCTTTCTTGCCTTCAGAAAGACTTTTTTTCTTTCATATATTTCCTCTCACTGTTGTATTATCATCTTTTCTCTACTGGATTTTTATTATATGCATATGACCAAAAGCTATCATCTTAAAGATCTCAGCCCCTCCAGCTTTTTTCTCCATTTCTCCATTCTATTTTTCCAGTAAGTTTCATAGTCATGCTTCTCAAAAGTGTTGTCTACTCATTTGTTTCTACTTCCCCAACCTCATTCACTTCTCAATTCACTTCCTTCTGGCTTCTGTTACCATCATTCTTTGAAAGAGCATTAGCCATGGTTACAGACTAATCCCCTGTTGCCAAATCCAGAGAACACATTTCTGTCCTTACCTTTCTTGATTGTTTAATAGCCTTGACACAGTTCACCACTCTGTTCTCTTTGAAGCACACACTTTTTTTCTTTTGGCTCTCTTTTTCCCTTTGAAAATTTCTTTTCCATTCCTTTGCCAGTTTATCTTCCTGTATCTGATATCTAAGTGTTAAAGTTCTTTGCTTAGTTCCTTGGTGTTCAGTGTTTTGAGCTGCTATTCATTCTGTATATATACTCCTTGGTCAAATCTTGTCCATCTCCACTTCTTTTAAGTAATATTAATATGCTAATGTGTCCTAAATTTGGATCTCCAGCACAGACCTCTATTTTTAGAGGTCAACTGACTTTTGACAGCTTCACTTGTTGTTGAAGACACCTAGCACTTAAGTACTTAAGATTAAAATTGCATTTATGGGGATGTGGAATACAACAAAGCTCTACCTCCCATGTATCTTTAATAATGCAATAATAGCATGTGGTTTATCTTGATAAAAATTAAGTTTCACTAAATGTAATCTTTATTTTAGAAGAAAAACTTAAAAACAAAACCATTTTGATAGAATTTGAAATGCCTTTTCTTTAGGACTGTTATAATTGAGTTTAAGATTTAGTTGAATGTCAAAAGAAAAATGAAAAACAGTATACTGATATTATAGAATCAGCAACAATGGCAGGAAGCTTCAATCACAAGAACACAGTTCCTCTCATTATTGCAGAATTATTACTGACATATCCATTTTTCTATATTACTTCAACATCTGGCTTGCAGGAAACATTATGATTTGTCTGTCTTGCCAGTAGACACAGCCCATCAGTAATTTAAAACTATGAAGGAGAAATTTTGAAATATCATAAGTCTTCCACTTTTAATAATGCCTCCCATAACTCCTAAAATCAAATTTCCATTCATGTTTTATTATATGAAACATAATGGGTTTATGTGGGATATTGTTATACTGTTATAAAAATGTACTTTTATAATGTGTAATCTATGGCTGAATTCAGATGTCATAGATCTCTGTGTTTCAAGTGACTTGGATTACATGCTTGGAATTTATTACTTTTTTCTTAACTTGAGCCCTAACCTTTGCATGTCCTTCCTCTTTGCAAGTTTTTGAAGACCAAACCACCAAGGATGTTTTAATGCCTAAGATCCTATCAAACTATATGTGAAGACATGTCTGGCTTCCTTGACAATGACAGTGGGTTACTCTCTGCAGTCTCTTTCCTGCCTTCATTTTTCTTTCTGGAATCATTGGTGTGGTCTTAGATTCATTTAGAGCTAAGGTAACCATTCATTCCCAGTTTGTCCTGGAAATTTCTGTTTATACATTCTGTCTGGCATCCTGTTTAGTTAGTGCTTCTTTTTATTCTCAACAGTGTCCCAGTTTGGATGATAAAATAAATGGTCCCTATTGGTAGCTGGGTAGGTAAATATGAAATCCCTTGCTGAGTTCTCTTTCCAAATGCACATGTCTCTCATGTTGCCTTCTCTCAAAAGTAATGTTTTAAATTTTCTGATCTGTTCTTTCTCTTTGTCAGTGGCTTGGGATGAGATCCACTAAAGTTGGGATTTCTGAGGCCTGAGAGTTGAATTGGAAAGTTCTCAGCCAAAGCAACCAGTGAAGTGAAAAATGAAGAAACTACAGCTAAAATTGTACAAGAAAGTTAAGATAAAGAATGTCAACAGGGGAGTGTTTAAGACATAAAAAACCAAAACTCTAACAAGTTAGAGTCAACAGTCCAGAATTTGGTCCCAGAGATGAAACAAATGCAAAACAGATGGAATTTTCCATGGTTTTTGGCTAGAAGGAATGCTGTGTGTGAGGAGTCTTTTTAAATAATCCTGATTATGTGTCATTCAAAGCGTCATTTTTACTTAAAAGACAAGAAGTGTTAGTGTGGTGTTTGTCTTAAATGCATCATCTCTCTGGTAACTCCAATGATTTTTTTTTTTTAAGATTTTATTTATTTATTTATTTGAAGAGAGAGACACAGCGAGAGAGGGAACACAAGCAGGGGAAGTGGGAGAGGGAGAAGCAGGCTTCCCGCCGAGCAGGGAGCCCGATGTAGGGCTCGATCCCAGGACCCTGGGATCATGACCTGAGCCAAAGGCAGACGCTTAACCACTGAGCCACCCAGGCGCCCCTCCAATGATTTTTTTTTAAAAGCCTACAGATTTTCTCTTTCTGTGAAACTTTTTTTATGGGCCACATTTTCCAGTCTTCTGCTATATGTTTGTTCAATTGTAATTTAGTTTATCAACTTTGTTATTATAATGTTGTTTAGTTTCCCCTGGGCAAAGAAAACAGAGCTGTTGGAGTTAGGAGTGAAAGGATTCTACCTTACAAAGCTCACTCCCATTTTGATACTATAATTGTAGGTTGATGGAGATGATCATTTATCTAAGTCTAGTGACCTATTACTGCCTTCAACCCTCCATATTGTCCTTATTATTTGCATGCTTTTCCTGACGCACTCATTCAGGCTTTCTTCATTTTGGTCTCTTTACAATCATCAAGTACAGGGAGAACAATTTTTGAAGCATTAGATTTGACATATTCAGTGGGTACAGATTTTAGATGGCCATTTTTATTTTTAACTCTTCTCATAAATAATGTAAATGCTAGAGCTTTCAAATGCAGTTTTCTCAAGCCCTACACCCCACCAAATAAATCCCCCTCTCTCAGGCAATAAAAACTATTATCTGAGTTGTGAGATAATGGTGTCTACAACTAAATTTCTGAGATTTAAAAGCATGTTTTTTTCTAAAACATAAGTGCAAAATTATGTTTAGAATATGAAAATTCAACAAATGGAATGAGAAAAATCTTTACATAAACATATCCCATTAGCTCAATATAAAAACTTTCCAACTCAAATTCTAAACCCTCATCCTACCAAATTTCAATTGATGATATGGTTCAATAGAGCATGGTGAGCTCACTAAACTTTTTCCAAGATGTATTACAAGTAGACTTTATGAAATTTAGAATTTTTGTTTATTTCCATATGATATTTCTGTAACCAACTTTTAACATAATTTGTACAAAGATTAATTGAATAATAAATATAATTTCTCAGTTACTGGACATAAACACAAGAAAATCTAAACGTAGAATAGTTGATATCCTTGTTAACCGAAGGCTGGTTAAATTGTAACAGAAAATTGTGGAATATTTTGGTGTTGTGTATACTTGCTATGTTTTTAAATTGGTTTGGAGACCAATGAGAGTAGAAAATATATTTTTGTCTCTGTGGAAACTGGGTATGGAGGCTTGATAGCTTGAAAACTTAATGAACCTCTTTCATGGAAATGATCCAATGCTACCCTGAAGACAAAGGCCTTATTTACTATTTATTAAACAAATAAATTAATCCCTTATTATTTATCTTCTGATACTGCATATTTAGTAGTTAATATAGCAAGAACATATTTACTAATTAATACAGCAAATAAGGAATGAAGAAAAGATTAGATTTCTGTTTATCTACTCTACAGTGTTTTGGCAAATGGCAATTTGGTTGACCTGGCAAAAGGAGGAAATCTATTTGATGTCCCAGCTGAAGAATCTGGTCAAGCATCAAGGGAAAATGAACTTTAAAATTGATTAAAGACTTAAACATGAGACATGAAACCATAAAACTCCTAGAAGAAAACATAAGGATAATCTTTGACAAAGGAGGAAAGCATACGCAATGGGAAAAAGACAGTGTCTTCAATAAATGATGTTAGGAAAACTGGACAGCTACATGCAAAAGAATGAAACTGGACCACTTTCTTACACCATACACAAAAATAAACTCAAAATGTATTAAGGACCTAAATACATGACCTCAAACCATAAAAATCCTAGAAGAAAGCCCAGGCAGTAGTTTCTCTGACATTGGCCATAGCAACATTTTTCTAGATGTATTTCCTGGGGCCAGGAAAACAAAAGCAAAAATAAACTATTAGGACTACATCAAAATAAAAACTTCTGCACCACAAAGAAAACATAAAACAAAACTAAAAGACAACCTGTGGAATGGGAGAAGATATTTGCAAGTGACATATCCAATAGAGTTAATCTCTAAAAATATATAAACCCCCCAAATAATCCAATTTAAAATGGGCAGAAGGCATGTGGTATATATATATATATAATGGAATATTACTCAGCCATAAAAGAGAATGAAATCTTGCCATTTGCAACAACAGGGATGGATCTAGAGAATATAAAACTAAGCGAAATAAGTCAGTCAGAGAAACACAAATACCATATGATTTCACTCATATGTGGAATTTAAGAAGCAAAACAAATAAATAAAGGGGAAAAAGAGAGACAAACCAAGAAACAGACTCTTAACTATAGAGAACAAACTGATGGTTACCAGAGGAGAGGTGGGGGGGGATGGGTGAAATAGGTGAAGGGGACTAAGTATACTTACCATGCTGAGCACTGAGTAATATATGGAATTGTTGATTCACTATATTGTACACCTGAAACTAATATAACACTAATATAACACTGTTATCTACACCAGAATTAAAATTTAAAAAAAGAAAAGAAAACATAGGTAAACCTTCTTGATATTGATCTTGATAATGATTTCTTGGATATGACATGAAAAGCACAAACAACAAAAGCAAAAATAGATGAAAGGACTCCATCAAACTTAAAGCTTCTGCACAGCAAAGGAAACAAATAATACCATGAAAAGGCAATCTATAAAATGAAAGAAAATCTCTGCAATCCATATATCTGAGAGGGGATTAATCTCCAAAACATATAAGAAACTACTACAACTCAATAGCAAAAAAAAAAAAAAAAAAAAAATCCCCCAAAACTCAAAACAAATAACTTGATTAAAAAAATGGGAAGACTGGGGCACCTGGATGGCTCAGTTGTTTAAGCGTCTGCCTTTGGCTCAGGTCATGATCCCAGGATCCTGGGATCGAGTACCGCATTGGGCTCCCTGCTCAGGGGGAGCCTGCTTCTCTCTCCCTCTGCCCAGCCCCTCACCCCCTGCCTATGCTCTTTCTCTCACTCTCTCTCTAAAATAAATAAATAAAATCTTTAAAAAAAATAAACACTAGAAAATGGGAAGAGGACTTGAATAGGCACTTCTCCAAAGAAGACATAACAAATGGCCAACCAGTATATGAAAAGATTCTCATGATTAAGTGTCAGGAAAATGCAAATCAAGACCACAATGAAATATCACCACACATCTGTTAGGATGGTTATTTTCAAAGGGCAAAAGAAAAAAAAAATATTGATGATGTTGTGGAGAAACTGGAACCCTTCAGCAGGGTTCCAATGTAAAATGGAGCAGCCACTATGGAAAACAGTATGGCAGTTCATCAAAAAATTAAAAATAGAAGTACCCTATGATCCACTTCTGGGTAAATCTCCACCTCTGGGTAAATCTCCAAAATAATTGAAATCAGGATCTTAGAGAGGTATCTGCACTCCAAGTTCCTTACAGCATTATTCACAATATCCAAGATCTAAAAACAACTCAAATGTCAATTGACAAGATGCACAAATAAAGAAAATGTGGTATATACATACACTGGAATTTATTCAGCCTTTAAAAAGAAGGAAATCCTACCATTTAAAATAACAGTGATGGACCTGGAAGACATTATGCTAAGTGAATTGAATCAGTCACAGAAGGGCAAATACTGCATGATTCCCCTTAAATGAGGCATCTACAATGGTCAAACATATAGAAGTAAACAATACAGTGGTAGTTACTAGGGGATGGGGGGAGAGGTATTGGAGAATTGTTCAATGGGTATAAAGTTACAGTTATATAAGATGGGTAAGGTCCAAAGATCTGCTGTATAATAAAGTGCCCATAGTTTACAATAAGGTATTGTACACTTAAAAATTTAAAAGGATAGGTATCATATTAAATATTCTTACCAAAAGAAAACAAAATGACACAAGAAAACTTGGCATTGATGGATATGTTTATTACTTTTATTATGGTGATAAGTGCATATATATGCTCAAATCCACCAAGTTGTATACATTAATTACATCCAATTTTTTGTTTGCCAAGTATACCTTAATAAAGCTGGGGAATAAAAGGGTGAGGGGTCAAATACTTGGGGAGAAAGTGTTAATTGCCTAGGTACGTGGTTTGGTATATTGCATTTTTTGAAAAGTTGGTATACTTCCTGCCTAAGTACTCAAATTTTAGTTTCAATGTAGCTACATTGTTAAATGATACAACATTCTCTTTTATATGTGACTATAGGTAAAAATTATTGGCGATTATTACAAGGTTGAAAAAAATCTTCAGAAGTTATCTAGAATCTTTTAGAATTTCACTCTCCAGTTAAATAGAATATGCACCATCTTAAACTGTCCCCTGAAGAGGAGATTCTCTCTCTTCCAATAACTTATGGCATTAATGCAAAGTGTTCCTATCTAAACTTCTGCTGTATGTTTTGCAGGATTGTAATATAGACTGTGTTGACAAATCTTCGGAAGAGTGTCCCTTTTGTTAATTATATATAGAGAAGAGTATTTAAGACAAATCATTCAGGAAGAACTTGATCAAAGGAAGTTGTGAATTTAGATTTCAGTTACACCCATTTGCTGAATACAAATATAAATACAAATACAATATAAATACAAAAATACTAGAGTAATTTTAACTGGTCATTAGTTTGGGTTGCTCAAGGTCTACTCTTCTGTGAAATGATAAATCTTTAAAATTAATTCTTTCTCTTCTTCACCCACCACCCTGTGCTCATAAAGTCCTTTTTAATAAAAGCTGGATAGGGATAGTTATAAATGCTAATTACCATATTAAGTTGTTGAATTTTCACTTCATGTAGAGATATTTTTTATTATTGTTATAATGTACTTAGTTATAATTAAAATTAAAATTAAAGATAATTTTCTCATCCTTTGGTAAAACCAGATGATTAAGTTAGAGCTCATTGACTAATTCAATAGCTTTTTAAAAATACTATTATAAAATAGTATTAACTTCTAAGAAAATAATTAGGTATAAAAGTCCTGCAGAAAAAGGAAGAGATCTTAGTATTTATAAATTAAAAATAGTACTTACTGTAATATAGTCATTAGAAGTCGGGTTCTTTTCATTGTTTTGAATATGATTTACCTTCATTTAAATTTGATGATTAGTAAATATGGGACAATCATCAAAGTCAAGTTTTTAGATGCAAGGCCATATTCATACCTCTTTGATGAATATTTGCAACATGAAAATCGTTATCAGCTAAGTGAGACTTTCACATATATTCATTTTGTGTTATACATATATGCTAGAAAAATGGAGGATATATCAGCCTGAATTTATACATCTTGCTTCTGAGAATTTATTACATGAATTGTTAGCAAGATGAAGCTGATACCTGAATTTTATAAGCCAATGATCTTCTAACAGAATTACAGGATGCTAATTAGAATTTGCCCTCTGGATTTTAGAGTATCACTTTGAATTATGTGTTGTTAATACAAATTTTTCATCTCTATTAGATTATTAGCCTCAGTAACTTTATTTTAATAACATATAAATTGCACTGGTAGTGCACACATATGTTTAATGCTCTTCCGCAAATGCATGCTCATGTTTTTTTATTAATTGAACCATTCTAGTTTTTGTAAAAGTCATGTAAGGAAATGCTTGGTCAAGTATAGAGAACAGATTTAAAGACAGGAAGCAAACTGGGGATAAAAAGAATTAAAAAGTGTTTGCAGTGAGATACTTCAGGGATGGGAATGATGCTTTATAATATATCATTATAAAAGATCCAAAAGACAAAGCACATAATAAAAAATTGAATTTACAAATAACAAATCTCTTAAGATGATTGGGGCATATTTCAGGCTGCATTTAGGATAAGCACTTGATGGACAAAATTTTATGCCTGCAAGTTAAAATTCATATGTTCAGAGAAAAATCCAACCCAAATTTATGAGGAATTCACTGATGCTTGTCCTTACCACCTGTATTTCACAAGGCTGCCATAGCAAAGTGTCATAAGCTGGGTGGCCTACAAAAAACAGAAATTAATTTTCTCCCAATTCTGAAAGCTTAGAAGTCCAAAATCAAGGTGTCAGCAGAGTTGGTTTCTTCTGAGGACTTTGAGGAAGAATCCATTACATGCCTCTCTCTTAGCTTCTTGTGAGGGTTGGCAACCTTTGGCATTCTTTGGCTTGTAGGTGAATCACTACAATCTCTGCCTCTGTCTCCACCTGGCATGCTCTGTGTCTTCACACAAACTAACTCGTCATGGCTGGGAAAAAATTCATAAAATTCATGAATAAATATAAAGAGGTTCTTAGTGCTGCCAAGCAATCCTACCACTTTTCCCTAATCAATTCACTTTTCCACTTTTGTAGACAATTAGTTTATGCCTTGTCTTTCATCAAATCTCCAACCCCACTTCCACCTCCCCACACTCAGTTAATAACTTTATTATTTTACTGAGAAAACAAAATCAAGAAAGAGAAGAAATTCCACCTCCTACCACTAAACCATGCATTTACATGCATTTGTGCTCCCAAACTCTGCCTTCAGTCTTTTCAGTATGAATGAGCTATGTTCCATCTAAGGCTCATCCCTTCTCTGTGCACTTGTGCCCATCTGCTCCAACCTATATTGCTCCTACTGCTATCTCTTTTCTCCTCTCCTCTTTAACTTCCCCTACCTTTCCAGATCATTCCTAGTGAAATATTTACAAACCATACTAATAATCACTTAAAAATCTGCATATCCTCTTTGATCTCAGGTCTTAACCCATGTACTTATTTATCTCATTTCTCAGATTCATTTAGATTGAAACCACTCTGCAGAGTTGTCAATACTTGTTGCCTCTACTTTTTCCCCTCCTATTCTCTTTTGAACTTACTCTACTCAGAATGTCATCTCAACAATTCCTTTGAAACTGCTCTTGTTGAGTTTATCTGTGGCCTCCCAAGTTACCAAAAATGGTAATTCTTTCTTAGTACTTATCCTAGATTACCTATCAGCAGCATATGACTCAGTTAATGACAACTCCCTACTTGAAACTCTTTCTTCACTTGGATTCCGGGACATACACTCTCCTCGTCTCTTACCTCCCTGACTACTTTCTTATCTTCCTGACCTATTAATGTTACAGTGCTTTAAACACCAGGAATATGCTGATGACTCCAGTGTATTTATCTCTAATCTTGATCTCTTCCTTGAATATCAGTCAGGCTCATGAAATGCCTATTTGTCATTTCTATGTGAACATTTAAAAATATCTCCTCAAACTTAAATTGAAAAATAATACTTCTGATTCCATCCCCTTCCTCCTCTAAAATACACATTAGCCGTTCTTATAGTCTATCAGTGTCACCACATGACAACTTATATTTACTAGATGGCTTTACCAGAAACCTTGGTGTAATCTTTAACTCCCCTCTTTTTCTGGCATTCTTGCAAATCCGTTCGGCTCTACCTTCTATATATATCTGAAATCTACCTTTTTCCATGCCACCATTAACATTTGCCTGGATTATTGCAATAGTTTTCAATGGTGTCCTTGTCGCTTGCAAAGGGAGGGAATTTTTCAAAATTCATGTCAGGTAAAATTTTCCATCTGCTTCCTATTCACTTAGATTAAAATCTGAAGTTCTTACTGTGGTCTCAAAACTGTACATGATGTGGCCCACTAAAACCTTTCTTAACTCACTCCCACTGTGAAAAGGTCAGTCATGTCTCATCCCAGGGTCTATGGACTTTCTCTATTTTCTATCTGTAATATTCTTCCCCTGAACGTCTGTGTGGCTCATTCCCTCATATCCTTTGTAACTCTACTATCATGTTTCCTTATCAAGAAGCGTTCCTCTGACCCTCTCAATCCCTTTAACCTGGTTTAATTCTCTTTATAAGACTTATTATTGACATATTCTCTAATAAGTTTTTTGTTCTTGGGTTGTTTATTGTATACCTTCCCCTTCTAGCAGGTAAACTTCATGAGAATATGACCTTAGTCTGTTTTGTTCACTGCTGTATCCCCAAAAGCCTGGAATAGTGCCTGGCATGGAACAAATGCTCAATAAGTATATGTTGAATTAATGAAAATTGGTGCCTGGTTTGTCCTTTAAGACTAAGACACAGTACCTCTTACAGTGGTCTCAGGGACCTACATTGTTAACAAGGTCTTCGAGTATGACAGTTACTGCTCTGGATTTTAAAAATAGTTATAATGTAGAGCAGAATCAAAATGATATAATAGGTATCAGAACTTAAAAAAAGAGGAACTTTGAAATATATGCAGCAGTGGAATGTGTATTGATTAAATGGTTAAGGTTAATGAGTAAGTGCATTCTTAGTTATTATCAGATTTATTAAAATTTTTAGTTTATAGGAAATATTTTCCACTCTTGTATTCCACTCAAAATGCCAAAGAAATTTGAGATGTATCTTGCTGAGTATTTACTGTCTTTAGACCAAGTATCTTGGTCTTCTATAAATTTCCTTTTACTATAGGAAAAACACTGAATAAATCCAGATTAAATATTTCAAAAGAAAATAACAAAATTTAATTTTTAAGAATTATTTGAAATGAATTCTAAGTATTATATATGTCAGAAAATCATTTCATCTGTATATTCTTGACCTATTTTTTTTTTTAGATTTATTTATTTATTTTAGAGAGAGAAAGAAATAGCAGGGGGTAGGGGCAGAGGGAGAGGGAGAGAGAGTCCTAAGCAGATTCCACAGTGAGCATGGAGCCCAGTACAGGGCTAGATCCCAGACCCTGAGATCAAAACCTGAGCTGGAACCAAGAGTCAGATGCTTAACCGACTGCGCCACCCAGGTGCCCCCTGACATATCTTAAATTTTTTATGATTCTTCAGTATGATTCTGACAATGTGATGACATTGCTACATTTAAATATCTCTATTAAATATCTCTAAATTCTTAGAGATATTTGAAATAAGATAATTTATCCTTATTTTGCTCCATAGACAACATATATAAAGAAAATAGAATCATTGTCCTGAATTAAGAAAGGTGAAACAAAGAGCCTATATCAGGAGACCACTCTGAATCTAATGATCTGTTCCAGCAAGTAGTATGTTTTTCAGATTTTTCTGTTTGTAATGACCCATCAGGCAATCTTTTGAAAAATGAATTTGAGTTGTGGTATATAAACAATAGAGCTTCCTGTCAGTAATGAAGACAATCTTCAGAGAGAAATGAGGTGTAGTTCTATCTTTTCCTAGCAGTAACAGATGGCAGATACATTTTGGTTCATATTTTCCAGCCATAATTTCCAAAGCAAGAAGACTTTATTAAGAATATGTGAATAATGTAATTTTAAAATAACCTTGGCCTCATGTCTGAAAATAACATTGAAGTCATTACTTTTCTTGGAGTTGTGCTTGTAAGATAGGTGGTTTAAAAAAATAGATCAGTGATTATCATAATACTGGTAATTGGCAAGTCTAGGCAAGAGAATACTAAGTCATGGAGGAGAGCAAGAGAAATCTCAAACATTGCCTTCCTTTCCATCCTTGATATGATTTGAATCATTATTTTTTAAAACAAATTTTATAATCATGTCTTGTCTTCTAATACATCCCTGTATATGGTGATGATAGTTCATAGTGGTTTGAGTGTCAAAGCTTGGGAATCAGAGACCTGTGTTTAATCTCTGCTCTACCAATTAGGCCAAGTGGCCTGCAGAAAGTGTCCCAACTCCTCACATTCAGTTAGCGCAAATGAAGGGTAGAATAATAACAGCATATATTGGGGTAGTAATGTCATGACACAAGATGGCTCCAGTTTCTCCTTCCTCCCAGGGAGACAAGTATTCAACAACAATACACAGACCAATTCCCTTTGTGAGAAGTACAGATACAAGTAAAGAGGCTCTTACACCACATGTGAATACAAAACCAGTTACATCAAAGCCAGTAGGAAAATTCTTAGCAATCAGTTGCCATAATCCCTGTCCTCAGTTCAGTGCAGTGTTATCATGAGACCACTCTCAGCTTCTGGCATCTCCCTGAAGACTGAAACATATACCAAACTTAGAGAGTTTTCAAGGGGCTACTCGAGGGACTGATTTTTATCTTGCCTAAATCTAAGTGCTGACAGAAAAGGGCAAATTGAGGGTCACTGAAAACAAAAGCAAAGGCTTGTACCAGCACAAACACACTTCCAGTAGTCCTCCCCAACTCAGCATGGAACAAGTTGGAGAGAACCCCCAACTCATGGCTTCTCCCTGGGAAGGGAAAGAGTTAGATCATGTGTTCAATATTCCAGATTTTTGGGAAGCTGACTGAGGGACTGATTTCTGCCTCACCTGTCTTGGAATGCTTTTGGAACCTGACATGACCTAGATGCCTAGGAGCCAATGAGAACAAAAGATAGATAGGCGTTTTGTGCTACTCCAGAGAACCCATGTGATAGCAGACAAAGATGATATAGTTTGGTGGCCTCTTCCTCAGGGGAAACAGAACAGTGATGCATGCATCAAACTTTCTAGCTTTGTGAGGGCTTCCTAAGGGATTGGTTTCTGTCTTGTCTGACATGGAGTACTGATGGGATATGGCATACTCTAAAAATCTTCAGCCTACAGAGAACAAAAGAGAGCAACACAGCTTGAGGCAGCTACAAAGAACCTGCAGTACCAAAGATAGACACAGGTGGGAGCAAGAAATTATAAAATCCTAAAGAAGAAAGAAAAGGAAAGGGAGGGGAGAGGAAGCGGGAAGTGAGGGAAGAAAGAAAAGAAAGAAAGAAAGAAAGAAAGAAAGAAAGAAAGAAAGAAAGAAAGGAAAGAAAGAAAGAAAGAAAGAAAGAAAGAAAGAGAGAAAGAGAGAAAGAGAGAAAGAAAGAAAGAAAGAAAGAAAGAAAGAAAGAAAGAAAGAAAGAAAGAAGAAAGAGAAAAAAAGAAAGAAAGAAAAGAAAAGAAAGAAAGAAAAACAGAAGGAGAAGGAGAAAGAAGAAAAGAGAGAGAAGAGAAGAGGAGAGAAGGGAAGGGAAGGGAAGAGAAGAGAGGGGAGAGGAGGGAAGGGGAGGGAAGGGAAGGGAAGGGAAGGGAGGGGAGGGAAAGGAGGGAAGGGGAAGGGAGGGGAGGGGAGGAAGGGAAGGGAAGGGAAGGGAAGGGAAGGGAGTCATCAAATCCCTCTACAGAGGGATTTGAACTCTTTTTTACTTAACAGGCAGTTGGAGCTATGAACAACCCAAAGCTGTTGTTTCACTGTGTTCCATCTTATACATTTTCTCATGAGAAGTCTTCTGCAACTCTTATTAAAAAAATTTAAAATTTTTAAATTTTTTTCAAGTTTTTATTTAAATTCCAGTTAGTTAACAAACAGTGTAATATTAGTTTCAGGTGTGGAATTTAGTGATTCAACATTTGCATACAACAGCCAGTGCTCACCCCAAGTGCCCTCCTCAATCCCCATCACCTATTTAACCCATCTGCCCACCCATCTCCCCTCAGGTAACCATGAGTTTGTTCTCCATAGTTATGAATCTGTTTCTTGGTTTTCTTCTCTCTTTTTCCCTCCTATGTTCATTTGTTTCATTTCTTAAATTCCACATATGAATGAAATCATATGGTATTTATCTTTCTCTGACTTATTTCACTTAGCATAATGCTCTCTAGCTCCCTCCATGTGTTGCAAATGGCAAGATTTCATTTTTTTAATGGAAAGCAAGTAATATTCCGTTATATATTGTATTGTAAAGATGTATACCACATCTTTATCTATTCATCAATGGATGGACATTTGGGCTCTTTCCATAATTTGGCTATTATTGATAATGCTGCTATAAATATCAGGTGCATGTATCTGTTCAAATTAGTATTTTTGTATCCTTTGGGTAAATATCTAGTAGTGCAATTGCTGGATCATAAGGTAGTTCTATTTTTAACTTTTTGAGGACCCTCTATACTGTTCTCCAGAATGACTGCACCAGTTTGCATTCCCGCCAATGTAAAAGGGTTCCCATTTCTCTGCATCCTCACCAACATCTATTGTTTCCTGTGTTGTTAATTTTAGTGATATCTCATTATAGTTTTGATTTTTATTTCCCTGATGATCATTGCTATTGATTATCTTTTCATGCGTCTTTTGGCCATCTGTATGTCTTCTTTAGAAAAATGTCTAGTTCATGTCTTCTGCCCATTTTTAAATTAGATTATTTGTTTTTTGGGTGTTGAATTTGTTGTTTTTTTAATAGATTTTGGACACTAACGCTTTATCAGATATGTCATTTGCAAATATCTTCTCCCATTTTGTAGGTTGCCTTTAGTTTTATTGTTTCCTTCATTGTTCAGAAGATTTTTATCTTGATGAAGTCCCAATAGTTCATTTTTGCTTTTGTTTCCCTTCCTACAGTGATGTGTCTAGTAAGAAGTTGCTATGGCATAGGTCAAAGAGGTTGCTGCCTGTGTTCTTCTCTAGGAGGTGGTTTGATGTTTCCTTTAGGTCTTTCATCCATTTGGAGTTTATTTTTGTGTATGGTGTAAGAAAGTGGTCCAGTTTCATTCTTCTGCATGTGGCTGTCCAGATTTCCCAACACCATTTGTTGAAGAGACTGTCTTTTTTCCATTAGATATTCTTTCCTGCTTTGTTGAAGATTAGTTGACCATACAGTTGTGGGTCCATTTCTGGGCTCTCTATTCTGTTCCATTGATCTAAGTGTCTGTTTTTGTGTTGGTACCATACTGTCTTGATCACTAGATCAGAGTACAGATATTTTACCTCTTTAGTTAGGTTTATTCTTAGGTATCTTATTATTTTTGGTGCAATTATAAATGGGATCAATTCCTTGATTTCTTTTTCTGTTGCTTCATTATTGGTGTATAGAAATGCAAAAGATTTCTGCATGTTTATTTTGTATCCTACAACTTTACTGAATTTGTGTATCAGTTCTAGCAATTTTTTGGTAGACTCTTTTGGGTTTTCTATATAGAGTATCATGTCATCTGCAAATAGTGAAAGATTGACTTCTTCCGTACCAATTTGGATGTCTTTTATTTTTTTGTGTTGTCTGTTTGCTGTGCCTCGGGCTTCCAGTACTATGTTAAATAACCGTGGTGAGAGTAGACATCCCTGACTTGTTGCTGACCATAGAGGAAAAACTCTAAATTTTTCCCCATTGAGGATGATATTAGCTGTGGGTTTTTTGTATATGGCCTTTACTATGTTAAGGTATGTTCCATTTAACCCTACTTTGTTGAGGGTTTTTATCATGAATGGATGTTGTACTTTGTCAAATGTTTTTTCTGCATCTATTGAAAGTACCATATGGTTCTTATCAATTTCTTTGCTGGTTGTGGTCTGTTCAAATTTTCTATTTCTTCCTGTTTCAGTTTTAGTAGTTTGTGTGTTTCTAGATTTACCCATTTCTTCCAGGTTGTCCAATTTGTTGGCATATAGGTTTTCATAATATTCTCTTGTAATTATTTGTATTTCTGTGGTGTTGGTTGTTATTTCTTCTCCCTCATTTGTAATTTTATTTATTTGGGTCCTTTCTCTTTTCTTTTTGATAAGTCTGGCTTGGGGTTTATCAATTTTATTAATCTTTTCAAAGAACAAACTCCTGGTTTCATTAATCTGTTCTATTGTATTTTTAGTTTCTATATAATTTATTTCTGCTCTAATCTTCATTATTTCCCTTCTTCTGCTGGCTTTAGGCTTCATTTGTTGTTCTTTTTCTAGGTGTAAGTTTAGGTTGTTTATTTGGGATTTTTCTTGCTTCTTGAGGTAGGCCTGTATATACATCCCATCTAGTCCAGTGTGTCTTTCAAAGCCATTGTTTCCTTGTTGATTTTCTGTTTAGATCATCTATCCATTGGTGTAAGTGGGGTGTTAATGTCCCCTACTATTATTGTATTATTATCAATGAGTTCCTTTATTTTTGTTATTAATTTATATATATATATGTGTGTGTGTGTGTGTGTGTGTGTGCATGTGTGTGTGTGCTCCCATGTTGGGTGCATAAATATTTACAATTGTTAGAGCTTGTTGAATAATCCCCCTTATGATGAGAGAGAAAGAGAGAAAGAAGAATTATGGAACACACAAGAAGTGTCCTTCTTCTCTTGTTACAGTCCTTGGCTTAAAATCTAATTTGTCTGTTATAAGTATTGCTACTCCAGCTTTCTTTTGACATCCATTTGCATGATAAATATTTCTCCATCCCCTCACTTTCAATCTGCAGGTGTCTTTAGGTCTAAAATGAGTCTCTTGTAGGCAGCATATAAATAAATGAGTCTTGTTTTTTTATTCATTCTGATACCCTATGTCTTTTGATTGGAGCATTTAGTCCATTTACACTCAGAGTAATTATTGATAGATATGTAGATATGTATTTAGTGCCATTTTATTACTTGTTATTGTTTCTGGAGATTTTCTGTTCCTTTCTTGTTTTTGTCACTTTTGGTCTTTCTTTTCCGCTTAGAGTCCCCTTAAATATTTCTGGAAGGGCTGGTTTACTGGTCATGAACTCCTTTATTTTTTATTTGCCTGAGAAACTCTTTATCTCTCCTATTCTGAGTGGCAGCCTTGCTGGAAAGAGTATTCTTGGCTGCAGATTTTTCCAGTTCATCACTTTGAATATTTCATGCCATTCTCTTCTGACATGCCAAATTTCCGTTGAAAGATCTACATCTTGCCTTATGGATCTTCCCTTGTAAGTTAGAAACTCCTTTTGTCTTGTTTATTTTAAGATTTTTTTCTTTATCACTATGTTTTGCAAATTTAATTATAATATGTCTTGGTGTTGGTCTGCTTTTGTTGATTTGATGGGAGTTCTCTGTGTCTCCTGGATCTGGATGTCCATTTCCTTCCCCAGATTAGGGAAGTTTTCAGGTATTATCTCCTCAAATAAATTTTCTGCCCCCTTTTCTCTCCTTCTTCTGTGACTCCTATAATATGAAAGTTATTATGTTTGATGGCATCACTGAGTTGGCTAAGTCTATTGTTGTGTTCCATAATTCTTCTTTCTCTCATTTGTTCAGTTTCATTATTTTCCATTATTTTATCTTCTATATCACTTATTTGTTCCTCTGCTTCTTCTATCCTTGTGTTCATTGCATCAAATCTGTTTCAAATTTCAGTTATTTTGTTTTTCATTTCTGTTTTTTTTTCACTCTTTTATTTTGGCAGTAAGAGGCTCCCTGGAGTCTTCTATTCTTTTCTCAAGGCTGCTGAGTATCCTTATGATTGTTGCTTTAAATTCACCATCAGACTTGTTATTTATATCTGTTTTGCTATCTCTGGCTGTGACCTTATGTCATTCTTTCATTTGGGATGAATTCCTCCATCTTGGCATTTTGTCTGTCTTTTTCTTCTTCTCTGTGTTAAAAAAGCCTGTTATGTTTCCTGCTCCTGAGAGTCATGGCTTTATGAAGAAGGGGTCACATAGTGTCCAGGGCCTGGCACTTCAGGTAGTGTCTCTGGTGTGTGCTACCTGCACTCTGCTGTTGTGTTTTGGCTGCTCTATCCTTCAGCCCAGTCATCTGCAGAAGCTCTCCTTGCCTGCAGTGGGCAATGTTTGATCCCTGACCAGAATGTGGCAAATTTTAACTAGATGTGCTCTGGTCTGCTTGTTTTATTTTTTTTTTAAAGATTTTATTTATTTATTTGAGAGAGAGAATGAGATAGAGAGAGCATGAGAGGGTCAGAGGGAGAAGCAGACTCCCTACCAAGCAGGGAGCCTGATGTGGGACTCGATCCCGGGACTCCAGGATCATGACCTGAGCCAAAGGCAGTCGCTTAACCAACTGAGCCACCCAGGCGCCCTCTGGTCTGCTTGTTAAATGAGACCTGATACTACTTCCAGTACAACTGAAGCCCTGCAGGACTCTGTGGTCAGGGATCGTGATGTGGGCATGGGTATCTTCTGGTCTTCTGGGAAGGTGCCCATCATGCTGGGA
Source organism: Phoca vitulina (assembly GCF_004348235.1). Taxonomy (NCBI): domain Eukaryota; kingdom Metazoa; phylum Chordata; class Mammalia; order Carnivora; family Phocidae; genus Phoca; species Phoca vitulina. Next base: position 12,034,236 of record NW_022589714.1, read on the forward strand.
CTGAGACAAACTTGACCAAGAAGGCCATTCCTATGAGAGCCCAGTGGTGTGGGACTTGGTGTAAGCAGGTTAGGCAGCTAGTGTTCACACTGTGCTGTTTGTCACAGATGACTCTGTTTTTATGCTGGGGGGTGGGGCAGAGAGAAAAATTGCTCCAGCCAGCTCCTTTGTCCCTGAGAAGGGTCTTTGTGCTTTCTGCTTTCAGGAAAGCACTCCAAGAAGAGCAAATAATCTCCCCACTCTGTGTCCCAGGCATTTTTCAGATCAGTGTTTCCACACTGCCTCTGGGTTGTTTGCCGGCCTTCTTTCCAGGAGCAGCACAGTGCTTTCTGGGCTCTATCCCAGCCAAGCCTGCTGACTTTTAAAACTCTAGGCTTTAGGGATGTGGTGGGGGCAGGGGCCTGCACTGGTCTTCTGTGGGAGGGTCTCACTATGCTGGGACTGAGGTAGGTTTGACCTAGAAGGATAGTCATGCCGGAGTGCAGGGGTGTGGGACTTGGTGTAAGCAGGTTAGGCAGCCAGTATTGGGGCTGAGCTGCTTCCTGTGGATGGCTCTGCATTTATCCTGAGGGGTGGAGGAGGGAAATGGTGGCTGCTGGCTCCTTTATCTCTAGAGAGGTGTCTTTGTGAATGCTACCTCTCAAGGACATGCTCCAAGAAGAGTGAAGAGTCTCTTCCCTGTGTGCCCCAGGTGTTCTTCAGATCATTATTTCCACACCATCTGCCCCCAAGTTGTTTGCCTGCCTTCTCTCCAGGAGCAGGGTAGTGCCCTCAGACCTCTATCCCAACCACCACCTGTAAAACTCCAGTCTTTAAGCCCCACTGGTTGCAGTCCCTCTCATTTTCCCAGCCAGTGGCTTTGGGGAAGTGCTTTCCTTGTGCATTCCCCTGTGTGCTCCTCTCTCTTTGGACTTTCTCCTTGACCACAGCTTCCTCCCCTCTGCACCACCCATGATCCTTTCTCTCCCAAACCACATCTTTGTCCTTCCTATCTTCTTTAATGTGGCTTTTGTGGAGTTTGTTCTTTTAGTCTTCAGGTTGATTTCTGGGGTATTTGGAATGATTTGATAGTTATCTAGTTATGTTCAAGGGATGAGATGAACCTAGAATCCTACTACACTGTCATCTTAGCTCCTCCTAGCCTTTCTTAACTTTATATTTCTGTGTATAATTGTTCTTTTCTTTAGCTGCTTCACTGGTTTTCATCAATTTGATAATTTTATGTTTCAGTGTGATTTTCTTTGTGTCTTTCTACCTGGGATTCATTGAGATTCTTGAATCTACAAATGTAGTTTTCATCAAAACTCAAAACTTCTTAGCCATTATTTCTTTAAAAAAATTTTTTTTGTCTCCTCAACTCAGTGAGACTATTCTCTCTTCAGTTTCTCTTCCTTGCACTTGAGCCCAGACTGTGCCTCAAGGAAGAAAGGTGGAATGGTTATAGGGTATACCTCTTTTCCCCTCTTATTCATGGATCACTGTTCTATGCTGCCCTTTGTCTAAATTCAGTTGTTTCATATAGTGTATCCAGTTGTGTAGTTGTTTATGATGGAGAGGTAAGGTAGTCCAGACTCTATCACTGTCATAGCTAGAGAAATGCCTTTTATCTATTTTTTACTATTTTAATAATTTTGAATTTTCTATTTATATTGTAGTGTTTTAGTTCTGTCTTTTTTTTAATTTAAAAAAATTTAATTTAAATTCAATTTAGTTAACATATAGTGTATTACTGGTTTCAGGGGTAGAATTTAGTGATTCATCAGTTGCATATAATACCCAATGCTCATTATATCAAGTGCCTCCTTGATGCCCATCACCCAATTACCCCACCCCCTCTCACCTCCCTTCCAGCAACCCTCAGTTTGTTTCCTAGAGTTAAGAGTCTCTTATGGTTTGTCTCCCTCTCTAATTTTGTCTTATTTTATTTTCTGTCCCTTCCCCTGTGTTCATCTGTATTTGTCTTCCTCTGACTGACTTATTGCACTTAGCATAGTACTCTCTAGCTCCATGGTGTTACAAATGGCAAGATTTCATTCTTTTTGGTGGCTGAGTAATATTCCATCACATATATACCACATCTTCTTTATCCATTCATCTGTCGGACATTTGTGCTCTTTCCATAATTTAGCTATTGCTGATAATGCTGCTCTAAACATTGGGTGCATGTATCCCTTTGAATTAGTATTTTTATATCCTTTGGTTAAATATCTAGTAGTGCAATTGCTGGATCATAGGATAGTTCTATTTTTAACTTTTTGAAGACCCTCCATACTGTTTTCCAGAGTGCCTGCACCAGTTTGCATTCCTACCAACAATGTAAGAGGAATTTGTGAACACTAAACCAGTCCTGCAAGAAATATTAAAGGGGATTCTTTGAGCAGAGAGAGAGTCCCAAAGTAACAAAGACCAGAAAAGGAAGAGACAAGCTCCAGGAACAGCAACTTAACAGGTAATACAATGGCACTAAATTAATATCTTTCAATAATGACTCTGATATGTAAATGGACTTAATGCCCCAATCAAAAGAGATACGGTATCAGAATGGATTAAAAAAAAAAAAAAGACCCAACAATATGCTGCTTATAAGAGATTCATTTTAGGGCACCTGCGTGGCTCAGTGGCTTTAGTGACTGCCTTCAGCTCAGGTCATGATCCTGGAGTCCCGGGATTGAGTCCCACATCAGGCCCCCTGCTCGGTGGGGAGTCTGCTTCTCCCTCTGATCCTCCCCTCTCTCATGCTCTCTTTCTCTCTCATTCTCTCTCTCTTAAATAAAATCTTAAAAAAAAAAGAGAGAGAGAGAGACTCATTTTAGACCCAAAGTCACCTCCAGATTGAAAGTAAGGAGGTGGAGAACATTTATCATGCTAGTGGACATAAAAAAAAAAAAAAAAAAAAGCTGGAGTAGCCATCCTTATATTAGACAAACTAGATTTTAAACCGAAGACTGTAATAAGAGATGAAGAAGGACACTATATCATAAAAAAGGGGTCTATCCAACAAGAAGATCTGTTAATTCTGTCATTTTTACACTTGGCTTCTAAGTAGCATACAACAGTCATGATCACAGAGAATGATAAATGTCTTTTTCAAATAATTGATAATTAATTTATTTGGTATTTTCTATGATCTGAATGTTTGTGTCCCCCCAGAATATTGAAATCCTAACCCCCAAAGGTGATGGCATTAAGAGGTGGGGAGTCTTTGGGAGTTGATTAGGTCATGAAGGCAGAGCCCTCATGAATGAGATGAATGTCCTTACAAATGAGACTCCACAGAGCTCCCTAACCCCTTTCACTGTGTGAGGATAAAATGAGAAGTTTATGACCCTGAAGGGAGCCCTTACTCAACCATGCTGACACTCTGTTCTTGAACTTCCAGCCTTCAGTGCTGTGAGAAATAACTTTCTGTTTATAAACCACTCAGTCTGTGGTATTTTGTTATAGCAGCTGGAAGAGACTAAGACACATAGTCTTAATATAAACAAATTAACTGGGGCTCCTGGGTGGCTCAGCGGTTAAGCAGCTGCCTTCGGCTCAGGTCATGATCCCAGGGTCCTGGGACTGAGCCCCACGTCAGGCTCCCTGCTCAGTGGGGAGTCTGTTTCTCTCTCTCCCTCTGCCTGCTGCTCTGCCTACTTGTGCTCTCTCTCTATCTCTCTGTCAAATAAGTAAATAAAATCTTAATAAATAAACAAATTAAATATTTATTAATATTGACAAACTAATTACCTATTAAGTTCTCTGAATTTGAAGTTTACCTCTTAAGGAAAGGAGGACCTGAGTCTTTTCTAGTTCCAAAGGAAGTATTAAGGTGCTATATTTAATTTTCTTAATGCGTATCCAGATTTCCTAAATGTTGAAGACCTGAAAATGTTTATGGTAACTCAGAACACTTTATGATTTGTTTTTGTTTTTGTTTTTTCCTACTTTAAAAAAAAAAATTTTATTAACATAGAATGTATTATTTGTTTCAGGGGTACCGGTCTGTGATTCATCAGTCTTACACAATTCACAGTGCTCACCATAGTACATACCCTCCCCAATGTCCATCACCCAGCCACCCCATCCCTTCCACCCCCCATCCCTTCAGCAACCCTCAGTTTGTTTCCTGAGACTGAGTCTCTTATGGTTTGTCTCCCTCTCTGGTTTCATCTTGGTTCATTTATCCCTCCCTTCCCCTGTGATCCTCGGTCTTGTTTCTCAAAATCCTCATATCAGTGAGATCATATGATACTTATCTTTCTCCGATTGACTTAACATAATACCCTCTAGTTCCATCCACGTCATTACAAATGGCAAGATTTCATTTTTTTGATGACTGCATAATATTCCATTGTATATATATACCACATCTTCTTTGTCCATTCATCTATTGATGGACATCTAGGCTCTTTCCATAGTTTGGCTATTGTGGACATCACTGCTATAAACATTGGGGTGCATGTGACCTTTTGGATCACTACATTTGTATCTTTGGGGTAAATACCCAGTAGTGCAATTGCTGGGTCATAAGGTAGCTCTATTTTCAACTTTTTGAGGAACCTCCATACTGTTTTCCAGAGTGGCTGCACCAGCTTGCATTCCCACCAACAGTGTAGGAGGGTTCCCCTTTCTCTGCATCCTCGCCAACATCTGTCATTTCCTGACTTGCTAATTTTAGCCATTCTGACTGGTGTGAGGCGGTTTCGAGGTTTTGATTTGTATTTTCCTTTTTCATGTGTCTGTTGGCCATTTGGATGTCTTCTTTGCAGAAATGTCTGTTCATGTCTTCTGCTCATTTCTTGATTGGATTATTTGTTCTTTGGGTGTTGAGTTTGATAAGTTCTTTATAGATTTTGGATATGACCCCTTTACCTGATATGTCATTTGCAAATATCTTCTCCCATTCTGTTGGTTGTCTTTTGGTTTTTTTGACTGTTTTCTTTGCTGTGCAAAAGCTTTTTATCTTGATGAAGTCCCAATTGTTAATTTTTGCCCTTGCTTCCCTTGCCTTTGGCAATGTGTCTAGGAAGAAGTTGCTGTGGCTGAGGTCAAAGAGGTTGCTACGCCTGTGTTCTCCTCAAGGATTTTGATGGATTCCTGTCTCACAGTTAGGTCTTTCATCCATTTTGAGTCTATTTTTGTGTGTGGTGTAAGGAAATGGTCCAGTTTCATTCTTCTGCATGTGGCTGTCCAATTTTCCCAACACTATTTGTTGAAGAGACTGTCTTTTTTCCATTGGACATTCTTTCCTGCTTTGTCAAAGATTAGTTGACTATAGAGTTGAGGGTCCATTTCTGGGCTCTCTATTTTGTTCCATTGATCTATGTGTCTGTTTTTGTGCCAGTACCATACTGTCTTGATGATGACAGCTTTGTAATAGAGCTGGAAGTCTGGAATTGTGATGCCACCAGCTTTGCTTTTCTTTTTCAACATTCCTCTGGCTATTCAGGGTCTTTTCTGTTTCCATACAAATTTTAGGATTATTTGTTCCATTTCTTTGAAAAAAGTGGATGGTATTTTGATGGGGATTGCTTTGAATGTGTAGATTGCTCTAGGTAGCATTGACATCTTCACAATATTTGTTCTTCCAATCCACGAGCATGGAACGTTTTTCCATTTCTTTGTGTCTTCCTCAATTTCTTTCATGAGTATTTTATAGTTTTCTGAGTACAGATCTTTTGCCTCTTTGGTTAGATTTATTCCTAGGTATCTTATGGCTTTGGGTGCAATTGTAAATGGGATTGACTCCTTAATTTATCTTTTTTCTGTCTTGTTGTTGGTGTATAAAAATGCCACTGATTTCTGTGCATTGATTTTATATCCTGCCACTTTACAAAATTCCTGTATGAGTTCTAACATTTTTGGGGTGGAGTCTTTTGGATTTTCCACACAAAGTATCATATTATCTGCAAAAAGTGAGAGTTTCACTTCTTCTTTGCTAATTCAGATGCCTTTTATTTCTTTTTGTTGTCTGATTGCTGAGGCTAGGACTTCTAGTACTATGTTGAATAGCAGTGGTGATAGTGGACATCCATCCCTGACATGTTCCTGACCTTAGGGGAAAAGCTCTCAGTTTTGGAGGTTCCTCAAATAGTTGAAAATAGAGCTACCATATGATCCAGCAATTGCACTACTGGGTATTTACCCCAAAGATACAAATGTAGTGATCCAAAGGGGTATGTGCACCCCAATGTTTATAGCAGCAATGTCCACAATAGCCAGACTGTGGAAAAAGCCAAGATGTCCATCAACAGATGAATGGATAAAGAAGATGTGGTATATATATACAATGGAATATTATGCAGCCATCAAAAGGAATGAGATCTTGCCATTTGCAATGACGTGGATGGAACTGGAGGGAATTATGCTGAGCGAAGTAAGTCAATCAGAGAGAGACATGTATCATATGACCTCACTGATATGAGGAATTCTTCATCTCAGGAAACAAACTGAAGGTTGCTGGAGTGGGGGGGTGGGAGGGGTGGGGTGGCTGGGTGATAGACATTGGAGAGGGTATGTGCTATGGTGAGCGCTGTGAATTGTGCAAGACTGTTGAATCACAGATCTGTACCTCTGAAACAAATAATGCAATATATGTTAAGAAAAAAAAAAGAAGATAGCAGGAGGGGAAGAATGAAGGGGGGGAAATCAGAGGGGGAGAGAAACCATGAGAGACGATGGACTCTGAAAAACAAACTGAGGGTTCTAGAGGGGAGGGGGGTGGGAAGATGGGTTAGCCTGGTGATGGGTATTAAAGAGGGCACGTTCTGCATGGAGCACTGGGTGTTGTGCACAAACAATGAATCATGGAACACTGCATCAAAAACTAATGATGTAATGTATGGTGATTAACATAATAAAAAATTTTTTAAAAAAGCTCTCAGTTTTTCCCCATTGATTATGATATTTGCTGTGGGTTTTTCATAGATGGCTTTTATGATATTGAGTTATGTACCCTCTATCCCTACACTGTGAAGAGTTTTAATCAAGAAAGGATGCTGTACTTTGTCAAATGCTTTTTCTGCATCTATTGAGAAGAACATATGATTCCTGTTCTTTCTTTTATTAATGTATTGTATCACATTGATTGACTTGCGGATGTTGAACCAGCCTTGCAGCCCAGGGATAAATCCCACTTGGTCGTGGTGAATAATCCTTTTAATGTACTGTTGGATCCTACTGGCTAATATTTTGGTGAGAATTTTTGTATCCATATTCATCAGGGATATTGGTCTGTACTTCTCCTTTTTGATGGGGTCTTTGTCTGGTTTTGGGATCAAGGTAATGCTGGCCTCATAAAATGAGTTTGGAAGTTTTCCTTCCATTTCTATTTTTTGGAACAGTTTCAGAAGAATAGGTATTAATTTTTTAAATGTTTGGTAGAATTCCCCTGGGAAGCCATCTGGCCCTGGGGTCTTGTTTGTTGGGAGATTTTTGATGACTGCTTCAATTTCCTTAGTGGTTATGGTCTGTTCAGGTTTTCTATTTCTTCCTGGTTCAGTTTTGGTAGTTTATATGTCTCTAAGAATGCATCAATTTCTTTCAGATTATCTAATTTGCTGACATATAGTTGCTCATAATATGTTCTTATAATTGTTTGTATTTCTTTGGTGTTGGTTGTGATCTCTCCTCTTTCATTCATGATTTTATTTATTTGGGTCCTTTCTCTTTTCTTTTTGATAAGTCTGGCCAGGGGTTTATCGATCTTATTAATTCTTTCAAAGAACCAGCTCTTAGTTTTGTTGATCTGTTCTACTGTTCTTTTGGTTTCTATTTCATTGATTTCTGCTCTGATCTTTATTATTTCTCTTCTCCTGCTGGGTTTAGGCTTTATTTGCTGTTCCTTCTCCAGCTCCTTTAGGTGTAGGGTTAGGTTGTGTATTTGAGACCTTTCTTGCTCCTTGAGAAAGGCTTGTATTGCTATATACTTTCCTTTTAGGACTGCCTTTGCTGCATCCCAAAGATTTTGAACAGTTGTGTTTTCATTTTCATTTGTTTCCATGAACTTTTTAAATTCTTCTTTAATTTCCCAGTTGACCCATTTATTCTTTAGTAGGATGCTCTTTAGCCTCCATGTATTTGACTTCTTTCCAACTTTCCTCTTGTGATTGAGTTCTAGTTTCAAAGCATTGTGGTCTGAAAATATGCAGGGAATGATTCCAGTCTGTTGGTACCAGTTGAGACCTGATTTATGACCCAAGATGTGATCTCTTCTGGAGAATGTTCCATGTGCACTAGAGAAGAATGCGTATTCTGTTGCTTTGGGATGGAATGTTCTGAATATATCTGTGAAGTCCATCTGGTCCAGTGTGTCATTTAAAGTCTTTATTTCCTTGTTGATCTTTTGCTTAGATGATCTGTCCATTTCAGTGAGGGGGTGTTAAAGTCCCCTGCTGTTATTGTATTATTGTTGATGTGTTTCTTTGCTTTTGTTATTAATTGCCTTATATAATTGGCTGCTCCCATGTTAGGGGCATAAATATTTAAAATTTTTAGATCTTCTTGTTGGAAAGACCCTTTAAGTATGATGTAGTGTCCTTCCTCATCTCTTATTACAGTCTTTGGTTTAAAATCTAATTTGTCTGATATAAGGATTGCCAACCCAGCTTTCTTCTGATGTCCATTAGCATGGTAAATGGCTTTCCACCCCCTCACTTTAAATCTGGAGGTGTTTTTGGGTCTAAAATGAGTCTCTTGCAGACAGCATATTGATGGGTCTTGTTTTTTTATCCAATCTGATAGCCTGGGTCTTTTGATTGGGGCATTTAGCCCATTTACATTCAGGGTAACTATTGAAAGATATGAATTTGGTGCCATTGTATTACCTGTAAGGTGACTGTTAGTGTATATTGTCTCTGTTCCTTTCTGGTCTATGTTACTTTTAGGCTCTTTCTTTGCTTAGAGGACCCCTTTCAGTATTTCTTGTAGGGCTGGTTTCGTGTTTGCAAATTCTTTTAGTTTTTGTTTGTCCTGGAAGCTTTTTATCTCTCCTATTTTCAATAACAGCCTAGCTGGATACAGTATTCTTGGCTGCAAATTTTTCTCTTTTAGTGCTCTGAATATATCATGCCAGTCCTTTCTGGCTTTCCAGGTCTCTGTGGATAAGCCTGCTGCCAATCTAATGTTTCTACCATTGTAGGTTACAGACCTCTTGTCCTGAGCTGTTTTCTGGATTTTCTCTTTGTCTCTGAGACTTGTGAGTTTTACTATTAGATGTCAGGGTGTTGACCTATTTTTATTGATTTTGAGGAGGGTTCTCTGTGCCTCCTGGATTTTGATGACTGTTTCCCTCCCCAAATTAGGGAAGTACTCTGCTATAATTTGCTCCAATATACCTTCTGCCCCTGTCTCTCTTTCTTCTTCTTCTGGGATACCAATTATTCTAATGTTGTTTTGCTTTATGGTATCACTTATATCTCAAATTCTCCCCTCGTGATCCAGTAGTTGTTTATCTCTCTTTTTCTCAGCTTCTTTATTCTCCATCATTTGGTCTTCTATATCACTGATTCTGTCTTCTGCCTCATTTATCCTAGCAGGTAGAGACTCCAGTTTTGATTTCACCTCACTAATAAATAGCCTTTTTGATTTTGACTTGGTTAGATTTTAGTTCTTTTATTTATCCAGAAAAGGATTCTATAGTATCTTCTATGCTTTTTTCAACCCCAGCTAATATCTTTGTAATCGTCATTCTGAACTCTAGTTGCAACAGCTTACTAATGTCTGTATTGATTAGGTCCCTGGCAGTCAGTACTGCCTCTTGTTCTTTTTTTTGAGGTGAGTTTTCCTGTTCTGTCATTTTGTCCAGAGAAGAATAGATGAATGAGAGAACAAAATGCTAAAAGTGTAACAATGACCCCAGAAAAATATACACTAAACAAATCAGAAGAGACCCGAAACTGGGGGGAAAAGAAAGGAAAAAAAAAAAAGAATATGATCAGGCTGGTGAATGGAACAGAGCCATACACTAGATTTTGGGTGAATTTTGGTCTGTTAGAAGAAATTGCCTCCCAAAATTTTAAAGAAGGAAAAACTTATATATGTATACAAAAATAAGAGTAAATATGATGAAGGGATGGAATATGACTGTAAAGATGAAAATCAAAAAAACATTTTAAAAAAGGAATTGATAAAATAAGAAGTTGGTTAAAAAAAGAATGAAAAAAATTTTTAAAAAAGAGAGAATGTGATCAGGCGGGAGACTAGGACAACATCATACACGAGATTGAGGGTATATTTTAATCTGTTAGAAGAAACTGTATCCCAAAATTTTAAAGAAAGAAAAACATATATATACAAAAAATAGGTTAAATACAATGAAGAGATAGAATGTAAAAATGAAAATTAAAAAAGGTTTCAAAAAGGAATTGATAAGATGTTGGTTAAAAAGGAAAGAAGAAAAATTCAACTAAAAAAAAAGAGAAAAATAAAGAAAATTTTAAAGTTTAACTTTGAAAGACTAAAGAATCATGGGGAAAAAGCCATGAATTCTAGTGCTGTATTCCCTCAGTGCTGGAGTTTTGTAGTTCTCATTGATTGGTCTTGGCTGGGTGTTCTTGCTGATCTTCTGCGGGAGGGTCCTGTTGCAGTGATTCTCCAATGTCTGTGCCTGAGGCGGAATTGCCCTGCCCTTGCCAGGGGCCAGGCTAAGTAATCTGCTCGGGTTTGCTCTTGGTAGCTTTTGTTCCCCAAAAGCTTTCTGTACAGCTTTGGAGGATGAGAGTGAAAATGGAGGACTCCCGATCTCTGGCCCCTGAGGAGCCAAGAACTCGGGGCCCCACTCCTCAGTGAGCCCTCAGAGAAAATCAGTCAATCACTCCTGTCTCCCTGGTCTCCAGCCGCACTCCGAGCTCACCCAGCCTGTGACTGAGCATTTCTATCTCTGGCACACAATCTGTTTGGAGTCTCAAACCCAGCATATTCCTGCAGCAGGCTCCCATGCCATTCCTCCCAAGGGAGAAAGAGGAGTCTCCCCGTATCTGCCACTTGTTGGGTCCCTGCTCCAAAAGCAGTGGCCCTACTGTGCTGTGGATCACAGTTTATGGCAACCCTGAGCTGAGAGCCCCCTCCTCAGCTGGTCTTTGCTGCTGGCTTCCCTGCTCCAATACCTGGGAGCCCTGCCACACTCAGGCACCCCGGTCTTTCTGTGACCCTGAGAATCCTGAGACTACACTGTCCCAGTGAGGGTTCCACCCCCGCTTAGCCACTTGAGTGACGTCCCTCAGCAGAGCAGACTTCTAGAAGTTCCGATTTTGTGCTCCGCTGCTCTATCACTTGCCCGTAGCCACTTGACGGAGGCTCCCTCTCCCCGTGGTCTACCTTCCCAAATATCACCTCGGATTCACTTCTCCGCATGTCCTACCTTCCAGAAAGTGGTCGTTTTTCTGTTCAGAGAGTTGTTGCTATTCTTTTCTTCGATCTCCTGTTGCGTTTGTAGGTGTTCTGAATGGTTTGATAACTATCTACCTGAATTCCTGGGACCAGACGATATTTAGGTCTCCTACTCCTCCACCATCTTGCTCCTCCTCCAGAACACTTTATGATTTATATTCCTTCTTGTATAATAATGATTGTTAACTGCATTTCAAAAAATTGGAATCGTGTTGATTTCTTAGAAAGGGACATGTGTAAACAAGGAGGGCTAAGTGAGTACATCTGGGTTGTGAGGCCAACTTAAAGAGTTGGTTTTGACATAGTTGGTAGGAGAGGTCAGGGGGGCCAGATTGGGTCAGCAGGTTGAATTTTCTTTAGTATGCAATTGGGAATCATTGAATGTTAGGGCAGGGGAATGGTCCAGCATGAAATGAGGGAGGAGTTGTGATATTTAATATTAGCAAATAAAACAGTGAGGCCTGACTCCATTGTTTATTTCATGATTGATTTTAGGCACATTTTTGAGAATGCATTTCACCTGGAACTAATACAGCCTATTTCACAGTATTGTTATGAGAACTAACTTAACTTACCTGAAAGCACTTGTAAGTTGAAAAAAATACTGCAAATGAGTATGTTATTATAGTCGTTATGAAGAGCATATCACAAACAATATTTTGAGAAGACCATTTTGGTAACAACATGCCAGTTGGAATGGAAGGGAGAGGCTATGGGCTGGGAGACTATAGGATGTTTTCCTCTTTGTTCTAAGAATTCTTCAAGCCCCTGTCACAGTTAATGTTTGCTGAGTAGGAGGGGAGAGGACTTTCAGATATAGAGTATTACTTCTCACTCTTTAATGTGCATTCAAGTCACCTGGAAATTTAGTTTAAAGTGCAGATTTTGATTAAGAAGTTTGGGGTAGGGCCTGAGATTCTTCTTTTTTAACAAGCTCCCAGGTAATGCCAATGCTGTTCCTCCATTGAACATGCTTCATGTACCATGGATTCAGAGGAAGTTGTAGAGGATGAAGCCCCAGAGGTAGTGCAGATTCCAGGTGGCAGCTTACTTTACTTCTAGTTTTGGTCAATTCCAGATAGTGTAAAAAAATCAAATGTCTCTCACTGTGAAGGGTTTCCAAGCTATTCACATCAAACATTAAAGGTTATATTATATTCAAAAGGCATCTGCCTCTTTCCTTACCTTGAATTATATTTAAAAGTCTTTTCCAATTATCCTAGCCCCTTTCTTTAAAAAAAAAAAAAAATTAACTATAGTGGGAAAGAGAGATACCCCACAACACAGAGATAATGATAACATAGAGTCAAGAAAACAAAAGCCATCTTCCTATGAGAGTAGTGTTAAAATGCTCTTACATAATAAATAAAAATTAAATTTCTTCTACCTCCTAGAAGTTTAATTATGGGAACACATCCTTAATATTGACAAACTAATTACTTACTAAGTTCTCTGAGTTTGAAGTTTACCTCTTAAAGAAAAAACCTGACTTTTAAAGCCATGACTAACATAATGGACCATAAAAATTGATAGTATTATTTCTGTCTGTAGATTTCAGACAGAAATTGCCTTTGAAAGAAGAATATGTCACTGAAAAATGGATTATACTGACTTTAAAAATATGAATGCTAGGACATTCTTATTTTGCTTGAATGTAAATCATCACAAAGTAAATGGCTTGATTGAATACAGACTTGTAGCTCAAAGGGTTCAATAGTTAAAGTATATGTTGAGCTGAGGGTGACCCAAATATGATAGATATATGGAATAATCATCCACCTAGCATCTCTGGAAAATATTAGAAGAGCTTGTTTTAATTTTCATGCAACTAAACTAAAACATTTTCTTTGTATTAAACAGCACTATTTGAGGGAATTAAGGACATGTTCCCATTTTAGTTTCAGTTCACATTGTTTAATTGGAAGTTTTCTTTTTCCTTTAAAATATTTTGCAGAGTATTTCAAAGCTGAAATTGGGATATACCCTCCCTGAAGGCAACTGTTGTCAGGTTCTTAACTGTCTTTCCAGAGATAACCTATGCCTATTGAATGTAGATACATTTTACATTTTTCAATATTCTTTAACTTGCTTTATTCACTTTATATCTTGAAGACCAATATTATTATAAATGGTATACAGTTAATTATAGATATTACTCTATCTTATAGATATACTAAACTATTTAAATAGTTCTTAAATGATAGAAATTTAGGCTGTTTTTAGGCTTTTGCTATAACCAACAGTGCTGTACATTGGAACATGCTTCATTTTGCACACAAGAGAATATTACAGAATAAATTGCTAGAAATGGTATTGCTGAGTCAAAAAGGATGCATTTCAAATTTTGTCAGCTGTTACCAAATTGTCTTCCCTATGTTGTACCAATTTTGGTTTACATAAACCTTCGCAAACACAGCATGTTATCAAACTTTCTGATTTTTGCCTATGTGATAAATGAAGAGTAGTGACTTTTAACTTTTAATTTGCATTTTATATTATGAGCACTCATGCTGTCATGAACAGAAACTCAAACTCTACAATGGATTTATTGTTAATTGCCAGGTAGAAATAGTTTGCTATGATTAAAATGTCCAAATTGTATTAGGAAAAATGTCAAAATTTATAAAGGGTTATAGGACTTTCTCCTTTTACAAAAACCTTCAAGAGACAGAAGGTAAAAGACAGCCTTGGATAAGGGAAATCTTCATGCTTTTGTCTTGTCTAGTCTCTAAGCCTCCCATTATCATGTTTCTGATTCAAGCTATCCTGATATTTTCCCTTTCAATGTGCTTTCTGATTCTTGCCTGTAGGATCAATAAGATAATGAGTTTAAAAAATTTGGGAAAAAAAGGGAGATTATGAAGAAAATAATTATTGGAAAATCTACCCCTCATTTCCTCTGGATCATCTAGAAGGAATAAGACAAGGGGGTAGGTAAGAAACAGTACTGTTTGTTAAGCAAGGTCCCACTGAATTTATTTCCCTATACAAATGTTATTTCATTTAATCCCCAACATAACTTTCAAGATAGATGATGTCATCTTCATGTTACATATGTATAACCTGAAGTCAAAGGAGGGAAGCAGTTGGGTAAGGTTACTCAGCTAGGGAATGAAGCTGGAATTGGATCCCTTTTTCATGTCACTGCAAAGCCCTCCTTCTTCCATGTGACACATTTTCTCTGCCTGTATCATGTTATATAGAAAGGGTTTGTCAGTTTATTATGCCTGCATCCCATCTCAACTCAGAAAAGCCCTTCTGGCTTTTCCTATAGTGATACACACATAGACATTCTGAAAATTCAAATGTTGGTATATATGAAAAAGTGAATAGTGTTTTAATGGATTATTTTGAATAGGTAAGAAAAAAAGTTTGTAGACACATGTGACTCACTGACAGAAAAACTATTTTGTTGACATTAAAGTTGCAATTGCTTTTTTGCCTAAATTTCCCAGAGGTATTTCAGTAAAAGATATCCACAAGAGTATATTTGGATTCTGTCCTGGCAAAGCAGCCTGTTGATTAATTGAAGTATTTATTTTTTTCCCATAAGACATTTTAGCATCACATGGGGAAGGATAACCCAGCTTCATTTCTCCAGGACACGATTTCTTTAGAATGATAATAATGGTTGCATGAAATAGGATGGTATAATTGTATGAATGTGAAAAATGAAAAGGTTAAAAAAAAAAAAGTAGACAGACTGACTTCTTGAGACTTTAATATCCTAACAAACACTGCAATCTTTAAGGGGGATTTTTGGAATGGTGAGTTTCCCAATCACATTTGACCTAGAACTTCCTTTCACGAGCATCCTATAGGACTGATGTGCAGGAAGAGTCCACTGGGAAACACTGGTGTAGAAACAGCTGTTGGTGAATAAGGATAAGTACCAAGATATGGCCCAGTTTATACTATGACCTTTATTTCGGTTTTTTGGTTTCTGAAATCTAGAGTGCCTGCAGTTTTTCAGGCACTCTGGCCTGGTTTATTCCCCAAGTCTTCAACTCACTAAGATCCACCATTCTCAGGTTTCTTACTGCTGTTAGGTGGTCAGTATTCACTCTGCTATTCTTAATGCTATAGAATAGCAAGGCTTGTGATCATCAATTTTTTTAAAAGATTTTATTTATTTATTTGTCAGAGAGAAAGAGAAAGAGAGAGAGAGCACAAGCAGGGGGAGTGGGAGAGGGAGAAGCAGGCTCCCCGCTGAGCAAGGGGCCTGATGCGGGACTCGATCCCCGGACCCTGAGATCATGACCTGAGCCGAAGGCAGACACTCAATTGACTGAGCCACCCAGGAGTCCCATGATCATCAATTGTTATATTTGCAGGTTGGCCCCTGAAACCCTAGTTTGTGGTGTGGCTAAAGGAACAAATGCCTTCTAAAGGATTGTTATATTTTCACCTGGTAAAGTTACTGAAATGTCACTATGACAAAGACTGTTTCATCTTAATACATATACTTTTTTTCTCAATTCCCATAAAATATTTAGATAGTAGGTAGTGAATTTTGCAGTGCACCACCCATACCTCCCCTTAGGATGAAACACTCATTCTCCAAATTGCCGTGTGTGTTTGCTACAAACTGTTCACAGCTGAGTGCCTCACATCAATTGCCCTCAGCAACAGGGAGCAACCTGTCCCAGGGAAGCAATGAGTAATGCAGGATAGAAGGCCAGGCCTCTACCTTAATTCTGACTCCAAAAGTCTAGTCTACCTCCAAATCTCCCTGTGAATTCAGCTGAGTCCTTTACTGCAAGTTCATTGTGATTTAGCCTCTCCCTCTGCTCTCTGTGGCTTCCTGCATTTCTTCTTAAAGGTATTAGTCTCAAGAGCCCTGCTCTATAACTTTCTTTCACACACCTCTGTGTCTCATTCACTGTTTCCTGATGGATCTGACTTAGGCCATAGTATTTTTGAGAAGAATGTTTTTTTCTTAGTAATTTTGAGAAGGCCTGCATGGTGTCCACAAGCATGGAAAAGAATGGACCTTGTAAAGCTGAGTTTGTACCTACCTGAGTCTATTGAGGGAAATACCTGTAGTCAAAACATGTAAAAGTGATTAACACCCATCTAAAGTGCAGCAACCAAAATACTTTTGTAGAGGGAATTTAATCCTTGCTGAAAACACAAGACTTTCTACTTCTCTGAGTCTAGGGAGAAGCCAGAGAAAATGAAACATTACAATGCACATAGACTCTTGACCTTTTCTAGGGAACTAGACTTGGTTCATATGGCCAGTCTTTTTTAGCCATTGCACCCCAAATACCCAGCCTAAATCAGATGTGGAAAGGAAGGAGGTGAAGCCAGCTTGACTCTGTTAATGTAGCCTACATCTCTAAATAAAAATAGTTAGACTTCTTAGATTCTACCAAATTCTTGACTACCCATCAGGCTAAGTCAAGAGTCTACAAATCCAGAGAGACTCCACTAGTTTTGAGAAACTCTACAATTATGTAGGGAAGGGCCAAGCTTGAGGAAAGTAGGTAATTTTAGTGATAGAGGAGTGAATGAAGAAGAGTTGAGGGGAGGGAATGGGAATGCTTGGCTTCAGATAGTAATGGCTACATCATAAGTTTCAATTATTTAATCCAACAGATTGTAAATCATTCTCAATGTACCAGTTAGGTTGAATTTTGCCTAATATATTGATGAGTAGATAATTTCATACTTGGAGCTATAACTAAGAAGAGTAATGGGAAAGGCAATAAAAAGTTCAAAGGGAATTCATACACTAATTAGTCCTTTTTTTCCCCTTTGGAGTAACTAAACATCTTGGAAAGAAAAATGCAAATGCTCACTGAATGCATTGACTTGTAAGTGAAAAAAAAAAAGGTACCATAATTTTACAATTAAATTTATTGAAAATACCATTTGTCAAGTTGATAATTGAAGATTAGGTAAATTAATTTGGCTACTGTAGTTGTTGAGTTTATTATTGGCAATTCTCTTCAGAGTTTAAAAGAAGTTTGGAAAAACTCAGAATTACTCTGAAAGCTCTCCTGTTTCTCTGGGGTCAGAATATAACAACCTATGGGAATAGAAAGAAAACTCTATTATTATCTCATCTCTGTATCATTTCTAGGACTCTCTCAAGAGAGAAAGAGAGAGTTGTACCTAAAGAGAGAGAATGAAGAAAGTAGAAATATAAGGAATTTAACTTCTGTTCCCTTGGTATCTACAATGAAACCAAACGGATTTAAGAAAAAGTTTTTAAAATAATTCAGATTCACAAATATCAAGTCTAAGATGAAGTTGGAATTGTAAATTAGTTTCTTTACTTTAGGCTGAAATATTTTATAGAAGTAGTTATGTTAAATATTTAATGTAATGCTATTTGTGAATTAGGTAGTAAACTCAGCAAAATGAAAATCAGGAGAATGAGGACATTTATTATTGAATCACCAATTTTTAAGTGTGAGGTTTATATTACACAGGTTTACCTCAACTTTAAAGTGATGAGATAATCTCAAAAGTGTAAGCAGATGTAATAATCCAACAGGACTATTAATATTGTTTATGGTATCCATTTTGAAATATGTTGAAGTAAGAGGCATCTTGGCAATATAACAGAATCTTAATGAAAATAGACTGGGAAAAATCAGCAAAAAATGTCTTAGTGAAACATTCTTCAGTTCCACATTTTAAAATGGACACATACAATAAATAGAATACAAATAAACTCATTTTAGAATAGATGCTTCTGAAAATATTAGTCAAAATTTTGTTTATTGTATTATTTATTTTTTGTTTGTTATATTTTAAATGCACCAATAGAGAAGCTAATCAAAGGAAACCAATAGTGATCCCTTAGTAAAATAAGAAATTTGAGATGTGAAAATTACTTTCTGAATTTATCTAGTTTATCTTTTTTAATATAAATTAAATTAACTTAAAATGAGCCATACTATTTTATTATGATAATTTGTCAAAATTTGAAAAGATTAATGTACGCACAGGTGAGTAAATACTTTATTTTGTACATTAAAGTTGCAGTGGCACCTTCTTGCTGAATAAAAGTTTCATTCAATAAGCATTTCATTGTGATAAGGTTTGTTTTTCTTGTTTACTCTAGTAACAATGATTGCCCTACAGCTGACATTTTCTGAAACATGCTTATTTCAGCAGTTATACCTTGCAAATGCAGTTGTTTGCCAATATGACTAATTATTTGTTGACTAATGGTTCAAAAATTTAATACCTTGTTTTTTAACTATCCCTCATTCAGTTTCAAACTCCTGAAGTCATAGTCAGTAGATTACTCTCAGATGTAAGCACTAACAAGGGACAAGATGGAGAATTCCATGGCATGAAAACTTGATGAAAAACTAAAATGAACAATAGATACAACTAATTTTGATATATTTTCATTTCTTTATTTTTTAATAGTAAAAATCTATGTCACATTTAAATATTGAGTAATTTTATTATTGCACTGCATTTTTAAATTTTATTAACTTTAATTTATTATTAATTCACTTGGATACAATGGCAGAAAAAATGAGAAACACCACTTTTCTCATTTATCAAAACTTATGAGTACTGGCATGTAATTTTATTCCAAAAGAGACAATGGCTCAGAGCATAATATTGGATGTTATATATGTAAATATTTAAACAATACAAATATCTTTCTCAAACAGCTTTCATTTTTAAAAGATGATATGTAGATAATGTTTTTTAAGGAAGCAACTAATAAAAGTCTACTTTCATAGCCCATTGCAAAAGCAGGCTGTGAGTACTGACTGCAGAAGTTTGTGGTGGCAGGCATGAACTCCTCCCACAAAATCTTTCGAGGGAAACACAGAGCCTTCAGAGAGAAATGGGCTCTCACGTAATGAATAATGTGAAGACTTAGACATATAAAGAATTCTGACTTTTCTAAATTTTCCCTCTGAAATTTCACATTGTTTCCAGAACAACTCTGTGAGATGGTTAGGGTAGCTTCTTTTAAGCCTATTTTACATATTTCTCTTCCATTTCTAATAATCTTGCCATGTTTATGGCCATAATCTTAGCTCAGGATTATGAGCGGAAATGTGCTCCTTTCCAGAGCCCCTGCTTCTGATCTATCCCTACTGCCAAATGCTATAAAAGTCATCTTAATCCAGGGCACTGAGTATGACATTCCTTTTCTTCCAAAACATTTATTAATCTCATCTCTATCTGTATTTTTGCAAAGTTCTTTATGTGACTTTAACATGTACCTGATTTTCTAAGTGGTTTAAAATATTAAAAATTCATTAGATCCACTTGGTTGTCTGTGTGAATGAGGCCAAGAAAAGAACAATAGGAAAGTAGTAGGGTATTTAAATAAACAAAACATAATGTAATACTTTAAGAAAAAAACCAAATTATTATGAGAACATTTCATATTTGATAAAAAGCTTGCCAGTATACTCCTAGTTAGGGAAATTGAGAAGTAAAATGTTCAATAATGAAATGATTGTGGCTTTCTAGAATGTTGATTGACAGTTTTTGACCTGCTAATGAAATTGGCATAATATTTTAATGAATTGTAACTGATAAAATGAGAATAATGAGACCCAGAGTTAAACTAAATGGAACAGATTACATGGGAGATAGAGTTAAATTTCTCATAAAAGATACCTGATGACAAAGTAATTACCAAATAATTATGTAGTAAATTATATTTTTTATCTCTACCAGTGGGAAAACTCCCTTTATTTGCTGATTCACTTTAAACTTTGTTAAATAAACTTTCAGTAAAATTAATCAGCCTGTCAAAAACAGATTTCAGAAAAATTTAAATTAATATGATGTACTGGAAGAATGAGGATGGATTTCTTAATCATCCTAATCTACTTTTATGTTTCAACTTCCACCAAGTTACTTTGGTTACTGACATGATTTTGTCACATAAGGATATTGATCTCTCAGTGCTATAGCCAAGAATTTTGCATTTCCAAGGCTCAGGAAACTCTCTCTCCCTCTGTCTCTCTCTCTCAGTCTCTCATACACACACACACACACACACACACACACACACACACACATCTTGTACATTAAATAAATTTTTACAAAATTTCAAAATCAGGGAAGAGTGAACCTGACCAAGCCTAATGCTAGGATCAGTGGCTTCAATGATCATGTATATTCACCAGGATCCTTGCTTACATTCCTCCTTATTTTCCCAGCTGTATCCACCCTTCAGACATCCATCACTTGATGAATCCAACTATTCATTTTCTTTGATTCTGTTCCCAGACTTCAAAGTGTTGCTGGACAAATCTCCATGCTAAGTCAATAAGCTCCACATAGGCCTTATGCTTTCTAGCTCCATTGGAGCTCCCAAATGCTTCTTCCTGGTCTCTTCACCTTTTCTTGTTATGTTCTCTGCAACCAACTTTACTGGGTCTTCAGAAAACTTCTTCCTCTTGTCAATGGCATACTTCACCTTCCCAATGCTGCCAAGAAGAAAATATGGCCACCAGACAGGACCAGTTCCCACCTTTGCTTCTGTACTTGCATATGACATCATACACTCTGGTCTCCTTCTCTCCTGTTAAAAGAAGAAGAGTTGATTGTCCTTTCCTAGTTTAATCATTCCACCCTTACTCAGTGTGGTAAACAGAATAATGGTCCCCTCAAAATGTCAACATCTTAATCTCTGGCCTTTGTAAATATTTTCCTTTACATGGCAAAAGAGACTTTGCAGACGTGATTAAGTATAGGATCTTGAGATAAGGAGATTATCCTGGATTATCTGAGTTGGCCCAATTTCCTCACAAGATCCTTGTAAAAGGAAAATCAAGGTCAGAGTGAGAGGAGATATGAAGATATATGACAGTGGAAGCTGAGATATGAAAGAGAGAGAGAGAGGGAGATTGAGAGAGAAATTTGAAGATGCCATGGCTTTACAGATGAAGGATGAGGCCACAAACCAAGGAATGCAGGTAGCCTCTAGAAGCTTGAAAAGGCAAGTAAATGGATTGTCCCCCGTAGCCTCCAGAAAGGAACACAGACCTACTGACATCCTGATTTTTTAGCTCCATAAAACCCATTCTGGATTTCTGACCTCCAGAACTGTAAGCTACCAAACTACAGCATCAGTAGCAAACTAGTATACCAGTATCTCAGTTTCCATCATTTATACAGAAATTTTATCCCATTATCTTTTCTATTTTCTCTACCAACAATTTGCCTGTTCTTTTAGCTCTTTCTTTTCAGGTTGCAAAAAAAGAAGCCTTCCATTAACCTTTTGCTCAAACTATTGCACTTATATGTCTCCTTCCTTTCAGCATCATTCGTATTAAAAAATAGTTTACATCTTCTATGCCTGCCCCTCAAACCTTGGTAATCTATTCTCTGACTCCTGCCCTGCCCTGAATGGCTTTTCCAACCTCCATGGCAGTTTTTTCTTCTTTGACAAATTTAACCAAGGTTTTGTCTCACCTGAGGGATTTGCAGTTTTTGACAGTAATTGCCTATTCTCTCAGGGCTTCTAGTTATCATTTTGATTAGTCTATCTGGGATTCTTCACAGGCTTCTTCCCCCCCCCCCCCATCTTCTGACCACTATTTATATGTTGGTGGATGACTCAAGTTCTACTCTTTTCTCTTTCATTTTTACTTTCCGTATAAACTTTGGATGATCTGATCTACTTTCATGGTTTTCATTGCCAGATACAAGTGGACAACTTCTAATCAGTGAGTCTCAACTTTACTCTTGAATTCCAGATACATTTATCTACTAGACATGTCTGCCTGTCTGTTTTCCAGGCACCCCAAACATTATTTAAACCCAGAGAGATTCTTCTCATGTCAGTGTCTCATAGAAGAAACGAGGAATCACCCTTACCTCCTCCATCCTATTGATTCTTCTTTCTACTTTGCTCAGTTGAGTTTATTTCATTAATATCAAACACATTAATCTTTACACCCCACAATGCCTCCACCATTTGAAAGTTCACCTCATCTTTTCCCTAGGAGATTTAAAAGCCTCCTAATTGGTCCTTATACCACAAACTTTCCTCACCTCCAAACCTGTCTTCATCCTGCCACCAGCATGACCATTCCTAAAGCTAAATCTGATTATGTCTCTGCCTTGTTTAACAATTTCTTCTATGTTTAAGTTGCCACAGATAAAGTATACATTTCTTAACATTGCCTCTAAGTGCTCATTTCAGCAGCACATATACTAAAATTGGAACAATACAGAGAAGATTATCATGGCCCCTGTGTAAGGATAACATTGCTTCTGAGATCTGTTCTAGTCTTCTGGCTAACTTCCCAGCCTTTCTCCTCTCCACATCAGATACTCTGTGCTCTAAACACAGAGCAGCTCCTTATTCACTAGATCTGCCTGATCCTTTCTTGACTGCATGTCTTTGCACACATTCTTCCTAAAATTTGCTTCCTTCTTCTTTATCTGACAAAATCAGCCAATTGGTTAACCTCTTTGAATCTTTTCTCAGGTAGCCAGAACCAGTCACTAAATGTATGTTTTTAGATCACTCTGTTCCTGTCTATGTTATAGCACTTACATTGCATTGTAATTATTAGTTTTTGTATTCTGACTGGTCTTTGAATTCTTTAAGGGCAGGCTGTGTCTTCTTCATATTTATATACCTAGTACCTAGCACTGTGCTTGACACATGGGAAACATTAAGTAAATGTAGCATGGATCAATGACATCATAAATTGGTGTGAAAAGGTCACATAATGATTTTCTGAAAAACAACACTCAAAAGTTCTTTAAGTAAAACTAAAGGAAGCTGTGAAAGAATTGATTATGAAAGTAAACATATTATGGTTGATGTGGCAGTGGAGATAACAGCTCAAAGATTCTTCGAGAGGAATACCGTTTACTTTCCCGTAGGTGTGGTACACAGATGAATAGGATGCCATCTGTGTTCTCAAAAGATTCCAATCTGTACAGAAAAACAGTCATGTGAACAGTTTGGTGGAATAAGAGACTACAAAAGCTATGCTATATTTGTATACTGGATACTAGCATCATACAAAGAGATGGTGGTGAGTTCCTTATGGGGTCAATTAAGGCTTCTTAGAGAAAGTCATTAAATCAAACAAAAAGTGCAACATTTTTGAGGAAAAAAAGCAAATATTACTACCAGAAATTTTAAAATTTAAAATGGATGATGCATGAAGGTGGAGCGTTGGTTTTGTGTTCTTCTTATAAGCCAATGGAACATGTGTCATATTCATGCATATTTATACATATTCAAAAGCTGTATTCTGATTGAAAATTTTATTACAAACTGGTGTGTATCATTGATTTTATTAAGCAACCATACTGAAATTTTGCCTGGCCAGAGGAGAAATTGAAATCTTTCAGTACAAACTCTGATCTATTATAGTGGGAAAAGATCAAAGCATTTAGTCAGGTGAAGTGATAGAGCTCCTGTTGGGCCTGGCATCATACTATAGAACGTTTAGACTTTGTTCTTATTCCCACATTCTTTTGGAATGTGATCAAAGGCATTTAGATCTCTCAGTCCACACAGTTTGAAACGGACTGTCACCTCAGATAAAAGATTCTGAAGAGTCTATGGGGACATTATCAGAAAACCATCAATCAATTATTATTGTAAGTTAAACAAATATCCCTGATAAAAATCATGAAAACTTATACATATAATTAATTTAATAATTTTACTTTGTAGTTATTGAGTCCCATTAAGAGAAAATTTATTTACATGCTAACAGTGTATTTTAATAGTTTTTTGTTGCAATTTTGATACACGGTAAGGCTAAGATGTCTACATGCATTTGATATTGATTGTTTTTCCCAGGATATATCTGCCTAAGGAAAAAAGTAATCATTACACATAATGAAAATCAGGTGTTTTTGACTTTACTATATCTGGATAGGACAAGCTCCCAAAACCTATTTGTCTTCTTTGTTAAGAGTATTTTGGTTGTTCTTAGGTTTTTGTAAATTCAAATTAATTTTATAATCAGTTGCTTCAACTCTTCTCCCCTTTTAGGTTCTGGAACATGCCAAATTATTGCCACCTAGTGCCTTTGCAGCTGCCTGTTCTTCTGTATGGAAAACTTTACTAGTTATTCCTAAATCCTTTCCAGGGCTGGTTCTGTCTTTTTCTTTAAATCTTTACCTACAGATAGCAAGTAACCACACTTAATGGTGAGCATAGTATAACATAGCATAACATCACTATGTTGCACACCTGAAACTAATGTAACATTGTGTGTCAACGGTGCTTCAATAAACACACACACACACACCTCAGCCTAAATATCTCATCAGACAGAACTTCACCAAATTATTCAAATTAGGACCCTCATTATTCTCTTAATAGACCTCTCTGCTTACTTTTATAATGATAATCTAGTATGTAATTATGCTAGCCGTTTGATCACCTGTGCATTTATAGTATCTTCCTGAACCCAAAGCCCCCAGGAAAGCTGGAACTTGATTTTATGCTACAGGTGACCCGGTGCCTAGGATGGGGTCTAACACATTGTGGGCTTCTAATATTTGTTGAACGACAATCTATGAATGAATAAGAAGAAGAGAGGAAAAAAAGAAAGAAAGATGAGGGAAAGAAAGAAGGAAAGGAAAGAAGGAAGGAAGAAGAAAAAAAAATCCTGCTTCTTTTTCAAGGTATGGCATAAAAGAGAAGTGAGGAAGGAGAGGTTTTCAGCTCCAACAGGTAGGTTCTTTGCCTTTTGTATACTGGTATCTCCAGCACTATGTCTGGCATTTAGTGAGGGCTTGAAAAATGTTTGTAGAAAATAGGAAAGAGGGGCGCCTGGGTGGCTCAGTCGTTAAGCGTCTGCCTTCGGCTCAGGTCATGATCCCAGGGTCCTGGGATCGAGTCCCGCATCGGGCTCCCTGCTCTGCGGGAAGCCTGCTTCTCCCTCTCCCACTCCCCCTGCTTGTGTTCCTGCTCTCGCTATGTCTCTCTCTGTCAAAAAAATAAATAAAATCTTTAAATTAAAAAAAAAAAAGAAAATAGGAAAGAGTAAATGAATGAATGAGCAACTATGTTGCTATTTAGTCTGTCTAAAAGAAATACAATCTGAAAAAATCAGGCACCTTTCAAGAAGAAACCCTGGAGAATGTACACCATTGTTGGAAGCTGTGAATTTGAAATAACTTCAGTTCCTATGAAAAATAGACAAAGCTATGTTATATGTGACTTTGGGGGCTGTTTCCATCTGAAGTTAGATTTTCATTTCCGATTTAATCTGTGTGTGTATAAGCCTGTTGTGATTATGCCAAAATGAAGAAATACACATTTAAATTGCACCCTTTTTGAAAAAAAAAGTAAAACTTTTGAAAAGATTTTTTTTTTGTCAATTTGAGGGCAATTTCAGCTTTGTATATCTCCAAATAACACTAAAAATATGGAAACAATAAAAAAGATGGAAAAATTACTGAGATTGTACTTGAAATGTTAGCTTTGGTTCTGACTTGGTCTCTAGATGTTAGCTCAACATCGAAAACTAACTGGCATTTAGACAAGACATCCTTAAGTTCTTTTGGTCCCGGGGGTTACTGTTTCTTCCAGCTGCATGGTATTACTAGCTGCATATAAATCGGTGTCAGTTTGTGAGAGAATTCCTTGAGTTGTTTTGCTCTTTGTATTAGAAAAAGGAACTTTTAAAATATGAGTAAAATAACTTCTGAGACATACCTTGCAGACAAACTGGCATTAGAAATGCTCATGGCACCGATAAACAGCTCTGGTTATTTTGCGGGGGGGGGGGGTCTTCCTCATCCCTTAGCCTAACACTCTCGTCTTGCTACTCAGAATCTGAGAGAAAGCTCATCCTTTGATATCCCAGTGGCGTGAGCGCTCCACCCCTCACATTGTTAGTTAGTAAGGCGGCAGGAGGGTGCCGTGTCCAAGTTCACCCACCTCGGCTAGTAGTGTAGGTGGAGAGCACAAAAATGACGTCCACCAGCATCTCCGTCTCCGGGGAGCTTCAACTGTCCCTGCCCCTCCAGAAGACGATTTTAGATTAGCAAATGAGTCTCCTTCACAAATAGTCTAGGCACTTTTCAAACTGTTGTTTCTTCACTGGTTCTTGGACAAGTGAGACCGCACAAGAGCCCTTTGAAGAGGAGCCTCGGTTCTCTATAGCAAGTTGGATCAGTTGGACGTCAGCCCCATTAGTTTTTCAAGCCAGACATTCTGGGGATTCATCTCTCTTGTACAGATCCCAAGGGTTGGGATGCCCTGTGTGGGGCACCAACCTCTTGCTCCTCCAGTAGAAGCACCGGACTGGTGAAATCCCTCTGTATTGTGTATCAGGGGTGGGGTTTTTGGTGTTTTTCTCCATGTGGTTTTTCCTCCTTTATTGTGGAGGAGCTGTGCATCTAGTTTTCAGATCTTTTTCAGAGGGAAGTGATTCATATGTAGCTATAGATTTGGTGTATCCGTGGGAGGAGGTAATTTCAGGATCTTCCTACGCTGCCCTTTTTCAGAAGTCCAGAATGTTAGTTTTTTTTTTTTTTTTTAAATCCTATGAAAACCCACAGCAATATTTCCTAGTTGCCTTACAAACTCTGACAAACTTTTATACCCAGGTCCTCCACTGTCCAGTCCTCCATTGTCACATCAAGTTATCATTTTCTCATATGTCTGAGAAAATACTTAGCTTTCATATAGGACTATATATATTATTAGCAAGAGGAGCCTTCCCTAGAAGACCCAGGCCTATATCTATTATTAAAACTTTGATCCACTGCTAGGGTCAGCAGGAATGCATATTGTTGGTAAACCAAAGCACTGCATTATGAACAGTTCTGTGCAAAAGCTGGGGGTGAAAGGGCTTGTATGGGGCAGAACTGTTACCAAATCAGGATGATTCTTTGTTTCTCTTATAAAGAGAATGGCTCTGGTGTTGCTGGCGCTGAACCAAGTCAGAAAGGACACATAGAGACAGCCAATCAAGTGTCTCCAGAAAAACACTGCATTAAGAGATAGAAATTGTGCAAAATTAGTATTTTGGATGTTAAAAGAAAGATTCTACATAATAGCAAACTTCATTCAACTGCAAACAGAAGCACACCACTTTGCGACTAGTTACAAATGATTTAGATAAAAGGAGTGACCGTTTCAAAAGAGGATAGCTTGTGGCAAGAATAGGGTCAAGTGTGGGAAGATCAATTGAACAGAAGAATCTAGCCCTGTTTGAATAAGGCAGGCTAACAGTTAGTGGTCCTCTGCCCTATCTCACCCAAAGGTGTGCTTTGTTTGGTTAGCATAGATTTTAAAAACGTGAATATAAATGCTTTAATGTGGCACTAATACTCCCAGTTTATTATGTCACCTTCTATGATCACATGTTCATCCCATTTATACACTTATGGTGCCTGCATGGCTCCTATGTGCATTTGAACTTGTGACCCAAGAAGGTATTTTTATATGTTCCTTGAGAGGAGAAGTGAGATGCTTATATCAAATCATCGTTGATATGCTTTGTAGTTTGTTCTACGTAATTATGCTTTGCTCATCAAATTTATAGTGAATGGTGTATAGTTCTTATTACATAGGAATTTTTAAAATACAGGCTTCTGTTATTTTATAAAGTCTCCAGTTAAAAACCCTTTCAGATATTGATTGTTTTATATATAACATATATATATGTTATATATATGTATATATAACATATATATATACACACACACACATACACATATATATATATGAATTGGGTATACCTTAATGATCATTGCAGTTCAGATGCTTTCAAATAATCCTCAATCACAAAATGCCATCTCAATTAAGATTTGTAAAGGCTTCATTATACTGCAGAAAGTAACACCTGTGGTCTTCTTGTTTCCCTTTTTCCTCCCATTCTTTTTTGAGTCCAGCTTTTGCCCTGTCACCAGTGTGTTTCCTATTTTTCATCAAAACTGAAGTCATTTTGGGGTGCCTGCGTGACGCACCTTAAGTGTCTGCCTTGGGTTAAGCATCTGCCCAGGGTCCTGGGATCGAGCCCCTCCCTGCTCCGCGGGAAGCCTGCTTCTCCCTCTCCCACTCCCCCTGCTTGTGTTCCTTCTCTCGCATGTCTCTATCTGTCAAATAAATAACTAAAATCTTAAAAAAAAAAAAACAACTGAAGTCATTTTGGGGCGCCTGGGTGGCTCAGTTGGTTAAGCATCTGCCTTCGGCTCAGGTCATGATCTCAGGGTCCTAGGATGGGGCCCCACTTCTGGCTCTCTGCTCAACAGGGAGTCTGCTTCTCCCTCTCACTCTCCCTCTGTGCTCTTTCTCTCTCTCTCAAATAAATAAATAAATAATCTTAAAAAAATAATAAAAAAACAACTGAAGTCATTTCTTCCGAACTCTGGTTAACATCCTATCCTTCTCAACAGGGTGAGTATTCCTTCCCCAAGGAAAGATTTATTCAGGGGCTAACAAGTTATTCCAATTTTTTGTTCATTAATTATGTCATGAGTCACTGAACATTTTTTTGTGAAATGCCTCCTAAAAGGATATATACATACACAAACACATCCACAAAGATGTATACATGAACATATGTATACATAAATCTATATACCTAAATACATATACGTGTGTATATGTGTATGTGTTTATATTTTCGCCTCCATAAGCACCCTTCATAGAGGAAGGTATTTGATAAAAGCCTACTTTCCAGGTGATTTTACTACTCTCACCACAATTCTATCAGTTAGGTATTTTAAATTTTAAAAATAATATTTATAATTGAGAAATTTGAGGTTGGAACAGGTTCAGTATTTTCCCAGGTCACCTAAGTAGTGATTAGCAGAGCCAGGATGTGAATGTCTGTCTATTATGTTTCTATTTCATCATGCTATTTCATGTTGATTACTGCAACAGAGGTTAAGATAGATCAAATTTCACTTCTCTTTATGCTAGAAAAACAGAAAACACTCCACTTGGTTATATTGTACATATTTTTTACTATCTAAACAAAGAAATGCAAACTCTTTTAATGTTTTATTTTGTCATTAATGCAAACAGAAGAGTAGCAAGATGTTTTGAATGATTTTTGCTTTGTTTTAATAGGTAATGCAATTATAATCCCTATCTGCTGAAGAAGAGAAATGACCTTACATTGAGATGTGCATCAAAAGTAACTTAGAGTAGCAGATCCTTGTCATATCTCTGAGGCTTGTCTTGTCAATCATTAGCTGTCAAGAGTGTTCATCCTGTCACTTTGATTAAAGGTAACAAAACTTGTTTGATGGAAATACTTTCTTTCTCTTGAAGAAAAATGATAAAAATGATTTGTCCCTGTAAACAAGGGAAAAATACTTGTCATCATTTATCTTGGCAAAGTATTGAGATATCTTAATTGAAAATAACAAAGGGAAGAGTTGGTTTCTTTTAAAGTTTATGAATTTTGCATGGAGGAGAGAGTCCCTATGGAGTTATTCTGCTGGGAACTTGATTTCTTGAATCCAAAACAGAAGTAAAACAGGCTTTAACTTACATTTGTTTGCTTATTTTTCAAATCAAATATGTTAAAAATGCATAATATTTACGTCCTAATTCTGTTGATTGATATATACATAACACATGGATTATATAAGTTTGTTGTAAAATAATTTAGTAATATAATTACTTTGTTCCTTATCCTTTATGCCAAGAGAGAAAAAAGAAGAAGAGAGTACACAGTCAAGCATAGGAGCATAATCTTTCTTCTATTTTATGCTGGAAAAGAATAGATTTCCATGATGTCACTGTAAGTATTCTCAATCTGTATCTTTGTGTCATATATAGACAGGGTTATAGATTTATGCTTGCAGCAATTCAGTTAAAAATTTCCCCATTGCAAAACACCAACAGGCTGAAAAATTGCAACGCACAATTTTTAAATTACAAACTTGTGCCTGTGAGAATGGAAGAAAATCCTTAGTAAAAAAGAAGTAGGCAACTACAAAATAGTTTAAAAATCACAAGCGAACACCGGGCTGTCTTGGGGACATTTGGCTATGCCAGGATCTTAGATCTTTGGGTTTTAAAGTCTTTGAAGAGTGGGGCACCTGGGCACCCTCCAGCTCAGGTCATGATCTCAGGGTCCTGGGATTGAGCCTGTGTCTGGCTCCCTGCTTAGTGGGGAGTCAGCTTCTCCCTCTTCCTCTGCACCCCCCCCCACCATGCTCTCTCTCTCTCTCTCAAACAAATAAACAAAATCTTTAAAAAAAAATGTCTTTGAATAGTACATGAAAAAATAATCTTTGGCCCAAGCAGAGGAAAGGAAGGGGACCCTTACTTAATGATGCTTACATCCAAAGTCTACAACTTAGTGAAACTGAAAAGACATTTGCCAAATAATAAAGGGAGATGCTAATGGAAGTTGTCTTTGCCAGCAAACCACATGCTTTCCCTCATGTAACCAAGACAAAACTTTGTCCTATGTGACCCAGAAAATCCCACTCTGAGAAATAAACTCAGAGTGGTCCTACTTCGGTAAAGCTCTGTTAGGTCTGCCCAAAGCTAACTCTACTCCCCATTGGAGAAATCTACACTCAACTCAAGACTCTCTTGGTTCTCATACATTGAGGTCATACAAATATCAGTTTTATACTTCAAATTACAAAGCAGATGAGAAAATAATACACCATAAGCAAGAGTTAGTAGAAACAAATAGCAGAACTGGAAAAAGATAACTTAAATAATTGGGACTTATCAAATTTAAAGTATAAAATAACTATGATTAAAATGTAAACAAATAGAAGAGAATTGAAAATATGATCAAGGAGGGTGAGGCTAATAAAACTTATCTGGAAATGATTTTATTGAACTAAATATGTTGTTCAAAAATAAAAATAATGCAAGGTAAAAACTCAGCGGAATTAATAAGCAGTAAATTAGACACAAGTAAGAGAAAACTAGTAAACTGGATCTTAGATGAAGAAATTCTCTAGAAACAAAGAAGAGATATGAAGTGGATTAATGTAGAATAAGGGTTAAGAGACATAGTGGGCAGAATAAAAAGGCCAATGCTATGTCTTATCAGTTACAGAAGAAGTGGAAAAAGCCAATGGTTAAATACATAAATGCTGAGAATTATCCAGAATCAATAGAAGACACAGAGTACCCAGATTCAGGAAACCTTATAAAACCTACGGTAAGATACATATAAAATAATGGACACTTGGACACATGTTGATGTATATCAAAATCAAAGATGTTTCATGCAAGTATTTATTTTAAGAAGAAAAAGAGAAAAGACAAATCAGTTACAAAGGAACAGCAATTAGAATGATATTTGATTTTTAACAGTAAAATATGTCACAAAAAATGGAATAATATAATCAAATTACTGAGAATAAAAATAACCTAGTCTTAATCCTATACCTAACTGAACTTTCAATAAAGAAAAATTTCAACTTTTAATGTTTGTGGGCTCTGGGCTCACAGGGAAGCTATACTTTAACTTTTGCCAAGATCAGAATGACTTAACCAAACTTCAAAGCATGGGTTCCATTTCCGCCTGGAGCACACATTGTACATCTGCTTCATTAGCAAATAACCTGAAAGAAACATTTCAAACTAAAGGTAAGAGTAAAAATCTTAAGTTCCCACACTTCTGTGTGTAGCCTGTAACCTTGCACATACTAAAAGTACAAGATAAAGTTTGTAATTTTCTGGAATGTTTAATGTCATGATGATTTGTAACTTTTGATGTAACAAAAAACATATATAACTCTGTATTAAACATTGCTTCTCTGGAGCACTCTTTTCTTTGTGAAGAATATGTATCCCAGCAGCTCTTCTAACTTGAGCTCAAATAAAACTCTTTTCCTTTCTCTTTAAAATTTCAAAAGAGGCCTGTTCATTTTGCATCAACAGTTTCACTTAATAGTAAGGATGAAATAAATATATTTTCATAAAAATGTGAAGAGAGTTTGTTTCTATTAGACTCTTGCCGAAGGAACTTTCAAGATTGTACTTCAGGAAAAAGAGAAATCTGGAAGTTACAGTACTGAGAGCAAAAAGGAATGGTAAACAAAAAACTGATAAACGTGGTTATTTCTAAATAGATATTTTTGTATAAGAATAATATTATTGTACAACATAGGGGATAAAAACTAGAGAACTAAATCATTTGAATAGTAAGGCAAATTTGTAATTAAAGCCCTTGTGTTGCTGAGCAGAAAACTGAGATATTCATTAACTTTGGGCTTTAGGTAAAATACGTGCATATTAAAAGTCAAGAAATTGCTGAAAGAAGTAGCATATAGCATTTCTATTATGGAAGTAAAAAAGGGGAGTGATAAAAGAATTTAAAAATCCAAAATCAGCTAAGCATAAAAAAGTGCATATGTACAAAGAGAAGATTAAATTCATCAGGAATATAAACCATTTATAAACTTAAATGTACCTAATATAGCCTCAAAATATAGAAAGCAAAAATTGACAGAACTATCAAGTTGATAAATCCACCAAGAGTAAGAGATTTTTAAAACAAAATTCTCAGTAACTGATACATTAATAAGGTAACAATATATAAAGATATAATAGATTTGAACAATTTTTTTTGCTTTTTTCCCTCAGATAATAACTTATCTTGGATTTCCTTCAGTCTCTACTCAAATTGTACCTCCTGAAAAGTGTTATCCAGCATATCTAGTCTTCTTTCCTTATTCCCATCACTCTTTATTCTCTATCCTAGGTTAATTTGTTTTTATTGCTTTTTTATTAAATGACCATATGCCAGTATTTATTTGTATGTGTCCTTTTCCCTTTCCTCCTTATATTCCATGTGCCTAGTACACAGCCTGGTACATTGTAGGTGTTTAATAAATATTTGTTGAATAAACAGACTCGAGGTCTTGGCAATGTTGTTCTCTTTATGGGTAAACTCCTACTTGTCTTCTTAGCGTTCAGCTTTCAGATTCCTCAAGAAATCTTGTCTTGCTTCCCCAGCCTAGGTTAGATCCCTCTGTTTACACTTCTATTAACACTTTATAATGCCCTTTTGTAAATTCACTCAATCATTTGCTCAACAATTATTTGAGCGCCAAGTATGTTCCAGTCCCTGTTTTAGACCTTAGGGATGCGGTGGTGAACATAACAGACATAATCTCAACTCTTGTGAAGTTTATATCTAGCGTGGTGGGGTTGGAGGGCAGACAAGAAGGAAATAGGTAAGTACATAGTACTTCATACAATTATAAGTAGTGTGAGGAAAAATGAAGCAGGATTAGGGAGATGAGAGAGCCAAGAAAATAGTAGACGTGGCTCTTTTATATAGAGGAAGGTAAGTTTTCATGCATTAGATGATTTAGAAGAGAATCTGTAAGTAAATATAAGGTTGGCTCTGAGCATAAGCGGGGGAAAAGTGACCAGGTCAGAGGAAACAGCAAGTGGTAACACCTTGAAACAATAATGTTCTTAAAGTGTTCTAGGAACAGCAATGAGCCCAGTGTGGCCGGAGCAGAACGAACAAGGTAAGGGTTAGTAAGAGATGAAGTGAAAGAGAGACTTTTTTTGGACTTCTTTGACAAGTGATGTCATTTAAGTTTATAGAGTTATCACTGGGATGGGGGAGGGGAAGGGGAGATATTCATAGGATTCTGAAGGTGCAGCCTCAAGAATAGCCGCGAGGTGGCACCAGGCTGCCCAGGCCGCTCCAGGATGTTCAGGGCTGGGAGCTGGGAGTCTAAGTGATCCCAGGGAACTCCCCCCCCCTACAGGGCTGGTGGGACCGGAAACCCCCTTCTTCAAAGCCCAGAGGGGTTTCGCTACAGTCCAAGGATCCCAGTCCCATGGTCCGGGCCCTGGCCTCGGTGGTGCCCATCTGTTCCGGGTGCAGTTCAATAGTCACAGCTCAGGGACTGGGGGCAGCCTAGCCAACTCAGCAGAAGGTCACTTAGCTCCTTTCTGTGCTGCTGGGGGGCCAGAGCAGGGGGGCCCTCAAGCAATCAGGTCACCACGCCAAAGTTCTGCAGCCGGAAGCTATAACTGCGGCTGCTGAGGGCCATCTGGGCCACCTTCTGGAAGACCATGTGGACGTGTTTTGTGGAGCCGGACTGAGCACTCCAGGTAGGCACTGCCCCTAGCTAAAGACTAAGGATGAGGCTAAAACTTGCTATTTTTTTAAACTTTTTTTTTTTTTAAGATTTTATTTATTTATTTGACACAGAAAGAGACACAGCGAGAGAGGGAACACAAGCAGGGGGAGTGGGAGAGGCAGAAGCAGGCTTCCCGCTGAGCAGGGAGCCTGATGTGGGGCTCGATCCCAGGACGCTGGGATCATGACCTGAGCCGGAGGCAGACGCTTAACGGCTGAGCCACCCAGGCCCCTCTAAAGCTTGCTATTTTAAGGACTTTGGCTTTCACTCTAAGATATTACAGCCACAGGAGTGATTTTAGTTTGAATAGGCTCTCTTGTAGGGGGTAAAGTTAGAGGGGAAATTAGTTAGAAAGTAATTAAAAGAATGCAGATCAGAAATGATGTGTTTGGGATCTGAGTAGTAGCAGGAAAGTAGTCAGAAGTGGTCAAATCCTGGATGCATTGGGAAGACTTTGCCAGCAGGATTTGATGAAAGATTGAATACAGGATGTGAGAGAAAAAGCAATCAATGATGAATCTGGCGGGAGTATGGGAAAAGATGAAGCTTCACTTGACTGAGACTGGGAAAACTATAGAGGATCGTAGGGAGGGAGCGGGGCTGTGTCCAGGCAGAATATGGATTTTGGATGTGTTGAAATATCAGACACCCAAATGAAGAGTTTGAGTTGGAGCCTGTATATAAAATTCTGGAACCAAAGGGAAAAGTCCAGGATGGAGATACAAATAGGGGAATTACCAATATATAGATGGTATTTAAAGCCATCTGCAGGAAGAAAAAAGAAAAACAAAAACATGAAGTTGGATGATTCAGCTGTGAGTAATTCCAACATTTAAGAACTGAGAGGATGAGGAAGCACTAGCCAGGGAGGAAAACCAAAAGAGAGCAGTGATCAGAAGCCAAGTAAATGAGTGTTTTAAGAAGATGGGAAAAACATATTTTAGGGACCATATGAACAACTTTTTGGAGAATTTTCACTTTTTTTTTTTTTTTAGAACTTTCAAAGGCAGCAGAGAAATAATATAATAGCTGGAAGGAGATAGAATGATCAACCTGCTTGATACTCCTGTGTTTGTAAGAATGGTAAGGCTCACATGCTGTGGTAACAGTATGTCTATCCTGTTGACTACTTTTTGCCTAGTACAATGATTGACCCAAAGTAGGTGAGTGATTAAATATTTCTTGGGCAAATAAGTACCATTTCTGTTAAAATTATGATCCAAAAATTGTTATGGTTTAACAATATTTTCAATAGATGTTGCTTTTTCTTTTAAATTGGGACAAAAATATGCATTTTTGACTTTAGTAGAAAAATGACTGTAGATATGATCATACTACATCTACTCATTCGGTTCCCCAGCTGACTTAATTATGCTAAGCACTGTGTACCATTTTTATTTCAGAAAAACTGTGCAGTATGGCAAGTTAATTTGCTAAAAATATTAGGTGCAGTTAGCTTTAATTATCTATAGCAGAGTTTTTCAAATCATGGAGAAAAAGTAAATATATTTTTCTTCAGCAAAGTAGACTTTGATTTAAGGTCAGAGAGCATCGGGAAGCCATTAAGTCTTTTTTTTTCCTATAAACATTTTTATTTTACTTATTTTTTATTGAAGTATAATAGACATGTAACATTATATTGGTTTCTGGTGTGTAGCATAATGATTTGATACTTGTATGTATTGGGAAACGATCGCCACAATAAGTCTTAGTTATAATCCGTCATCACACACAGTTACAGAATTTTTTTTTCTTGTGATGAGAACTTTTAAGATCTGCTCTCTTAGAACTTAGACCTTTCAAATATGCAGTACGGTATTGTTAACTATATTCACCATGCTGTACATTATCTCCCCATGACTTATTTATTTTATAACTGGAAGTTTGTACCCTTTGATTCCCTTCACCCATTTCACCAACCCCCCCATTCCCTGTCTGACAACCATCAATCTGTTTTCTGTATCTATGAGTTTGATTTTTTTTAGATTCCACGTATAAATGAGATCATATGGTGTTTGTCTTTCTCTGTTTTTATTTTACTTCACATAATCTCCTCAGAGTCCATCCATGTTGTCTCAAATGACAAGATTTCATTCTTTTTTGATGGCTGAATAGTATTCTATTATATATATAATGAAAATGTGATATCTATACCCATACATCCATTGATGGACATTTGGATTGTTTCCATATCTTGGCTATTGTAAATAATGCTGCAATAAACATAGGGGTGCATATCTCTTTTTGAGATACTGTTTTCATTTTCCTTGGTTAAATACCAGAAGTGGAATTGCTGGATCATATGGTAGGTTCTATCTTGAATTTTTTGAGAAACTTCCATACTGTTTCCATGAAGCCTGTACTGATTTACATTCCCACCAACAGTGACAAGGGTTCTCTTTTCCCACATCCTTGCTAACACTCGTTATTTCTTGTCTTTTTGATAATAACCATTCTATTGGGTATGAAGTGATACCTTATTGTGGTTTTGATTTGTATTTCCCTGATGATTAATGATATTGAACATCTTTTCATGTGCCTATGGGCCATTTGGATGTCTTCTTTGGAAAAATGTTGTTTCTCTGCCTATTTTTTAAATTGGATTGTTTATTATTATTATTTGCTATTGAGTTGTATGAATTCTTTATATATTTTGGATATTAACCCCTTATTGAATATGTGGTTTGGAAAAAATTTCTCCAATTCAGTACGTTGCCTTTTCATTTTGTTAATGGTTTCCTTTGCTGTGCAGAAGCTTTTTAGTTTGGTTAGCCCTTTTTGTTTAATTTTGCTTTTATTACCTTTGCTTCTGGAGTCAGATCCAAAATATCATCATCTAGACCAATATTAACGAGCTTACCATGCTGTTTTTTTTTTTTTTTTTTTAAGATTTTATTTATTTATTTGACAGAGAGAGACACAGTGAGAGAGGGAACACAAGCAGGGGGAATGGGAGAGGGAGAAGCAGGCTTCCCGCGGAGCAGGGAACCTGATGCGGGGCTCGATCCCAGGACCCTGGGATCATGACCTGAGCCGAAGGCAGACGCTTAACGACTGAACCACCCAGGTGCCCCTACCATGCTGTTTTGATTACTATAGCTTTGAAATATAGTTTGAAATTAGGAGGTGTGGTGCCTCTAGCATTGTTCTTTCTCTAGGTTGTTTCGGCTACTCAGGGTCTTTTGTGGTTTCATACAACTTTTAGGGCTGCTTTTTCTATTTTTTTGAAAAGTGCCATTGAATTTTGATAAGGATTGCATTGAATCTGTGGATTTCTTTGGGCAGTATGGACATTTTAACAATATTAATTATTCTAATACATGAGCATGGAATATCTTTCCATTTATTTGTGTCTTCAATTTCTTTCACCCATGTCTTATAGTTTTCAGTGTACTGGTCTTTCACTCCTTGGTTAAATTTATTCCTAGATAGTTTCTTCTTTTTGATGCAGTTGTAAATGGGATTGTTTTCTTAATTTCTCTTTCTGATTGTTCATTGTTAATGTGTAGAAGTGCATTAGATTTCGTGTATTGAATTTGTATCCTGCAACTTTACTGAATTTTTTTATTAGTTCTAACAGTTTTTTGGTGGCATCATTAGGGGTTTCTATGTATAGTGACAGTTTTATTTCTTTTCCAGTTTGGAAGCCTTTTAATTCTTTTTCTTGTCTAATGCTCTGTCTAGACTTCCAATGCTATGTTGAATAAAAGTGGTGAGAGCAAGCATCTTGTCTTGTTCCTAACTGGAAAAGTTTTCAGCTTTTCACCATTGACTATGATGTTAGCTGAGAGCCTGTCATATATAGACTTTATTATATTGAAGTACATTCCCTCTATACCTGCTTTGTTGAGAAGTTTATCGTAAATGAATGTTGAATTTTGTTAAATGTTTTTTCTGCATCTATCAAGATGATATGATTTTTATTCTTCATTTTGTTAATGTGATGAATCACATTGATTTGTACATGTTCAACCACCCTTGCATCCCTTGAATATATTCCATTTGATCATGGTATGTGATCCTTTTAATGTATTGTTGAATTTGGCTTGCTAATATTTTATTGAGGATTTTTGCATGAACAATATTATTAATGCAACCAAAATTAGAGAAAAACACTTTTCTCATGCGTACATGAATCTTTATGAAAACTGACTATGAATACTCCTTAAAACAAATTTCAATGCATTTCAAGAAACGAATTCCAAACAATCAGTTATCATTGATCACAAAGCATCTCACTTATAAATAAAAGACCAAAAGATCCTAAAAGTATAAACACATTTCTAAATAAGTGATAAAGAAATTATGATGTGAACTGTGAAACACTTGGAACTGAATAATACAAAAGTACAAAATATCGAAGTTGTAGCATGCATCTACTGAAGGCCTTAATGCACATATAATAAATTTTAAAAGGATACGAACAAGGAACTAAACATTCGGACAGTGAATACTGATTCTGAAGAAACGAAAGAGAAAACAACAGTATTGATAAGATCAGAAGCTCATAAAATATAAATGTAGAATAGAAAGAATCAACAAAGACAAATGCTGAGGATTAGAAAAGACTAACAAAATAAACAAACTTTGGCAAAATTGATCCCAAAAAGAAGTAACAAATAAATGTTGTTGGGCACCTGGGTGGCTCAGTCATTAAGTGTCTGCCTTCAGCTCAGGTCATGATCCCAGGGTCCTGGGATCAAGTCCCACATTGGGCTCCCTGCTCAGCGGGAAGCCTGCTTCTCCCTCTCCCACTCCCCCTGCTTGTGTTCCTGCTCTCGCTATCTCTCTCTCTCTGTCAAATAAATAAATAAAATCTTAAAAAAAATAATATTGTTATTGCATAAGTGATCATAACAGATACAGCAGATATTAAAAACAAGAAAATACTATGAATAACTTTATGTCAGCAAATTTGAAAACAGATAGAATTGACATTTTTCCCCCCAAAATGAAAATTTATCATTGCTAATTCAAGAAAAAGGCAAAATTGTGCAATTCTGTGACAATTAAGGAAATTGTATCAGTGGATTAAAGTCTACTCACTAAGTCCACTCACTCCAGATGGTTCTAATTTTATATAGACTATTCCAGAGATAAGTAAAGCTAAATACTTCTCAACTCATTTTATGATGCTAGTTATAACCTTGCAAAATCATATGTGGATTTGTATAAAAATGAAAGTTTATAGGTAAATTTTGTTTACAATAATAAATAGAAATGTATTTTATAAAAATGTTGGTAATCTGAATCATGGAACATGTATTTGAAAAAATACTGATAACACACAGTATTGTGGAATGATTTTCTTCAGGAGTACAAGAATATTCTAACATGAAATTCCAAGTAATTTATATTTATATAAAAATGGTGATATAATACTTAAGATGTATAAAAATGAAAGATTTTTTTCCCCCTTACCATCACAGTTGTTCTAGTCAGCATATTAGGAAAAAAAAAGGCAAACAGACCTCCTTCAAGGACAATATGAGTATTACATAGTAAGCTCAGTACAGTCTTTGCACTTGATAAAAATTCAAGAAATTTGCACATATAAGATCTACATATACATACATACACATGAAACTATATATACATATACACCCACCAACTATGTTCATATATTCCAGCAATAAACTTTTAGGAAATGTAGTTTAAAAAAGTATTTAAAATATCAATGACATAAAAAATTAATTGGAATACACTTAACCAAAGTTGTGAATGATCTTTATGGAGGAAACGCAAAATTCTATTATAAAAAGATATAAATGAATAAAAGTTAGACCATAATCATGGATAGAAATACTATAGCAAAGCCATCAGTTTTCCATAAATTAGTCTATATTTTAACAATTAAAATCAAAATTATGTCAAACAGAATCCTGAAAACATCTTTAATTTCTATAAGACAATATGGGAACAACAAAAACCAAATAGAAAAATGGGCAGTTTATAGACTAGGAAGTGAAAATGGGCAAAAATATAAGAAAAGAATTCAATATCACCAATAATTAGGGAACTATAAATTGTAGTCACAATGACATACCATTTCATGCCCATCATGTTAATGATTAGTAAAAATTTAAGTAGAATGATAGTATGTGGTCCAGAAAGATGGAGAAGCAGTTAGAATTCTTACATACTCCTTGGTTCGTATAAGTTAGTTAAGTTGCCTTGGAGAACAATCTAGCTATATCCAGGAAGTTGGTATCATGTGTACCCCATAATTAAGCAGAGCTACTAACAGGAATATGTACAGGGTGCTTATGTTAGCATTGTTTTGCAATAGCAACAAATTAGAAATGATCTAAGTGTAAATATTCATAAACTGGAGAATGAATAACTCTTAGGATACTCATGTAATTGAATATTATATAACATCAAAGTATAAATGGAGAGCCAAATATATCAATATTGATAAATCTTTCCAACATAATATGAATGAAAATAAATCTATGAGTTGTGATTCCATTTATAGAAAATTTTAAAATAGGTAGAACATTACATATTGTTTAAGGATATATCCATATTAAATAAGTATATAAAGAAATGCATGGAAATTATAGACAGGAAGTTGAATAAACACAGATGTAGGAAGGGAAAAGAAGGCCATCAGGGAGGAGTAATGAGGGGGATTCAACTGTATTGGTAATCTTTTATTGCCTCAGTGGCATGGTGAGTATATGGATGTTTATTTTATTAGTCTCTGTACCATTTTTATGTCTAAGCATTTGTTAATGCATGTTTATATTATAGGAAAAATGTGTACAGGACAGAGGAAGAATGTAAAAGAAAGGGAAGGGAGGTTGGAGAGAGGTCACAAAGGGGAAAGATGAGGCTACAGAGCCAGGAAGAGCACCAGCTTCACACTTCTGCACAGATTCTGGCGGCAGTGAGACTTGGGTTCAAATCCCAGCTGAAACCCGTAGTAGCAGTGTTATCAAATAATACCTCCTTCCCTCAGCAATACCTTCTTCCATTTGGTAGGTAAAGCACAGTCTGTAAAATATTTTGACAGTTACCTGATCCATATGGCATCTGGAAACATAGGCAGCAAAGTATCCTAGAAATGAAGTGACTTGTCCACGGTCTTTTTTATGAACTGGACCTTGAAATCACTCTCCATGTTCCCAAACCAGTGTTCTTTCCAGTCTGTCATGACAGTCACCTTTATAGGTGATGATTTCCATGTGGGTAGAGTCTATTTCTTATTCTGTTTTGCTTTGTATTCACTATTGCACTTCCCTTAGAACTCTTCAGTGTGCGCCTCACCAAAAGAGAAATGATTGATGAAAATAGCATTAAACATTTTTATTACAGTGCATTTTGAATGTTCTTCAATTACCAGTGCTTACCAAGAGTTTTAAAGCAAGAATGAAAACAGTAGGGCAAAACTGTGCAACACTTATTTGAGGCAAAAGGTTGTGTTATCAGTAGTGGGTAAGGTAAAGAAAGGGTGTGCTCAATAAACTTCAAGGATACAGAGGTATATTTTTATGTCTATTTCTCCTATCTGTGGGGTTTATCTGCTCTTTTAAGTCAGCAAAAATATGTTTGGGAAGTATTAGAAGTGAATCAGAGATGTAAAGGCAAGAATTCAAATACTGATTTGGGCACTGAGAAGGAAGCTGGCCACAGTGTGAAACGCAAGGACAAGGCCAATTACACTTTGAACGGATACAAAAGGCTGCTTTGCCATGAAGGGAGAAGGAAAGACCAGAGCTTCTGAGTGTTGCATGAAATCCCTCACACAGTCCAAAATGAGATCCCGGTGCAGGCTAATGTATGCTTTCTTCAGTGACTCATTTATTATTGCAGGAAAAAATGACTTCCAAAACAACACCCAAATAGCCACAGTGTGATGACAAAACCTGAGAAACAGGGGCAGGTAGAAGACTTGAAAGATGAATTACTGTCCCTAAGGCAGCCAACCAAGATGTTCTTTAAATGACAGTGATCGAGATTAAGAGGCTGTGGAGCCAGGGCATAAGCAAGGACAAGAACCAAACCCCCTTATGGATGGTTTACCACATAATGGAGTGGAATCTATCTGAAGATGTCTTCTCAGCCCCCAAAATGGGAGTGATATTTTGCCATTTCTTTACTTCAGAAAGAGTATTATTAGAATAGAGTATAAACAAATCATTAAATATATATTGAAAAATTATTGGTATTTTTCCATTTTATATTTGTAGATGGTGCTACTGCTAATGGCTACATATAAAGGTGGGTAACTGAAAAATTTGCAACCAAAATTTTTTAAAGATAATACACATACTGCATACTGTGAACAAACACAAAAATATTATAAAATGTTCAGACTCTAGCCTTCTCTAAAGAATTTCACATATTATTGGCCTAGTGATTGGGGTTTCTTATAGAAATGATTAAAATTTAGAAATTTCAGGCTAGAAAAGTATTTTTGTTGTACAGAGATTTCTGTTGTAACGGCATATTTTGAAATGGGATTTGACTGGCATGAGAAATAGCTGCTATAAAGTCATAGCCTGAATCCAAACACTAAAGAAGAGAATATAATTCTCGCATGTTGAGTAAGAGCAATCATTCCTCTTACTTTACTTTTCACTATGAAGGGCTCAAATCTCCATTGAATGAGAACTTCCATAGAAATCTGTTTGATAGGGAATCAGGGCTCTTTCGCCATGTTAAATG
Source organism: Phoca vitulina (assembly GCF_004348235.1). Taxonomy (NCBI): domain Eukaryota; kingdom Metazoa; phylum Chordata; class Mammalia; order Carnivora; family Phocidae; genus Phoca; species Phoca vitulina. The sequence goes on from NW_022589714.1 coordinate 12,077,313, forward strand.
CCTGGTTCCTGAGGGAGATATCTATCTTCTCTGCTTCAGAAATCAGCCGACATCTGTAAGTGGGTCTAGACCTGCTGGTTCCCAAAGCTTTCATTCATTTTTCACTAAGGAAATGTAATATTAATGTAATTTCAGGCTACATGAAACGAGTGAAATAGAGTATAATAGTGTAGTGTGCGTATTATTGGCATTTCTGTTTGGTAGTATTTCTTTGCCCTAACTTTAACCTCATCCTCTTACTGCTACTCAACAAGATCCAGCACTGTGAGCAGGAAGTAGTAATCACCTACCTCCACGTTGAAAATATGGAGCTGTTCTTTATGTAATGAAAAAAGTACTGTGGGGAGACTTTTTCTTAGCTAACTGGTAAGGAACTTGAGTTTCAGAATAGTAAAGAGGCTTGCCCACTGTGGAAATTTTGGAAAATGTGTTTAATGAGGAAAAGCATTCATAATTCTACTACATGAAGCTAGGCTTCATTAGCATCTTGGACATTTTTTTAAATTGGGAAATGGCCTCTTGTATTTAACAACAATAGTCTACTTTTTAATTGAGTTCATAATAAATATTTCCTATTGTTCTTCACAAACCTGACTTTAATGGTTTCCCAGTGTCCCATTTTATAGATGTACAGCGATTTACCAAATGAGTCACTTTTTGTCATAAATTTAGCTTTTTCCCCATATTCCACTTTGCTATAATAACTGTCTTTTTACCTAACTTTCTTGAACATGTCTGAATAAATTTTCTTAGGGTTTCCTTAGGATACATTTTTGAAGTGGGATGACTAGATATAAAGGTACAAACATTTCTAAATATCACCAATACACATTTTGAAACTCTACTGATTTGAAATATTTTTACTACTGTATTTATTCATGTATTTTTTGTTTCTTTCAATAGACATGTATCAGGTCTTCTGATGTACAAGACAGTGTGCTCAATTCTAGGAATACATCCCTGAATATGATACTATCTCTTACATCTAGTTCACATTCTACTGGGAAAGACATAAAAGTAAACAGCCAATTACAATTCAGAGAGAGAGCAGCAATGTTAGGGTAGCATTACCCATGAGAGCAAGTGGGTAAATATAAATAGTTTTAGGCTCGGTGTTACAAAATCATGAGAAACAGCCTTCATGGGAAGGGGAATTAAGATCTTCAGGGAAAAGGTAGGTTTTGATTAAAGAGATTAAGAAAACAGAAGTTTTTCTGATAATAAATTATGAATTCCAGTGGGCTCAGTGAAAGAGTTTAAAGATTTGAGGAAAAACTGGAGAAAGGGAGAGATGGTGCAGCCTTTTTTTGTATAGAGAAGAAGTGATGAGGGTGACTTTGAGAGTCTGCGGATTTTTGTGTAGCAACATAAACAGGATCAAAGGGTACAAAGAGATTAGTTCCAGTGGTGAGCATACTGTGATTGTTAGGTTTCTGCCTCTCTGAGGAGGAGGCAGTTTTCTTTAAAGCACATTAAATATCAGAAAAACAAGAATATTTCATGAAAATTTAAAAATGAAAATATTCTTTCCTTTAGAATTCTCTCATCAGTATGACCTTTCTTCCTATGGTGTATTATCTAATTTTACTGCATTTGGAGGAACCTTGTTGCTCTGGGTTTAAAAGAGAAAGAGCTGGGACACCTGGCTGAGCATCAGACTCTTGATTTTGGCTGGGGTCATGATCTTGGGATCGTGGGATCAATCCCCGTGTTGGGCTCTGTGCTCAGGGGAGAGTCTGCTGGAGATTCTCTCTCTCCTTCTTCCTGTGGCCCCCCTCCTCACCCGTGTACTCACTCTCTCTTTATCTCTCTCAAAATAAATAAATGAATCATTTAAAAAAAAATGAAAGAGAAAAGTTGTTCAGTGGGAGGAGATTCCTCTGCTTCACATTCACTCTGGGATCCTTGTTCTACCAGAATTTTATAGTGCAAAGATGGCTCCCTCTGATGAAGCTCAGACCTGCCCATTTTTCACTCTGTCTTTCATAAACACAAACAGCAGAAGCAACAGTGGCATGACTGAAGTCCCCAGATGGGATCAACTGTAGTCTGTGGCCAAGGAAGGGCAGAGTTTGGCTTATAAAAATATCCAAGAAGTGAGCAAGATTCATACTGATGTAACTGTGTTGTTAATAAAAAAAAATTTTTTGTAATGAACTTTTTAATACAATTATCAATATACTATCAAAGTTAAGAAAAGGCTACCAAGAGATGTCCAATGAATCATCTTAATGTCAAACATAGTTTTCCCTGTCCCCATTATATATAATAGTAGCTCTACATCTTCCTCAGGATTGGGTCAGTTTTCTCTGTCAGAATGTTACCGTTCCTTGTATGTTGCCCCCTTGACTGCTGGACTCTTGCTGTGCCCATGGTAGAAACGTTCCCTTTGGTGAGTCAGGTCCTTCGTACCTGTAGAACACAGAGTTGCGAGGATCGGAGTCCAAATTTTCTAAGTAGGCTGCAAAGAGTGAGGCTGAGCCGGATCCCTCCAGCCTCCACCTCTTGGATCCTGGACCTTTGTATTATACCTGATGGTAAAAACCAAACCAAACCAAACAAAAACAGTTGTTGATTTAGGATACATACCATATCTTGGAGGGTATTTCTTTATGTTTGCATGGTGTCTTCAAGCTGGACCCTCAGCTGTGCCTTTGAAAGGCCATTGCGTTACAGTCAGGTGAGGCGGCCTGTTATGGGCCTAGTTGATCTCATGTTCATATGCCTAGTGTGGACCTTTTGTTTTGTAAAGTGGATTACTTGGTCAGTGTTAGATGGGATAGAATATTAGAAAATCAAACACTCTCTAAGCCCTGAGATAGTGGAGCTGCCTCAGTGACTATATGGTAATGAATCACTCCCTCTTCCAAAGTGGAAGGTGTTCAGTGTAATCAAATGGACACTGAAGGGCTATTGACCTACTAGAGAGATGGTGCCATTTGAGGAATGCTGTGTTGGTCTCTCCAGATGGCAGATTGGACATTTAGCAGTCAGCATCTATATATGTCTTGGTGAGTGGAAGTTCATGTTTTGGGCTCCAAGTATAAATCCTCCAACCCCACTCTCATGATTATTCCATTGATGTTCATATTGTATGAGTATTAGAGTGGATGATGACAGAGGTTGACTAACATCAGATGTTTGAATCATTATGTCTACTTGGTTATTTAGTGGTTTTTCTAATGGTGGATGTTCTCTGGCAGGGAATTACATATGACACAAAGATCTTCACACCTTGCTTACTCTCATTGCTTATTCACATGCCTCTTGTCCCCAGTCTTTCAGTTTTTTTTTCTTCCAGGTCCCTGGCCAACAAGCCAAGCTCTTCTCTATTGTCCATAAATCCATATATATATTCTTATCTCAGGCCACTTTTCTATACACAAAATTGGTGACCAGATGCACTGCCCAAAGCACTGCCCTTTGGGAAAATTGCCCCCACTGCTGTCTTTCAGGGACACAATTGAGTAGGACTATAATGCAGCAGTACTTAATTTTTGGCAGTACTTAACTTTTGGCTTATTAAACTATTTGTGAACCAGCCTTGCCCTTTTTCCTTCTCCATCAGTTGTGAACTGAGGGAGAGAAACCATGGATATAGTAGATGACATAGGGGTCTCTGCAGTTTACTCATGCTCTCTGGTGCTAGTATGCCCAATTCCTTATGTACCATTTCCATTTTCTGATGGGTTACTACTGCCCTGCCCAACCCATATAACTTGATAGGCCTGAAAAAAACTCAATGGATACAGTTCTGGCTGCTTGATCTGTCTACCACGATCCAGTAGTATAGCAGTAATGGTTTATTCAGTGGTGTATAATTTCTGTTGAAGATGGCATGGTCTTGCTCAAGAGCCCTTGGGCCTTACATGTGATTCTCCCATTTACTTCCATAAATTCTATGCAAAATTTTTTACCTCTAGTACCTCTAAGACCATAGGGTCTTCTCATTCATATGGCTCATCAGAAAAGGCTGCTTACATTACAGCGTGGATCTATTGCAGAGTATCTCCTTGCTTTGGATCCCATTAAAAGTTAGCAGCCTTCCATGTCACTTGGTGTTAGAGCCATATTCCCAAATGTAAATTATGCTGCCTTCACTATGTGAAGAGGCCTACCAGGTCTTCTAGTGGTGGAAGATACCAAATGCGGTAATTTGAACTTTACTTTGAGAAGGGAGGTTATGGTATGCCCCCTGATGGTGGGACCATTAAATATTCATTGATGAGATAGGCAACTGAATCTTGGTTGAATTTATCTTATACCTTGTGGCATGCATTTATGTTACCAAGGCCTCCAAGATACCTCTCATTTATTATTCTTCTTTTCAGATGAAAATGATGTCAGTGTGATGTTCTGCAGAAGGTCCAAGATAGATGGTCTAGGTAACTTTGGACTATTTAATGACAGAGGATAGGAACATTAACATAGCTTTGGGACAAAACTTCAAATGTATACTGTTGTTTTTTCCATTGAATGTATGAACTCTGGTTTTCTTTCCTGGTAACTGGAAAATAAAGCATATAGAAAAACAAATGCCTCACGTTACATTCCTAAGGCTGTGTTAATCTGCTTTAACAAAGATACCACATCAGCACAACAGTTGTAGTTGAGGTTGCAATTTGTTTGAGTTTGCAGTAGCTGGCTGGCTCTCACCCTCTGGGATCCATCTAGGTATTGTAGAGGCAAAGAATGGTGAATTGGATGTGATGACTGTGGGGCACGCCATCCCAGTGTCCCTTATGTGTTTAGGAGTGGTGTTAATTTCTGCCATTTCCTTTGAGATATAATATTGTGTTTGATTTAGTATCTTGGCCAAGGGGTGAGGTTTCAAAGGTTTCCACCTGACTTTCCTGCAAACTCTTCCTGTTCAGAGTAAGAATCCAATGTGGGAATTTTGCCAATGATTAAGTGTTTTCATTGCAAACATATATTTGGAAACTACAATAACCACCAAGTACGTCTGTGGACCTAAAAGACCCACCATTGGTTGGGTCAATACCAGGAATTTACAGATTTCCATATAAACCCTTTTGCTCACCTCTTCCACTACTCTAACAAAGGGCCATGATTGACATTTCGGATCCTTTGGTCAACTTGGACCATATCTCCAACAGTTTTTAAAATGTCTGGATATGCTCCATTCTACAGTATATGTTCACCAAAGGAAATGACCATAGTATCCTTTGTGGAAGGACTGGGAGAATCATCATGTAAAATTTCTCTGGTAGTCTAGGGTCATTTTTCCTGACGACTTGTACTCTCCTTTAGTTAGTGGCTTTCAGGTCTAAAAACTGGCCTAAGTCTAGAAACTGGGCAAGGAATATGACATCTTGTTGGAGCAGCTACTCTCAGACTTCTAATTGTTTATTCTTGATTTCCATTCATTGTATAGATTAAGAATTTTCTAGTTGATCCCTTGTCTACTTTACCCCTGGAGCACTGTGCTCTGTATACTATCACCACAGCTTTAAGTGGGTCTGCACCCTGGTTGCTACTCCAAACTTGCTGCTCATTAAGATAATTGCATCTACCTTACTTGTAATGCTTAAACACACCCAACTGGCCTCTAATATTTGACAATGTTATCCTCATTGCTATCTGGAAGCATTTCCTTAGATAGTTCTTGATGTGATTTCAATGTGTTGTCTAGTTTAGGAACCATTGATTTGACATATTATATGATTTTGACTTTAGATATGACATTGTATCTTGTTTGCATATGCCAATGGAAAAGACTATCTATAGAATTGTACTAATTAGTACTAATTATTTTAGATCAATTATTTTAAAAATAGTCCCTGATTCAGGACTTATCATAGAGTTACCTACTGATCAGGAATACCTATTTTGGATGGTATTTGAATCATTATATGTTTTTGGTTCAGTTTGTTACAATAAGTAACCTTATGCTAATTAATACAAATTGCAAACTAAAAAAGAAATATTTTGGGTCTCTTTCATAAGAGCTTTTTTCCTATTAGGTTCTACCCCTTGATGTATGTGTATAAAACATATTTTAAATATAAATAATTTTATGACTTTTGGTCCATTTCCTTTTATCATATTTAGCATTTACTTACCATCTATCATTGAGATCATATGAAAACATTTATTTTGTCGTTTCATGTGTTACCTGTTTCTCTCAACTTTGGGTAATATATAAATTAGGTAAATTCACCTATGCTTTTCTCCATTTTCATTGATGATACTGTTGAACAGGAAAGGGCCAGGGGCAGAACCCTGCAGTTTACCTCCTTCACAGTGATAAAAATCCATTAATCAATACTTTCGGACTGCTGTTCCTCAACCAGTTTGATCCACATAATTGTTTTGTCATTCAGCTCACATTTATTTTGTCTACAGGGTATCATAAGAGAGTTTGTCAAATGCATTGCTGAAACGGAGAGATACTATGTCTACAGCATTTCTTTTGCTGCATTAAAACAATCATAATAGTTACCCTTTGATAAGGAGCTTGCTGAGCACTTTACTTAAAGTATCTCATTTAATTGTCATCATATGTTTAGAAATTAGTTACTGCTATTATATTCATTTTATACATAAGGAAACTGGGGATAAAAAGGTTTAGTGATTTGTCTATAGTAGTTCGGCCCCTGGATCCTTTTGACTCCAAAGAATGTTGCCAGAATAACAATTGTATCAAAAAATTAATTGATAAGTAAAAATCTCAAATCATCATTTTGTGCAACTTAAAGTTACCACCGTCATAATACTACACCTTTTCTCTATTTTGTAGTTCTAAATTTTGGAGGTAGCTTCTAATTTACTTATTCTTAAAGTCTTTATAGGAAAAAATAAAAAGTAGAGGTTCCATTTAGTTAGTGCCAATATTTTAAATAAACCGTTCAGAAAGACACCACTGGAAACAAATTTTCTAGAGATTCCTGAGACTGACTGAAAATTCCAATTAGAATGAAATAGACTTATCTTGATAAATATTGCAATAGTGACAGCACTTCTCTGGATGTGGGTACTGCTAACAGATTGATGACATTCCAGTGATTTTGTCATGTATATTAAAAATTAAACATTGTCACTTTTATGTTATTTTTATTAGGTATTTGAAGGCAATTTTATAATAATTTCCATTGTTAAATTCATTTAACATTTACAATGTAGACTATAGCATTTCTTCCATTTATTTTTATGGAATTGTTAAATCCTGTATTCCTATTCAATAATATATGTTTAGTCAGCATCTTTTCAAATAGACAAAAAGGATGTGGAGAACTGGGAACAGAGGTTTTAAATGTTTTTGTAGTTCTTATAGCCTATTGTACAATGCTTTGCCATAAGAACAATGAATTGTATTAATTTTTTTTGGGACCACATCTGTTTTTTTGTCATATAAAAGTTTATCTTAACTTAGTAGTTGGAATGCTTTTTAAAAACATAACAATAGGGGCACCTGGGTGACTTAGTTAAGCGTCTAACTCTTGATTTAGGATCAGGTCATGATTTTAGGGTGGTGAGATTGAGCCCCACCTCTGCTCTGGGCTGGGAGTAGAATCTGCTTAAAATTCTTTCTCCCCCTCTCTTTCTGCCCCTCCCCCAGGGGCTTGCGTGTGCCACACACACGCTTGCTCTCTCTCTCTCTCTCTCAAAAAAAGAAAAAGATGGGGCACCTGGGTGGCTCAGTCAGTTGAGCGTCTGCCTGCGGCTCAGGTCATGATCTCAGGGACCTGGGATTGAGCACCGAGTGGGGTTTCCTGCTCAGCGGGGAGTCTGCTTCTCCTTCTGTCCCTCTGCCTCCCCTTCCCCCTGCTCAGGCTCACTCTCTCTCTCCCCCTCCCTCTAAAATAAATAAATAAAATCTTAAAAAAAAAAAAAAAAAGAGTGACATTATTCTGCCTGAATTCAATATGCAGAGGGGGGCTCCATAATATTTAAACATTTTTTAAAATTTAATATTGACTAGTAAAAGAGATCTATTCTGTATAGAGTCAGACGCAATCTCTAGGTTATCATGAAGTGTATTTCATAAAATTGAGAAAAAAGACATGTATGTAATTTTAGTCTTAGATATTTTAAAGGAAAAATATAACTAAATAAGGATTCAAAATTTTGTAAACTAACTTTCAAAACTTAGAAAGTCCAGATATTAGAGGAAACAGGCAAGTTTAAAAAGTAGTTCTCTAATAAATTCATATATAAAGGAAAAAGAAGCAAAATGTGGACAGATTATTTGCTATAGTATTTCCTATAGCAGTTTTCATGAAGTTTGGAAGTATATTTATTTTCATACCTGGGTATTTTAGGACAGGACTTAATGGATCCTCTCATCTGCTAATACGCAATGTAACTTTCTCAGAGCAGTATATAGTATGTAGTAATCCTCATACTTATTTCACATTGGAGATCTTATTGTCAGATCATTTTCACAGATCAGTGGTCCACTTTGGGGAATGCTGCCTTAGTATGACCATACAAGACTAACATGAATATATAAGAATGGTGTTAAGATAGTCACAGCATATACATGTGTAACAATGTAACCCGCTGCTTTAACCGTATTACACAGAGTAGGAATAATAACAAGGGAGGGACAGGTCTACTTTCTGGGGCAGGCAGTGAATATTAAGTGACAGTAATACTCATATTTTATCACTCCTGCTAGTAAGGGATAATCTTACACACATTACCTACAGGAGGAAATGGAAGATCCAGGAAAATTAAGAAGTTTTTTAAGAACATAGACTTTAAAAGAAGTAAATCCTGGGACTTTAAAAGAATTTTGGGATAGAGTCTTGGTGCCAGTATCAGAAAGTTTTGAAAAATCATGAAAAATATAAGAGACGAGAAGTGGTTGGAAACAACCAATAAGTGAATTTAAGAAAATGACATTGTGTAAGTCACTTAACCTCTCTTGGCACTAACTATGAAATGAAGTAATTATTCTAAATGATTTCTAGAGTTTCTTCCAGGACTGACATTCTATGTTTTTATGTTTCTAAAATTTCTGTAAATTCCTGGCAAGAATTAAGGTAAATTTTTAAACAGATGGAGCATGTGTTTGTGTGAGTGTGTGTGCGCACTTAGACAGGCGCGTGCGTGGGTGATGGGGAATTTCTGGGTTAGTGTGGTGCCAGACTAGACAAGCATATTCTTCCAAATTTTTGCTAAAATACACATACAAATACACACAAAGAAAATAGCAAGAGAACTTGGAAACTGCATAAAATGAGTATTATACACAAAATCTGGGGATAGTCCACGGACTGAATTAGCAATGTAGATGGATTTCAAAGCACAATCTTGGACTCCAAAAAACATATACTCTTAATCTTTTAACCTAAGTAGGGTGAATGACTTGGCAAAAAGTTAAGCAAAATATGAGGCTGTCTACAACTGGCCATATAGCTCAGAGACACAGGCATTATATCAGGTAGATAATTACCTGGCCATCTTCTAAATCTTCTGAAATTACCCTTGCAGTCATTCAGAGTTATGCCACCATTATACACTTCCCTCTATGTCTCTTTAGATTCTTCTTCCACAATACAAGACCTTAAGATGTGGAAGAGGGAAGAAGGGACTTAATTGTATTATGGGATTTTAGTTTAGTGAAGGCAAAAGTTAAAAGCAGGAGCAGAGAAAAAAAAATCATTGTATGCCACAGATGTTTGCACTGGCCTGTGTTATAGATCTTGGAAGGTCTTGCACCCTATGTTTAAGACTTTTAAAGAAACTGAGATCACTTCTTCCGTTACTTGAAACTCTCTTCTTTATGGTTACTTTTTATCTTTCACTTAAAAAAACCGCCTCAGATATAGTAATTGGGATTAAAAATCATCCCCGTAATGCTTCACTAGAGTTTTTATATTTAACTTTTATAAGCTCAATACATGTCAATTAGAAGAATCAGGGAGAGGCTTTTTTTTTTTTTTTTTTTTTTTTTGCTTCAGAGAAGAAAGGAGGGACTAAAGGAATATACATTCAACCCAACATGAGAATGAAAATTCTAACATAACTTTCTAATAATGGAATAATTTTGTAATGTCTAAGTCCCTATCACTGGATATTTTTATTTGAGGATGGATGGCTTATCAGGCTGATAGGGTAATTCCTGCAGTCAATGAATGAGACATTCAACTAAATGACTCCAAAGTCCATTCTAATTCTAATAGTTAAAGAATCAATAAATGCCTTCATAATTTTGTGTCATTCCTTTATGCTTCAAAAGTGCAGTATAAATTAAACTGAAGTTGTCTGTTGGAGATTGTTGTTTGGAGCTAGTTGAATATCTGTGAAGAAGATTAAAAGCTTTTATGGCACAACTGTGACCCATCATTTTTTTTCTTTAAGATTTTATTTATTTGACAGAGAGAGACAGAGCGAGAGAGGGAACACAAGCAGGGGGAGTGGGAGAGGGAGAAGCAGGCGCAGGCTCTCCGTGGAGCAGGGAGCCTGATGCAGGGCCTGATCCCAGGTCACGACCTGAGCCAAAGGCAGACCCTTAACGACTGAGCCACCCAGGTACCCTGTGACCCATCATTTAAACAAACCTCAAAACCACTTAGTCTGCAGACCTACACCCAGAGTATAACAAGAGTATCCAATCAGTGATATTCCAATTTCAGTGATAATCTAAATATTAGGGATATGTAATTGAGAAGAAAGCTACAACAGATCCATCAAGAGCTGAACATTGGATGTTGGGAGACAATTGTAAAAATGGAACCGGCCCAGGGTACACCAATCATAAGTATGATGACTCACAGGCACCAAAGCCACATGACACATTCAATATATGTGGATGCAAACAGGAAAGTAGGGGAAATATGTTCTTGCCAAGATAATATGGAATAAGGTCATGTTGTTAATGTATTGATTCACAGTACTGTGATAGACAAGTGCTTCTTAGTATCAACAAGGAATAGGTTTTAACAATTTATCTGTTAACAATTTATTAACTGTGACTTTATAGAGAATGTAGGAATGCAAGCCTGTTTCTGTGATAGATCAACTGCAGGGATATGGGAGAGTCGGTTAAGCACTGCTGCCTCAGTTTCCTTAATTGTAAGGTGAAAGAGATTGAACTTGATCAGTAATTCATTTTCCACAGAATATTCAAAGTAATATGATGCACTGAAAGGAAAATAAAAGTTTCCATGATCAAATAAGTAAAGAAATTATGTAGTGTATGTAGTGGAATACTAAGATTTTCTTAGTAAAGAAACATGTTAAATGTTGTTCCTCAGACACATTGACTTGTTTGGCAACTCTCTTTTCTTCTCCCCATTCCTCTTCTTCTGCCTTCTTTTTCTTCTCTTTCCTCATATTCTCCTCCTCTTTATCCTTTTATCTGCTATTTTTAATTTTCTATTTTCTCTTCTTTTTTAACATCCTGTTTTCTCGGAAAAACTTTTTAGGGAATTTGAGATATTTATAGTTTCAGATATTGATGGTATGTAATGTATATTCCAAATCTCTGAAACAAAGCTCCTATGAGCCTAGCTCCATACTGCTATGATGAGGGACAAGATGTAGGACTTGAAGACCTCAAAATTAGTTTTGATATTTAAAATTTACAGTGGGAGGGGCACCTGGGTGGCTCAGTCAGTTAAGCGTCCGACTCTTGATTTTGGCTCAGGTCTGATTTCAGGGTCTTGAGATGGAACCCCACAGCAGGCTCTGCGCTCAGCGTGGAGGCTACTTGAGATTCTCTCTCACTCTCCCTCTGCCCCTGCCCCTGCTCGCTCTCTTTCTCTCTGAAATAAATAAATAAAATCTTTAAAAGTTACAATGGGAGAGTTTGCTGGAAAACTATTGCAAGTAAACAAATCCCTGTCCATCTGCTGCACCTAGATTGTTCCGACAGTATGGAGATCAGTGAGCAATAAGGGAATCCCACAGGAATACATCAGGACATAGCTTGTATGGCCACGTAGATTGTGAGGTTTTTAATTTTAATGAAGTCCAGCTTATCAGTTATTTCTTTCATGGATCGTGTCTGAGGTCAGGACTTTAATTCAATTCTTTGAGACTGTTTGGGCCAGAATTTTTCTTTTCTGTGAGCAGATTGATGAAGAAATCATATTCTTTTCCTTAATGCTATATTGTATTATATTATATGATTAATGCCTGCATGTCCCTTTCTCTCTTTGATAAAAAGAATTACCATGTATCATTAATCCCTAAAAAAGTAGTCTGAATAACTAGCCAAGACACCAGCTATGTGGTTAGAGTAGTTCAGAGAATGGTCCAAAGGGACTAACAAGATCAGGGTTTCCTGTTCCATAGAGCAGAATACAGGAAAAGCAATTCAGGTGTGTTCATGCTAGTCTTTGAGAAAGAAATGAAAGTCAAGAGTTGGAAACTAAATTCAAATGCTAACTTCGTAATAATGAGACAAGAGCAGGAGCAGCTGATGCAAAAACTCAAGATTTTTCCTAAATAATTGGTTACTTTAATGTCATTGTCTTCCTTCTTCTGTCATGGAAATGGGTCAGGCCACCTTCTGTAGTGAGGACTGGAAGTCATTTATAAAATGTATAGTTGCATGATATATACTTAAATATACATGTCATATTTATATAATTATATGAGGTGATTGGTAGAAATACATATGGAGTGGAGTAAATGTAGAATATATGGATTGTAAAGCATAGTGTACTAATTTGTTTGACAAACAAGGAGTCATAGTACATGAATGCACATTTGTAATTGAAAGGACATTATTAGCAAATGCCAATTAAAGGAGGTAACAGTCAACTAGAACTTGCAGAACAACTTTTTTCTTTGTCTTGGGACTCAATCTTTGTGATAACTAAGAATACTAAATTTTTTTTGAAATATAAAAACTTTATAATATACTTTATTATTCAGAATAATGTTTTATTTCTTATAACAAAAAATAAAATCATTTGAACAGTTTTCAGCATGATCTGTTAATTTTGAACAGAGAATAAACACAGTAAGTAAATACATGCATATGTTATATAATGTAATTCTCTATAAAATTCACAGTTAGATGTATTTGATTATGCAAAACACAGCACAATAATACCATCAGAGAGCTTCTTATTTAAAAACACAGTAAAGGGGTGCCTGGGTGGCTCAGTCGTTGAGCGGGGCTCAGGTCATGATCCCAGGGTCCTGGGATCTAGCCCCGCATTGGGCTCCCTGCTCGGTGGGGAGCCTTCTTCTCCCTCTGCCTGCTGCTCTGCCTGCTTGTGCTCGCGCTCTCTCTCTGACAAATAAATAAATAAAATCTTTTTAAAAAATAATATTCTCATGCATTAAACATTGCAAACTAAAGTAAAATGAAATAAAATTTAATGGCTACAATCAGTGAAGCAATCTAGAGGAAAAAATTCCCATTTAGAATATAGGTATATACTGACATGCAGTCAACCCATTCATCTACTGTTCCACTGCAGAAATGATCTGGGATTAGTTCTTTAATCATGATCTATTCATATTGAACACAAATTTTGTTTGTTTATTGCTGAACTACTGATAATAGCTACATTAGTTGATTGCTTACTTTGTATCAGCCCTCGTTTTCTGTTGCTAACTAGATGCAGTGTTTCTCCCTGTATTACAGATGATAAAACTGGGGTTTCCACAGGTTTAACACTTGCCCAGGGTCACAGACAGTAAGTGTCAAACTTGTCTTGAAACTAGGTCCCTATAGAACATTGACTCTTCACAAATACTTTGTATTGCTCTACTCTTTCTATTACTCTAGCAGCAGTTTTAAAAATTAAAAAATGAAAAACTGGGGTTCCAATTACAAATATGTATCTTTGTCTTCATAAGTAGCAGGGAAATTTGTGGAATGCTGATGACCCTATCAGAATATTCAGTTTGTCTCATACAGGATAGACCTTATTGCTTCTATATGACACTGGAAGCAACACCGCATTTTTAGGGTTTTTAACAGTAGTTTAATAACTGTTCTCACTGTCTAAATTTCTACCCTTTGCCCTGACATCACTGGCATTCCCTTCACCTAGAGTACTATTCTCCTCATCTCTTTGGAAGTGTGTCTTACCCTTCCTTCAAGGTCCATTTTATTTTTTTATTTTTATTTTTTATCATGTTCAATTAGCCAACATATTCAAGGTCCATTTTAGATACGACTTTCACCATTCAAATTCCCCCTTTCCCTTAAATAAATGTAAGCTCGCCTCTTCCCCACATAGAGAATTAGTGCTTCTTTCAGTATTTTATTTATTTTTTAAAAGATTTTATTTATTTATTTATTTATTTATTTATTTATTTATTTATTTAAGAGAGAGAGAGAGCATGAGCATTGGGAGAGGGAGAGAGAGGGACAAGCAGATTTCCTGCTGAGCACAGAGCCTGACATGGGGCTCCATCCCAGGGCCCTGAGATCACAACCTGAACTGAAGTCAGATGCTTAACTGACTGAGCCACCCAGGTGCCCTTTTTTTTCAGTATTTTAAATTAAATGTCTACTATGTGACAGGCATGTGCTAGAGGCAAAGGATTTTTTAAAAAAATTGAAAACGTGGTCTCTTCCCTCTAAGAAATTGCATGTTAGTGGAGAAATAGATACATAAACCAAAAAATGCAATAAAATGGCTTGTACTAAAATTAAGGTGACATATAATTAATTGCCCAATCTGGGTCATTTTTGAGAGTGAAAGGGAAAATTAATAATTAGCTTTGACAACAAGCGTGACCTGGGACTATCCTGGCAAATCCAAATGTATGGCCATACTATATTATGAACCTGTGTTTCTGGTGAAGGTGCTTATAGAAAGAGGAGTAGCTAAGCTTAGGGAGGGAAGTTTGTAGTGTTTATTGCTTTCTGTCTCATATTACTTCCATTATGCATGCACCTTATTTTTACCATCAGACTGCAAGAATTTTGAAGGTGGGCTCCATATCCTATTCATCATCTCACATCACACTGTGCTCACAGAACACTACCTAGTAGGTGGTCACTTAATATGTGTTGAATGGATGCATTAGTTTTCCTGTCATGTATCAATGCTCTCTTCCTGCCAGTTTTTGAAATGTGCAGTCATCACTCTCGGGTACATTTCTACTGTTTGTGCATTTTGACCCTCATTTGCTTTTTAAATTTGTTTCTTTATTTGCAAAGTCATTTATTTATAATGTTTATTATTTAGTTCTTTATAAATTCTCTAAGGTTTGTTTGCTGCTGATAACTGTATGTGGAAGAAACAGAAGAGAACCAGAATCATAAGTCAACAGACGGTGAAAAAAATAGTCAGATGAGGGGGTCGGAGAATCAATTGTACTTTATGAGAAGGGGAAGACACTAAAGGAAACCCACTCTTGTCAGAACTCTGGTAGCCACTCAGAAAGCCTCTTGAGAGTAGAACTCCTAATTTTAAGCTTGAGGGTGAGTAACCGCTTCTCCACCCCAGCATTGATTCTAAGCTCTATGACAAAGCAAGGAGGAATTTGGTTTTCTCATCCTTTCCCTATAGCTTCTAAGGGAACTGCCACCTTTCCATCTTCCTGGGTGATGAAACCTGCTCCATGTGGAAAAAGGTGGAATACAAGATCCATGCTGGAAAAAGCTGTAAAGATGACCCAGTGTACCTATTCATTTCACTGGAGTGTTGGGGGTAGCAGGGGTGGGGGGTAGAACTGGAATCAGACAGGGAGATGACTCAGCTAAAATGAAATCTGTGGTTTCCAGCAAACCAGCAAACCAATCTTGAGAGGAATATTACAGATTTACAAACATATTTTGACAAATTAGTAAAAACGTGTTGATTTACAATCAGTTTTCCATAAATAATGATTATAGTTTAAATTCTGAAGAACATTAATATTCTGTCAAGCATCCTAAACCTTTTTGAGTCCCTCTGTGATCCTCCTTGAGCAGAACTCTGTGATGCAGAAGATTGAAGTCTGGATCTGGTACAGTATCTTCGGTCTTGATTCTGGGCTCTGGCAATGAAGGGACGCACCTGCGTTAGTCAGGAAACAGCAAGTGTCTGGACTTGGCTTCTCATGAAATAACCAAATCCAAGAAGACACACTTGGGGAAGGACCAGGATCAGTAGAAGGCGACTGAGTAACACATGCAATCTAGCTGTCTCTCTATTATAGTTCTCTAACCAGCGTCAATGATCAGATGGACAGAAAATGTTGTGGATAAGAGCCTGGAGTCAGGCTCAGACTGAATTCAAAGCCTGGCTGTGTCAATGACTTTTGGAAAGCAACTTAACCTCTTTACATTTTAGTTTTCTCATTTGTAAAACAGCAACAATATTCGTACTCATAGAGACACTGTAAATATTAAAGTACGTAAAATGCCTAGCATATAGTAAACATTCAATAAACACTGTGGATATGAACATTATTGCCCTTAATGCTACTACTTGGTGTCCCAGAGAAGTTTTCTAGCATAAAGAAGGAGGGGCAAATCAAAGCAAGAAACATGCACAACCTAGGAATTAATAGATCGATTCACATTTCCATTCTTGTACTTGTTCTCATTATTTACCACATCTTAAAAGAATGAAATAGTATTGTTCCTTAGTATCTTTTCTTGATTGTAAGAAATACATTATTCTGGCCCTGTTAGTGAAAAGCAGTATTATGAAATAAGGAATGGAAAAAGCTGCTTAAAAATGACAGTACATGGAAAAACAATTTTAAAAAGTTAAGTGAGATAAGCTGTCTTTTCATAGTTGTGTTCCTTCATGTCTAGAACTGTCTCTACTTTGGAAGTTACAAATTTCTTATTTTCAGAATCCTGAGAGTTTTTTAAAAACTCTATTAGTCTAGGGAATAAAGGGGGTGCAGCAAAATTTGAGTTAATTAATGTTGTCAAATTGATCATGCTCTAAAGGCAGAAGTAATTGGTGCAATTCTGTAAATCTAGTACAGTGTCTCTGGCAAGTAAACATTCTTCCTTTTGAAGATTAAAGGTTAGCTTCTCAGCAAATTCACTTAGTGGAACCAAGAAGATTAGAGATCCAATACTACACAACTGATGTTATTCACCAACACGCACATGGACACTGGGGCCACCACTCTTGGTATCCCTCCAGGTTAAATCTTGTAAGAGCAAATCCCATTGTAACAAAAACATCTGAATAACCAAAAGACTGGAGCCAGGTGATGGCACTCTTACTGCAATCCGGTCGACAAAGGAGCAGCAACAAGGGAGTAAGATCTCTCTTGGAGTTTGTGGTAATAGGATTGAGGGATTGAGCTACATCTCGCTGCATAATTTAAAATGAAAATGGTGGAAAAGCAACGATGAAATAGTGAAGTGAGAGATGGAGGCTGCCATTTCCTTGGCAGCAAGAGAGGAAGTAGCTGCCTTCATTAAGAAGAGCACAATGGACCAGATGCTTAATCAGTGTCATTCAGGTACAAATTTTGCAAATATGAGTAAAGGGTTTTGATAATATGACATTGTAAGTCACTGAAATCACAATAGTGTTAAAAATGTATGCTGTTGGCTATAGCCCAACAATTTCAGAAATCAATAGTCTTAAGCAAGCATTTTTCAAGGCATGTATAACCTAGCTTTAGGGCAACACACTTATAAAATCAAGTGTATTCATCACGAGAATAAAAAAAAATAGATTCAAATAGGAGATGAGGGAGCAAGTTAGCAACTTGAAAACATTATGCAATCTACTTGAAAAATTGCTATAGTCAACCTCCACTGGTGATAATTTAGGAGAAAGGCAGAGGAAAAGAAAGTCCAACTGAGAGGGTAGAATTGAATATATTTGCTATGATAATGAAAGCGTCTTCTGATAACCAACAGGGAGGATATTCATATTATCAAATCTGGCATTACCTTAAGTCATTTCTTGCTGCTTGGCATCTTTCCTGTAACTTCAGTTCTTGGCTGGTGGCCCTAACACGGGGCTAAGAGCAGAGGGGATGTCACTCAACAGTCCACAGTTCTTAATTAACAGAAGCCCTCTGAGGATACTCAGTCTTTCACTGACATGTGGATTAAAAATGAGTTCAGTGTGTAAAGCAAAAATGCTGCTGTTTTTGGCTTGAATTATTTTCCTAAAATGCTAGGTCTCCTTTTTGGGCAAAAGAATCCTGTGTTGATTCTTGGTGTGCATTTTTTGGGTTTGTTAACACAGCCTATTTCTAATTAACAGACAGTGTATTCATATCAATAAGCTTCCATGAGATAACCATTCTGAGCAAGAGGTAGAATTAATAATATATTCTAAACCCTCACTATTCAAGTGTGTCTGCAGATTAGCACATTGGCATCATCTAGAAGAGAAATGCAAAGGGATGCAAGAAATGCAAAATCTTAGGCCTCAGACTTAGTGAATCAGCATTTTCCAAGATTTCCCTTATATTGACTGATGCTTATGCATATTAATTTGAGAAGTACTGCCCTAATGTCAATAAGGCTTTTCTCTAATTAATTTATGTACCTTACCAGTTTACTTGTTTAAAATATTCAAGGTTATGCCTCAGTGTTTAGAAATATATTAGAATATTTTATAGAATTTATTTTTTTGATTTTTACTTAACTTGTAGCTTGAATTATTTACCTTTGAAACTTACTTTGAATGTATCTTAATATAATTTTAACTTTTTTTTCTTCTTTTTTTTTAAGAGTTTGATTCATTTTTTCTTGCTTGGGTGTAGGAAGCATAGGTAATTATACTGATAAACAGAGTGAATTGAGGAAAACTTGAAAGAAAAAAGAGAAAAAGTATGCTGATCTTTTAAGTGCGGTTGCTTACTCAGCTGATTTCAAGGTTGTAGGGAAGATGTAATTTCCTCAAATATTTTCCTACCCAATATTTTAGACTCATGCCTCAAGTTTCTCATTTGTCTTAAGATATTTATATTTGCAAATATACCTTAGCAGATGCTATAGGCAAATAATTTCCAAAGGATATTCTGAAGTCAGAATGTGTGTTCTTAGCATCTCACTTTGAAGATCACTTTGAAGACCACTTTAGAGGACTCAATTCTAATTCTTTCTCAGAATGGTTATCTTTGGAATCTATTAAGCTTGGAATCTGCTTCTTGGTATAGGCTCCTCTTTGCATGCACATTAGCAATTTAAAGACTCTGAGAAGCATTATATTTTGTTTAGCCCAACATATTAACCAAACCACTTATCCTATCATATCTATTGAAATCCTATGGAACTCAAATAGAAAAACTCTGATATATGTTACTATGGATTATTTTTACTTGATTGTGAATGAAAGGTATGAGAGTGAGTTTTGATGAAAGGAAGGGCAATAGTCACTTGAGCAGAAGGAAGGGATTTGAATCAGTGGGGGTATGAGGACAGACAATATGTAAGGTTAACTAACTAATTTTATAATCTAGAGTCCTATGCTTTGGCTTTGTACATAAAATGGAGCTTAGGATGGGTGGATTGGTGTGTGTGTGTGTGTGTGTGTATGGGTGTATTTCGTGTTAAGAAAGATATATGAAGAGAGAGGAGCTAATTAAGGAACCTACTACTTGGGGTTAGTATTTTTTTTATTTTTACTGATCCAGAGAAGAGTGCCTGTTTTCCAGAATGTCTGTGAGGACTTAGGTTGGCACAGGAAAAGAATGTCCTGAGAGGAACTGTTTACTTAGTGAGCATGAATTGGGGGTTCTGGAAATAAAATGATGTGTATTGGAATCTAATATGTGGAGACCTAGAGTGGTGGGAAGAGCGCTGGCTTCCATGAGCCCAATCTGGTTTGCGTTCTGCGTCAACAGTGTCTGAATGGTGTTGGACAGACTTCGACGTCCCTGAGCGCCATTTCTGTCACTGGTAAAATGCAGAAAACGTTAAGTAATGGTGAGGGTTAAAGACCATAAAGGTAAAGCTCCTAAAACGTATTAGGTCATATTAGGTGGTCAATCAATGGTAGCATTATCCTTTGTTCCAGCTGAGCACTTCCTAGAGACCTGTGCCAGGAGCCATGTGTTGTATCTGAGGAGTTAGACGTGATGCTGGAGATGGCACTGTGTGCCTCAGCCAGACAGGTCTGGAGAGACCGCTTGGAATTTTTCATAGATTACTGAGATAAAATAATGCACAGCAATTTCATGTGTGTTCAGATGAACACTTAAAGAAAACGCTGTTTCTTTTTCAACCAGAATTGAAAAAAAAAATTTTCACTTCAAAAATCATATAAGGGCTCAAAGAAATATCTCTATTTATAAAATCCAAATTATTTCCAACCCTTTTACCCTTACATGTTTTCTTCACTGAGAGTTAAACTAAAACATTTAACTTGAAATACTAATTTTTTAAATTCCTAAAATTACACAGCACATCGTTGAAAGAATCGAGGAATTCATAAGGTTTACAGTTAACTGTCTCCTTCCCTAGGTCTTAGTTCCTCTTTTCCCCACTAAAAGTTTTTAACTATGTTTCAAAGATGTTTTACTCATGTGTCATCATGTGCATTTATTCTGTGTACATTCTTTTTGTTAAAAGATTTTATTTATTTGAAAGAGAGCATGTGCACACTCGCGCACAAGCGGGGAGAGGGGCAGAGGGACAGGAGAAGCAGACTCCCCGCTGAGCAGGGAGCCTGATGCAGGACTCCATCCCAGGACCCCGGGATCATGACCTGAGCCAAAGGCAGACGCTTAACTGACTAAGCCACCCAAACGCCCTATTCTATATACATTCTTAATGCAAAGGTAGTATGCCATATACTGTAATTTATTTTAGTATGTCTTGGAGATGCTGCACTTTTCAATAATATTAAAATTTCATTGTATGTCTTAAGTAGTACCCAGTTAGACACAGATTATTTTCAATCTTCTACTATACTTAACAATACCACAATAAAATCCTACTAAATATTTCAATTTGCAAATACACAACTGTAGTGGAAGAGTAAATTTCTTGAAATACAATTGCTAGGACTTGAGCATGCATTTTTATATTGGTAGTTAGTGCCCAGTTGCTTTCTGAAGAGATCTGTCCATTCTACTAGCAATGTATGAAGTACCTTTTTCCTACAAAGCATTATCAATTTCCCACCAGAGAGGTATGTCATTATAGTTTAAATTTGCTTTTCTTTTATTGTGAGTGAGACTTAACATCTTAAATGTTAATGTGTAATCAAATGTTAATATGTATTTAAGATATTTCAGATCTTCATGTTTTTTCCTTCTGTGAACTGTCCAGTCATGCTTTTGCTAATTTTTTCTTATACTGTCCATAGTTTTGGGAGATTTGTAGCAGGTTAATTAGCTCATTATCTGTAGTGTAAGTTGTCTATATGTATTTTATAGGTTGACTTTGTTTACACTGCTTTGTTTTGTGATTGCTTTTTATACTTATGTAGTCTCATTTGTCTATCTTTTCTTCCACGTCTGAGTTTTGTGTCATAGTTAGTAAGGTTTTATTCTCTTGTGATTTCTTGTAGCACATTTATAGAATGTTTTCAAATGTTAATTGTTGACTCATCTGGATTTTGTTTTGGTATAAGGAGAGAGATGGACCATAGTATTTTTTTTTCCAAATATCTCTCCAATTTTCTCAACACAGAGTTGACTGGTACATTTTTCTCTGCTGATACACGTTGCCAGCAGGAACAGCTGGGGTCTAGGTAGGGACACAGAAATCACTCTAGGTATTACAGAGCATTTATGTAGGGAATGTGTTACACAGGTGGAGGAAATAGGGGCACCAAATAGAGGGCAGAGATTAGCAACAGCAGGAAGCTGATACCACTCCTGCTATTGTAGTGATAAAGCAAGAAGTTAGTGATCAGAGCCAGGAAGTCAATGATCCCAGTGAGATACAGCCATTTCAAGGGATGTTCATTGGGAACTGAGATCATAGGAGTAATGGCTGTCCCGCAGGATCAGGAGCCATGGAGAGAGAGGGAGAGAGAGAGGGAGAGAGAGTGCCTGAGATATAACTTGGATTTTTCCCCCTTCCTCCCTGCCAGTCTCTGCCAATGCCTTTTGTTGCATGAACCCAGCCTGAAGATGGAGGGCACAGGGCACAGAAGACTATATACACAGAGGAGTCTGGGAAATGTAGTTCTATGCCGTTCACATAGGAGAAAAGCAAGTGTGGGGATTTGGGGATATCAGAACAAAGGCTCAGTTAATCAACATGCCATCTATTTTGCTCTGTTAATTGTCTACCTATTTAAGTGTTAGAACTACACCTTTTTGTGGCAGTTTTATTAAATATTTTTTCCATCTCAGAAGACTAATTCCTCATTATTTTTCTTCAAGTTGAATTTGCCTGATTTTTCCCAAGCTGTTTTTCCAAATGAAATTCACGATCAGCTTGCTTACTTCTAAAAATATCCTCTTGTAATATTATTGTATTCATATTAAATGTATAGATTAATTTAGGGATAACTGATATTTATAGGATGTTAAAAATTCATATAGAGAAATGGGGTATATCTTTCTATTTATTCAAGACTTGTTTGGGTTTCTTGTTTGGGTTTAAACTTTTCTTTGTATGGATTCCACATATTTATTTCTAGGAATCTTCCCCTTTGTGGTTGTTTTATTACTATTGTTTTGGGATATTTTCTTCCGTAATATGTTTTTATCTGGGTGTTGATGACTGTAGGAATACTATGTTGTGTATAATCATTCTGTGACTAATCCCCTTACAGAATTGTTCCAGTTGATTCTCTTGAACTTTTCACATGTCTACTATTATCAACTGCAAACAACAGTTTTATTTTCTAAATTTTATAATTCTTATTTCCCTTTTTGTCAAATTTTGTTTGCTAGTTCCTCCAGAACAATGTTCAAACATTTTGGTGATAGTGGCCATCATTGCCTGGCTCTTTATTTGAATAGGAATGATTTCTCCATATCAAACACATTATTTCTAATGGGTGCTTTTTTTCCCCATTTCTCTCCACTGGAGCAATTCAGAGATCATCTGAGCTCAAATTCTCAATTATTTTTTTTCCAGAATTATGTTGCAAAATAATCCATATGCAAAGCCTTTTGTAGGGTAGGTCCCTGACAAAGTTCTCTTTTTTTTTCCATGTTAATTAAATAATTTAGAGTTTCTTACATCTTCTGGGAATGATTTTCAATTTTTTTCCTGGAAATCATTATCTTCACGTATGTTTTAAGTTTCATATGCATAGATTTGAGCAATGTGATCTTAAATAATTCTTCTAATTTTCTATGTCTGACATTATTTACCTGTTGTCATTTCTTATTTTGTGTACTCATTTTCCTCCTTGCTTCTGTGAGTAAATTAACAGTATTTTGTCTTTTATTTCTAATCAATAGATACATTTTTAGACTTATTTCTTAGTTTCACTGTTTTTTTCTAATTTATTAATATCTGCTTCAGCCTTACTTATATCCTTTTTCTGTTGAATTTGCTCTCGGAGTGGTCTAAATTTTGAAAATCTGCTGTTCGAGATCTGCAAATGCCAGAGTACAGTCTCTGGATGATCTTATACCCCTGTGCATGCCTCACTGTACCTGGCATCCTTTTCTCAAATTTTCTGTTATAGGACTCTCTGTGTCTGCTGGATTTGACAAAGATGAAATTTGCCTCTATTTTATTCTACTTATTATTTTATCTCCTAATTTTGCCAAAATGTCTTGTCTATCTGTTTCTTACTATTCTAATTCTTTTGGTATGATTTACCTTAGGAGAAGGGAGCAGTGAAATTTTTCACTGGCACCTTAACCCTGGAAGTCTTCCTCTGATATGTAAATGTTAATATTTTTGTCTTTGGAGCCTCTTAGTTCTAAGTAGTTTTCTTTCACTATTTCAGAACCATCCCTAACCAACATTTCTGTTAATTAAAAATTTCAAAATTCTTTTTTTTTTAAAATAAAGCTTTACTTTCTTCATGAATTTTTGGAGATGTTTTGAATTTGTAAATAAATAATTTAAAAATGTATAGTGGATCTTACTGTTTCATAAAATGCTAAGGTTCTGGTCTCAGGGGGAAAACTTAGATGATTAAAATATCATTGATAGCTATTTTATCTTTCTGAAATTTAGGATTTCATCTTGATGAATTTTTTTCTTAGGATCAAACCAGACACTATTTAGTTGAGTGATTTTTCCTATAAATATCAAGATAATTTAAATTTTATAATACTATTATTTCTTGCCTATGTAATAGTTTTGTGATTGAGCTCAGAAAATGTCCAATTCAGTATTGGCTTTGAGATCTTATCAAAGTTATTTAAATATTCTGGGCTTCAGTTTCTTCACACCTTGATGAAAATTTATATATCAAAATGCTTGTTCCTCGTTGAATCCTGATAATGAGTTTTGGAAATTTTGTTTAATACCATTTATCTAATATTACTGTGTGCCAGAGACTCCAGTAAATGCAACAAATCATTTAATCCTTACCCCTTTATAAGTAGATATTTATTTTTGACAGCCAGTAGTCATTTATACCTTGAATATCTGGCAGCTCCTCTGGCTCAGTATACTACAAACTGAATCCCATTCCCTGCCTTTTGGAATCTGCTTTCTTCCCTCTTGTGCTCTCTTTTCCTTCCAATGGCATTACCACATCTCCAGTCATCCAGGCTCAAAATCTAAGAGTTAATATAAATGTCCTCTCTTTCACTACATACGAAGTGTATCATATTTATGCTTTTTTTCTTAATTGTTATCACTATCATCATTAATCTTCAGCCTCTCCACTTCCTGAAATAATGGTGACAGCCTCAAAATGTTCTTTCCATCCTTTTGGAAGCTCAGTTCTCATCATGGTATTCTTCCAGTGTCTCCACACTTCCTGTAGCATTAAGTCAAAATGCCATAGGAAGGATCTATGGTCCATTGTGACTGGTTCTAGTCTAATTTTCCAACTTAATTTTCTGTCATTCTTCTGGTAAGCATGAGCCACTTTAAAAAAATACTTAATAGTTCTCAAAACCTCAGGGAGGAGCAGTCTTATGTAAAGATAGAGATTAAGAAAATTATTATGGAGTTTACAGAAGACAGACTTTATCCCCAGACTGGGCATGGTGCAATTTTTAACCTTAGCATTTAATTAAATGCTATTAAATTAAATTAAATAATTTAATTAAATTTAATTAAACTAAATAAAAGCCAACATTTCAACCCCAAAGCCTTCCTAGAAACCAATTTACCCTAGAACCAAGGCCATTATAAAATACCTTACAGAAAATGCACCATCTTTATTTTTATACATTAACTTTTCAATAAGAACTTTGTGTTGCCTTGAACAAAACCACTGCGTACATGTGTAAAATTCTGTTCATTTACCCTAAAGCAGATATAATATAGTTGGAGAAGATCCAGGCAAGACCAACTAATCAAAAAGATCAGATATTTTTCATATGAAGACAGAACAATAAGGCTGGAATTCTTCAATGAGGTAAGGGGAAGTTGGTGAAGTGTTTAGACTGCAGTCTTTAGCCTTCTGAGGGGTTAGAGAGTATGAACATGGGACTGATTATTGGCTATTGGAATGATGTAAATAAAAGTGTCTTTTTGAATCAAGAAATAGGTAATTTTGTGGCAAATGCACATAGTTATTAAATAATGGTGCTCATTAATCCATGGTAAAAGCAGAAACAATAAATAAATTCTAGAGGGATTTTGATCCATTCATTGATGATAATGACAGAATTGATGTATTAGGGTAATCTAGCTTGAGGGATTTATCAATTTATGAGGGTAAATAACAGAGAACAAACATGTCATCCCACAGAGCATTACATGAAGTCATTTCTTTATTCACGTAAGAAATATTTTTCAACACCTACTATATAGCAGAGTCTGGGCTAGGCACTGGAAATGAATAAGACAGCCAAGGTCTTTGTTTGGTATATAACGGAGACAACAATAATACAGTAATACAGTGTGATTAGTAAAGAGAAATAAAGGAGAAATAAAGGGTAAGTAAGTAGAAAGAAGTAAAGGGTAGTAAGGAAGCGCATAAGAGGGTCCCCTTGTCTACACCTGTATCCTCAGAGATTTCCTTTGAAGCTACATTTGTATGGACTGCAGAAACTTTTACCTAAAATTATGTGTTTTTATGGGAAGTGTAAGAAACTGAAGGAAATGCTGACTGTGGCCAAGTGACTCTAAGATAGCCTTCGATGATCCCTGCCTCTTGGTTTATGATCTTGTGTAATCCCTTCCCCTTGAGTGTGGGCAGGACCTGTGGCTTGCTTCTAGCCAATAGAATATCTCAAAGATGATGGGATGCCACTTTTGCGAATCTGTTACATAAGATTCTGGCCTTCACCTTTCACCGGACTCTATCCTTTGTTGGTTCTGATGCAACAAGCCACCATATTGCATGCTGCTTTATGGAGTGGATCACATGCAAGGTATGGAGAGCAGCCACTGGCTGGCAGCTAGCAAGGATCTAGGGCTCTCTATGCAACAACTCAAAAGAAATCCTGCCAACAGCTGCATGAGCTTGGAAACAGATCTTCCCCCCATTGAACTTTCAGATGAAACATTTTTATTTCAATATTATAAAAGACTCTGAAGCCTAGAAGTCAGCTAAATCATACCTGATTTTGACTCATAGACCCTATGAGATAACAAATGTGTGTTGCTAATATAATGAGCATGACAAAAGTCCTTCCACAAAAAGCACCACGGTCAATCTTGTGCTGCTATAGGTTGGAAAACATTTGTAATATTTTAGATGAGAGATAACTGTAACCAAATAATGGTGGAGCTATCAAGAGAAGTAGATGTATTTGAGAGAAATTTAAGAGGTAGACTTGGGAAGATATATGATGAGGAAGTTGAGGGAAGGGAGATGTTTCAGGTAAAACTCAAGTTTGGCTTCAGACACTGGGCAAAACAATAGTGCCACTCACTGACAGAGAAACAAGGCAAGGTCAGTAACTGGATTTTGAATCAATGTATTCTCTCCTCCAGTGTAGTGGTCTCTTTTTTTTAATACATCATGTTATATATCAGGAATCCAATACAGTATGGCATTTCTTATATAAATCATATACAAAATATTTATAAAATACAAATTGTATTTGTGAGAACCAGTGAAAGGACTGTTACTGAGTTGACAAATTCTGAGAACTTGAAAGTGAAACACAAGATAATTGAAAGTGTCCAGAAACTGTTGAGGGCACAGTGGCCTTATCTGTAGACCACGGGTAGGTATCTTTGCATGCTTTCAGTCTTTACAGCAAAATATGGGAATGCACATAATGATTAGGGTAAGTACATATCAGAAATACAGGTCATAACTTAATCTTTTTGTTATTATTCTACAAAAATGTGCATTTAAAAAAATCATCTACCTGATCTTCAAGGAGCTATGTGTTAACACCTAAGATCACATAAAGGGAGAGATGGCCAAGAAAATCTCAGTTGTTTACATCATAGTAAATGAATACGGAGTAGTGTCATCCTCTGTTAAAAGATGAAACCCCAGGAATATGGTCTGTACAGCAACCCTCAGAGCTCATTCTGCCAATGTGTGAACAGTATAGGCACTGACAGAGACCCATGTTGGTGTAGGTCTAAGCATTAGCCACTATCTTCATGTAGTTCAATGTGTTATTAGAAGTGTTTCTTTTTTCTTTTTCTTTCTTTCTTTCTTGTTCTTTTTTTTTTTTCTTTTTTACTATTTCCTTATTGTTTTTTTGCTTGATTGTGTTGGCAGGGTGTATGGACAGAGGCAACTAAAACATCAATGCTGTACAACTGGCACAACATAAGAATAGGCTCAGAGGTTTTGTATTTTATAATTGCACCGCTGAAACCACTTTTAGGTTCTGCATTCATGATAGCAGTAGAGTTTTACCTTCAGGTAAAAAAGAAATCCTTTGGATATTCTTTTTCAAAACCTCTTCATAATAACCTTGAAATATTACATTCTGAGTGACAAATCTGTTCATTCAGTAGGTCAACTTCTTTTGTGTAGCACATTCAGTTGATAATGAAGCATAATTATTATGATTGGAGTAAAAATTTGGAGATACTAAAATACAAATTATGCTTTTATAAAGTAGAATTATCCAATTTTTATACTTTTTTTTTCAAATTCGAACATTCTCAGGGCTGTCAGATATATTTATTTTTACAACTTGACACAGCTTCTAGCTAAGGTTGACTTTCACTGGAAACTTCAGAGAGAATAAATAGTCTTAGGCAAATAACAATCTATCACATAGGGTATATTAAAAATGATTTCAAAAGGATGATTATATTCTTTCAAGGGACATCATGTCAATATGTCTTCAAAGCAAAAACACGTCTGAAAATTCCATAGTCATTTTGCTATGTAGTCAACACTTGAACTCTGTAGAACTTTTCAATTTATTTTTGTAGGGAATGGCTTTTGCTATAGCTTTCTGCCTCTGTTACAAACAAATTGGACTGGAAAATAGTGTATTCCAGCCATAACTTCTTCTCCTCTAAATCCCAGGCTTATTTCTTCAAGGACAGTATCTTAGAGAATAGAATAGTCTTGTAGAAGTGTTACATGCAAGGCAGTATTTATCTAGCTTAGAAGGAGTGGTTCCATTCAGCTAGGTATTACTGAAGGTTAAATTTCAGGTCATCCATTTTAACCAAACAAAACAGAAACCAGAGTCTGTTTGTCTGTCTATCTATCTATCATCTATCTATCTATTTATCATCTATCTATCTATCTATCTATCTATCTATCTATCTATCTATATCTATCTATCATCTATCTATCATCTATCTATCTATCTATCTATCTATCTATCTATCTATCTATCTATCTACCTATCATCACCTACTCTTTACCTTCTGGTGATTTGTCAGGAATGCCCTTCCCACCCTTGTTGGCCTGGCTCACTTCTGCTCACCCTTGAACTTTCGGGAGTCTTTAGTATTCCCTAAGTCCACAGACTCTGCTAAGTACTTTACTCTGTATGTCAGTAGCATCATGGGCATGTATTTGCCATGGTGCTTGTCTTATTGTAGGAGTTAGTAGCTGTTTGTGACTTATCTCTCCAATTAGGCACATTCCCTTGAGGATAAGGCCACATGTCACCTGAGTAGCTTCTACTAAGAACTAAGCATAGTTCTTGGCACCCAGTCAGTAACTGTTTGCTGATCAGATGAATTGAATAACATTATTTGTATATAACTAAATAGGTTGTAAGAAAAAAAAAAAAGTAAAATGCAGTGAGCAAAGCGAATCACATGCTAGATATACCAATCTCTGAGAGTTATTCAAGAATCTCTCTCCCTGAGAGCTGCTCCTAGTACTTCCCATCAGCCACTCCTTTTTATTGATTAATTGAACCTCTTTGTTGATAAAGCAAATGCTTTTTGAGAAGGGTAGCATTTTTGGATACTCTGGTGAATACATGTGAATTTGTTTCTCAGATTTATTGTGCCAAAGGCAAAAACAAAACAAAACAAAACAAAAAACAAAACTTCATAGGAAAGCCAAATTTTGAGGAAGGAAATGATCTGGCACAGAGAGAAGTCTTGGGCTGGTCTCAGCAGTAAGCCAGAGCCAGGGGCAGAGTGAGGGAGGGGCTTTATGATGCACATTTATTCAATCTTGTCAGCACATGAAGCTCCCATAAACCAGTGGACTGAATTTATTGCTCCAGCCAGAGACTCTGGCATCTGCCTCTCAGGAACAAAGCAAATCCCTAGAGCAGCACCTCTCTGAAATAACGTGGATATTCACTTGCTTCAGCACACAACCCTAATAGTATGGGTTACAGTGAACGGCTCCACCTCCAGGTACAGTTGGTAAGAAACATGAAAGCTTGTGATATAGAGACAAATGATGTTTGGACATTTACTCTATTCTTTCTCAGTGTTCCTTCTGCATACAAGCCTGTCTTACCACTATTCAGTGTTTTTTCACTCTCCACCAAAATCATCAGTGGCCACAATAGGTCGTGAACTAAAACATCCACTATTAGAGAAGAAAAGTGTAAGAGACAGAAATTTGACACTGCTGTTGTACACACTCTGAGGGATCTGCCTTCCAGTGCAATTCCAATCTGGTACAAAAATGCCATGGTCCTCTGCTTTTCCCTATATTATACAAGCAGAGTCCATGCTCCTCTCTAAAGCATCCCTCCATGTGTTCACAGATTCACTTTGCATGGCTTCCTAATATTAGTAGGTGCTCAGTTAATGTAGAATGAATAAATTCATAAATGATGACACATTTCATTTTTTTAAAAAGATTTTATTTATCTGAGAGAGAGAGAGAGCACGAGTGGTGGCTGGGGGAGAGGCAGAGAGAGAGGGAGAAGCAGACTCCCTGCTAAGCCTGAAGCAGGGCTCCTTCTCAGGATCCTGAGATTATGACCTGAGCCGAAATCAGAGGCTTAGCCAACTGAACCACCCAGGCGCCCTCATTTCATTTTTTGAGAGACTCAGTCTTAAGGTTTTCACTATAAAAATAATTTTTTTTTTTTAATTGAGAGAGAGAGTGAGAAAGAGAGCACAAGAGGGGGTAGGGTCAGAGGGAGGAGCAGACTCGCTGCTGAGCAGGGAGCCCGATGCGGGACTCGATCCCGCGACTCCGGGGTCATGACCTGAGCTGAAGGCAGCCGTTTAACCAACTGAGCCACCCAGGCACCCAAAAATAAAATTTCTTAACTAAGAATCATCCTATTGCTGTTAAAAAAGTTAATATTCGTTGCTTAATTGCATTCACCTCTGCCCCACAGAGCCCAATTCATTCTTGGTTCTAGAATTTCTATGTTTTCTGGATTGTGTGTTCTCCCAGGTATTTCAGGTAGAATATGAAAGGGGCTTCTAGATCAACAAAATTATCTACTCTGCATCTATTATAAGGCAGAAGAAACAGTTCTTTGAGGACTTTTAAGAAGGATCTCTTTTGCACCAGAAGCACTCATTGAGATATCCTCCTTTCCAGGTGCTTTGTTCCCTTCTGGACCAGGCTTTGATAGAGAACGTAATACAAATTAATTGTTCATGAAGCTGGCCATCATGTTTAAAGGAAACTACCTACTGTGGTTTCTATTTAACTTGAGTCTGTAGAGGAGGTCTTCACTAATTCTTGGTTAAATTGAATTCAATGCACTAATGAATTTCATTCATTACCTAACAGGGCAGAAATGCCAGAGATGAGACCAGAAAGAGTTGGGGAAGGACTTGGGGGAAGGTCCTCTTAATGTGATGAAAAGCTCCATCTTTAGTAAATATTTTAAAATGGAATATGGGACTAAAATAGAAATATGAAGGTAATCTTAGTACACAGTCACTATTTCCATAAACTTCTTTTTAAACCATTTGGTATTGCTTTTTAAAGACGTGTGCTGACTCTTAATTGAATCTTTCCCCCTCTTAGGACAGAAATTATGCTTTACTTCCATTCGACGTATGCCTCCACCTGGCTGTAGAGTTCTAAAAGTCCTCTTTCAACCCATTACTACATGTGTGTAGGCATGTGTGCTCTTGCACATGCACACACACGAAAGCTTCGATTTTCCACATATGGCGCTTCCTTCCTGACTTCTGCCAGATTTAAAAGAGAGTTCTTTTAACTTGGAAAATGGGGATGGGTTTCTGTTTTTAAGATATTATAGAAAAATAAGAAATAATACTTTGTTTCCCCCAGACCCTGTTCTCAACCCTGTTTTTACATTAAAACTATCTGAAAAAAATTTTTTTTTAAAATACCAACTCATGAGCTTCATCTCAATCCAATTGAATCATAATCTTACAAAGTGTAGCCAGGTACTAGTACTTCTTAAATATCACAATTCCTGTTTAATAAATTCCTCTTATTAATGGACTATGTACTTCACTACTGGTAAGAGTGATTTCTGTACCTCTATTACTCACAACTTGCTGGAACAATTTTCCATCATATTGCTTCATCTGTAAATTTTAAAAATTTGCACACTTTCTCAAAGATAAAAGAATATCTTGAGGCATTTATTCTAACCATTATCTTTATTATAATTTTCTTGGAAAAGCGTGGTGGCCAACAAATGTTCCTTGAAATGATATTCAAAATCCTTTTGTGGTTATATTAAACTTGAAATGAGATAGAAGTCTCAAATGCTGTAAGTTATTTATACAAAAAAAAAAAAGAAAAATGTTACATACTTTCTGTCTTATTTAAGGCTCATCCACTCTATATACCTACTTGCATTGCCAAGGTCAAATTTGAGAATAGATAACCTCTTAGGGTACCTACTAATTTCCATGCATCCATGCATTCTTTTGTTATTTTTTTGAATAAATAATCACACTCTTTAAAACTGTATTTAGATTCTAGGAAGATAAGAATGATAAATCATAAAGCAATGAAGTACCCAGAAGAAAAACTAGGCTTAAAAATTTTATATTGTCTTTTTTTTTTTTTAAAGCATGTGATGTGATGAGTACTGGGTGTTATATGCAACTGATGAGTTATTGAACTCTACATCTGAAACTAATGATGTACTTTTATGTTGGCTAATTGAATTTAAATAAAAAAAATAAAGTTAATGATAAGCTACCAAGGGAGAGAATATGAAGGTGTGGAAGTCCCGTGAAGTTTAGAGTAAGATAAATGAGTTTGAATCTCCTGTTTTTCACTTACATCCACAGCCAGTGCATTGGCAAGTCTGAATCAGACCACCCCTCAATCTCCTGTTTTTCACTTACACCCACAGCCAGTGCATTGGCAAGTCTGAATCAGACCACACCTCACCATCTTCATGACTACAGCCCTCAGTTGAGGTAGCAACATCAACCACCTGGATTCTTGCAACAGTTCCAGGCCCTCTCCCACCACAGAGTGGAAGTCCTTTCATATTTGGTCCTTCAAGAACTTTCTCTATGCAGTAGTCAAAGTAATCCTTTTTGTTGTTGTTGTTTTCAGCTTTATTGAGGTATAATTGACAAATAGGAATTGTGTATATTTAAGGAGTACAACTTGATATATTTTATACATTGTGAAATGATCACCACAATCAAGCTAAGTAACATATCATCATCTCACATAGTTGCTTGCTTTTTCTTTCTTTCTCTTTCCTTCTTTCTTTTCTTTTCCCCTCCCCCCATCTGTCCCTCTCTCTTTTCCTCTCTCTTTCTTTCTCTTTTTCTTTCCTTTCCTTGTCTTTTTTTCTTTCTTTATTGTGGTGAGAACACTTAAGATCTACCCACTCAGCAAATTTCAAATATATAAATTACTGCTGTTAACTATAGTCACCATGCTGAACATTAGATCTCCAGAATTTATTCATCTTGCATAATGGAAAATTTATACCCTTTGATGCTTCTCTTCATTTCCCCCTCCCTGTCCCTAGCAACCACCATTCTACACTTTGCTTCTGTGATTTTGACTATGTTAGATTCCACATGTAAATGAGATCATACAGTATTCGTCTTTCTGTGTCTGACTTATTTCATGTAGCAGAATGTCCTACAGATTCATCCATGTGGCCGTGAATTAAAGGAGTTTCTTCTTTTTTTTAAGGCTGAAATCCTTTTAAAGCATAAGTCTGACTGCTTAAAACCCTCCACTTGCTTCTTGTTGTAATTAGAATAAATTCCACACTCTTTATTCTGGCTCTAAATTTCTGATCTCATGTTTCACTCTCTTCCCCTTGCTATGTACACTTCAATCATACAACTGTCTCTGGAATAGGCTAAGCTAATTCTTATGGTCTTACACAGATAATTCTAGAGCAAGGTAGAGATAAGATCAGGGGCTGATCTCATGCCCTCATCAGACAATGGCATATTTAATATTTTGCAAATCTCTTACTCTTCTGTGAAACTTTTTTTTTTTCTTTCATGAGATCGTGGGAAAGTCATTGAAAGTGTCTAGAAATGATTGAGCTATACAAACTAAGAGAGTGGAGCTATTCATTCAGGGATTGAAAGACTATTAAATAATTGATAATCAAAGATAAGGTGATTGAATTCTTCATCACAACCAAGATTGCAACCACTATCAAGCAAATACAATATGCCAGACACTGTATTGAATATTGTAGATGATAAAAAAATGGATGAGGATAAAACAGCCTTTGCTCTTAATTGCTTAAAATCTGGAAGAGAAGTTAAGGCAAGCACAAGGACAATGCTACTCCTAAGCAGAACCTGTGTCAGAGGAGTCAGACTTTAAGGGGCAGGGGTTTTACAAATGAGGGTGTGATAGGTCTGACTCCCACTGTAAGCAACAGTGGTTTAACAGTTTGCATATCTGTTCCCCAGTCTGTTAGAATTGCTTCTCCTTAATTAAATTGAAATATAAGATTAATTAGGTTTGGGGATCAAGAAACTGAGGAAAACTTAATAAAGGGGTTGGCATTTGAGCTGGACCTGGAAAATGGGGGAGATAATAGAATATGTTTTTATTATCTCTTTCTTAATTTGGTCATGGTTTTCACCAAGAAAATACAATGAGCTTTGTGATTTTGCAGAAGTAGCTTGCTGAATGTTACTGGTCTAGTTTTCCAATATTTTTTTTAAGGAAAATAGGACTCCAGTCTCTGGAATGAAAAGTAAACCAACCTGAGCCTTCCTTCCTTAGCTTGTAAAATGTCCAGTTTGTATGACTGTTGTAAAGCTTAGAGGGAATAATGTGAAATATCTGACATATAGGTGCTTAATTAATGCTAGCTGCCACTTTTACTTTTTAATAACTGGAGAAAATTTCTATTACAGAAAGTAAGCAGAATTGTGGAATGGTTAAAAGTGTGTACTCTGTATTGATCAGATGGCCTTTGAATTCTGGCTCTGTCACCTCATTTGCTTTATGATCTTGAGTTAAGTAACTTAACCTTGCTTTGCTTCACTCTTTCATCTGTGAATTGGGGGTTATAATGTATCCTATCTCAGAGGGCTGTTGTGGGGATATTACATCAGATAATTCATACAAAATGTCTGCTGTGCTCAATAAATATGTAATATTTTATAATAATGATTACTATTTATATCTTTAATATAGGGTTGTTAATCTGATGATCTATATGACCTGTCGACACATGCCAGGTGAATTACTTTTTTATGGACAGATTATTCTCAAATAAAAAAGCTTCAGCTAATCAAATATATAGGCCCTGAGTGTTATTTTGAAGCATCTGCCATTTGGTATTCTCATTTTATTTGACCATGTTACCAGTGGTTTTTGTTTGTCTGTTGGTTGGTTGGGTTATTTTTTTGTTTTTTTTTTTACTTATTTTTTTTTATTAACTATTTATCACTGATTTTTTTTTTTTAAATGAAGAGAGAGGGTAAATTCAGGAAGCGATGGAAGGTATATCCCCTGATTTCATAACAGCTAAGAAAGATGAATACAAAGGAAAAAGTAATCTTGTTAGAAAAGAATGCCTTCAGGGATCCTGGAGAATTAAGGTTAGAATTTTTCTGTTTTGAGCCAAGCAGAAATAGAGAAGTGAAGATTGGAAAGTGGAGAGATTTTTGCCCATGAGAGGAATTTCTTGCTTCACTGTTTCCTCTTAAACCTCATTATATAAGTTAACTGATTGCTTTTCCCCAAACTCAAATTTAGGTCCTAAGTATAGAAGAGCAATTCTGGTGAAACACTTATATGTAAATCTTTTGGAGTAAAACATTTTATTTCTATATGCTTATAATTATTTTCTGGCTTACTTAGAATAGTTTGTAATTTGAAAATTCTGGAACTGAAATTCGTATTCCTGAGGTAATCATGAAAAAATATTTGGTCCACCTCAATAAGAAATGAGGTTCATTGGTTCAGTTTTCCCTCAGCCAGCCTGATGAACAGAAAGACTGTCACCAGCAGAATTCTGGAAGAGGAAGCTATTACAACTACTCTACCTAACTTCTTAGTGCAGGTTTCATATCTAAATGCAACATGGCAAAGATCTACCTGTTTCTTCAAGGGAGGGAAAAGCTATACTCCTCACTTCAAAGACTCAGATAGGCTTTTTGCTTACCTTACATGCCCTAAGTTACCTGCCTGTTGTTTTCATGTATTCTGCACTCCAGCCAAATTGAATAACTATCTTGTTGCCTCCATTATTTCCCAGGAGTTTTGAATTTGTATGCACAGTCACCCCCACCTGCAGGTATCACCCCATGTTCACACACCCGAACCTAACTCATCATCTAATCTTGGTTGACATGCAACTTGTCCTTTGAAGCCTTTCCTATTTTCAACAAGAAATGATCCTATACTTCACACAAGTCTCCTAGCTCTTCCTCAGGACTTCTAATATGGCATTTTATTCACCACATTTATTGCGTACCTACAATATGCCAAACAGTGTTAAGGATATATCAGTGGCTAAAGCAGTCAGAAATCCTTGTGAACTTAATAAACAAGTTAAAAATATGTGTTAGTGATTTATGCTAAAAAGAAGAATGTAGAAGAACAGGAAAATAGGAACTGGAAAGACAGCAATTTTATGTGGTCAGAAGAGTCCTGACTGCAAAGGAGACATGAGAGTAAAAGACCTGAAGCATGACAGGTAGACATGTAGAAAGAGCACTCAGCAGAGGGAAGAACAAGCGTGAAGACTCTGGGTGGGAGCGGACCTCATGCGGGATGTCGTTGGGCTAGGATTGGAGTGACCAAGAGGGAAAGGAGTCATAGAGGTGAACAGTGGGGGTCCTAGAGGAGCATGAGGAAGAACAGGCAGATTATAGAGGTCCTTACAAGGAATGACTTTTTCTCAGGGTTAAATGATCAAACCATAGTAGGGGTCTTGACCACCACAGAGGAATGATAGAACTTGTATTTTAACAGGAGGAGCAATGCAGCAGTGAGAACGTGTGGATTCTGGAAATATTCTGAAGATAGAACCTATTGAATTTATTGAAAGCTTGACCATCAGGAGAAAAAGAGGAGCAAGTGAAACTCAAAGGCCTGTGACCTGAGTAATTGGAAATAAGGAGCTTCCATTAGCTGAAATGGAGAAAGCTATAAAAGGAAGAGGAAGAGGTGTCAGACATTCTGGTTTGAACATGTACAGTTTAAGATTACTGCCCTGTCTGTGGTCAGTTGGATATATAAGTTTTAAGTTTCAGGGAGCAATTGGGAGCAATTAATATCAGTGATACCAATTTGGGAGTTATAAGCATTTATTTTGCTTCCTTTTTTTAGTTCTATTTTTATTCTTTCGAGAACTTTCCATACTGTTTTCCACAGTGGTTGCACTGATTTATGTTCCCATCATTAGTGCACAAGGGTTTTCCTTTCTCCACATTCTCACTGACCGTTGTTATTTCTAGTGTTTTTGAGAATAGCCATTCTAACAGGTGTGAGGTGACATTTCATTGTGGTTTTGATTTGCATTTCCCTGATGTTTAGTGATGTCTAAAACCTTTTCATATACCTGTTGGCCGTTTGTATGTCTATTCAGGAAAAATGTCTATTCAGGTTTCTTGTTCATTTTTAAAATTGGTTATTTGGTTTTTTGCTATTGAGTTGTATGAGTTCCTTGTGTATTATTTATATTAACCCTATTGACTATGTTCATTGCAAATATTTTCTCCCATTCCATAGGTCGTCTTTTCATTTTGTTGATGGTTTGTTTTGCTGTGCAGAATCTTCTTAGTGTGATGTAGTCTCACTTATTATTTTTGCTTTGGTTACATTTGCTTTTGGTGTCAAATCCGAAAATTAACTGCCAAGGCCAATGTCAAGGAGCTTACTGCCTATCTTTTCTTCTAGGAGTTTTACAGTTTCACGTCTTAAGTCCATTTTGAGTTGATTTTTGTGTATGGTGTAAGCTAGGGGTCCCATTTCATTCTTTTGTATGTTAGGGTCCTGTTTTCCCTACACCATTTATTGAAGAGACTGTTCTTTTTCATTGTATATTATTGGCTCCTATGCCGGCAATTAATTGACTATATATGCATGAGTAAATCTAAGCTCTCTTTTCTGTTCCATTGATCTATGTGATTTCAGTATTTATGCCAATACCATACAGTTTGATAACTATGGCTTTGTAATATAGTTTGAAATCAGAAGGTGTGGTGCCTCCAGCATTGTTCTTTCTCGAGGTTTCATTGGCTATTCAGGGTCTGTTTGGTTTCATACAAATTTTAGGGTTGATTTTTCTATTTCTGTGAAAAATGCCAATTTTGGTAGGGATTGTATTGAATCTGTAGATTGTTTTGAGTTCTATGGACATTTTAATAATACTAATTTTTCCAATCTGTAAACATGGAATAACTTTCCATTTATTTGTTTCTTCTTCAGTTTATTTTATCACTGCCTTATGATTTTTGGTGTAGACTGCTTACCTATTTAAGTTGATTCCTAAGTGTTTTTTGATGCAATTATAAATGGAATTGTTTTCTTAATTCCTCTTTCTGATGGTTCTGTCGAGTTCTGTTAGTGAATAGAAATAAACTGATTTTTGTGTGTTGATTTTATATCTTGCAACTTTTCTGAATTCGTTTATTAGTTCTAACAATTTTTTGAGTTTTATATATAGATCATGGCATCTGTAAACAGAGACAATCTTACTTCCTCCTTTCCAATTTGGATGCCTTTTCCGTCTTTTTTTGCCTAATTTTTCAGGCAAGGACTTCCTTACTATGCTGAATGAAAATGGAGAATGGGCATCTGTTTTTTACTCATCTTAGAGGAAATACTTTCAGCTTTTTTACTATTGAGTATGATTTTAGCTATGGGCTTGTCATATATGGCCTTTATTATGTTGAGGTATTGAGAGTTTTTATCACGAGTGGATGTTGAATTTTGTCAGATGCTTTTTCTGCATCTATTGAGATGATCATATGATTTTTATCCTTCATTTTTTTTATGTGGTGTATCACAATTATGGGTTTGCATATGTTGAACTATCCTTGAATTCCTAGAATAAATCCCACTTGATAATGGTGTATGATGCTTTAATACAGTGTTGAATTTGGTTTGCTAATATTTTTTCCATCTATGTTTGCCTGTAATTTTCTTTTCTTCTAGTGTCCTTGTCTGGTTTTGGTATCAGGGTATTGCTGGCCTCCTAAAATGAATTGGGAAGTATTCCCTCATCTTCCATTTTTAGAAGAGTTTGGAAAGGATTAGTGTTAATTGTTTTTTTTTAACATTTGATAGAATTTACCAATGAAGCCATCTGGCCCTAGACTTTTGTTTGTTGGGAAGGTTTTGATTACTGATTCAATCTTCTAGTAATTTGTTTAGATTTTCTATTTCTCCATGTTTTATTCCTGGTAGGTTGTATGTTTCTAGGAATTTATCCATTTCTTCAAGGTTATCCAAATTATTGGTATATAATTGTTCAGAGTAGTTTCTCATGATCCTTAGTATTGTTGTGTAATCAGTTATAATGTCTCTTCTTTCATTTTGATTTTGAGTCTTCTCTCTTTTTTTCTTAATGTTGCTAAAGTTTGTTAATTTGTTTATCTCTTCAAAAAACAAGTTCTTAGTTTTTTTTTTTTAATCTTTTCTGTTGTCATTTAGTCTCCATTTCATTTATTTCTATTCTGATCTTTCTTATTTCCCTCCTTCTACTGACTCTGGGCTTATTTTGTTCTTCTTTTTCCAGTTCCTCGAGGAGTAATACTAGATTGCTTACTTGAGATATTTTGTCTTAATGTGGGTGTTTATTCCTATAAACTTCCTTCTTAGAACTGCTTTTGCTCTACACCTAAATTTTGGTATGTTGTGTTATCATTTAATTTATCTCAAGATGTTTTGGGAATTTTCTTTTGATTTCTTCTTTGACCTATTGATTTTTCAGGAGCATTTTATTTAAGCTCCATGTATTTGTGAATTTTCTGTTTTTTTGTAATTGATTTCTACTTTCATACCATTGTAGCTGACAAAGATGCTTGATATGGTTTCAATTATCTTAAGTTTGTTAAGACTTGTTTTGTTGCCTGACATATGATCTATCCTGGAGAATGTTCCATGTGCTCTTGAGAAGAATGTGTATTCTGCTGCTCTTTGATGGAATGTTCTGTATGTGTCTGTTAGGTCTGTCTGGTCTAATGTGAAGTTTAAGTCCATCATTTGCTTATTGATTTTTCTGTTTCGGTGATCTAGCCATTGTTGAATGTGTGGTATTGAAGTATCTCACTATTATTGTATTGTGGTTTATTTCTTGCTTTAGATCTGTTATTATTTGCTTAATACATTTAAGTTCTCCAGTTTTGGGTGCATAAATATTCATAATTGTTATATCCTTGATGAATTGACCCCCTTATCTTTATATAATAACCTTTTGTCTCATAATTTTTGGCTTATGGTCTGGTTTGTCTCATATGAGTATAGCTACCCAGCTTTCTTTTGGTTTACATTTGCATAGGATCTTTTTCCACCCTTCACTTTAAGTCTATGTGTGTCCTTAAAGCTGAAGTGAGTTTCTTGTAAGCAGCATATAGTTGGGTCTTTTTTTTATCCATTCAACCACTCTGTCTTTTGATTGTAGAATTTAGTTCATTTACATTTAAAGTAACTAGTGATAGGTATGGACTTACTGTTGCCATTTTGTTCATTGTTTTCTGGTTGTTTTATAGTTCCTTTGCTCCTTTCTTCCTTTCTTGCTCTCTTTCTTTGAGATTTGATGATTTTCCCTGGTGCTATACTGATTTCCTACTCTTTATCTTTTGTGTATCTAGTATAGGTTTTTGGTTTGTGATTATCATGAGGTTTATGTAAAAAATCTCATAGTTATAAAAGGCCATTTTAAACTGAAAACAACTCCAAATGTATATGAAAGTTCTACATTTTTATATTTTTACACTTCCTTCCAGGACACCATAGGAGGAGGGAAATTCAGGGGCCTCCTATGTTATCATCTTGGTCTGGAGTTAAGATATATGCTACCAAGTTTTTTGTTTTAATAACTTAGGCTATTTATGTAGAAGTTATTAATAAAAGACGACTGCTACATTAAAATACCAGATCTTGAATTATACTCTGAACATATAATTATGTCATATCTTTAAACAATTTTTTGTAGTTCTAAAGAGCTCATGACACCAGCAATTCATCTGGCAGTATATGCAAAGTGAGTTCATTAAATTTGGCTTAGTGCCGTAAAAGGCACATTTAGCTATTTTTCCATATCTATTTTATCTTTTACAAGACTACCAGGAATATGTTGTGCTCCAAATTAATGTACTTAATTTTATAATACAATACTGCAGTGTCATTAATATATTTTAATACATTTTATATTAATTTTAATATTGAAATCATGTTTTCTTTACAAGGACAGAATTCTCACAAGGATACATGAGATTATATAATAATTACAGAAAATAATTTAATTTCTTATGCAGTACTATAATTAAAAAGAGTGTAAAATATTTAAACATTTAGCATTATATTACTTTTCTACTTGGTTCAAAATCAGAACATTTGCATCAAGTTATTTTTTAGTTTATGATGCTGCAGGTGTAAAAAGATAAAAGAAAAAATGAATTTATTTTATCTATTATGGAAAGAATGGATGAGGATGGAAGGATTATGACTTTTCTAGAGCATGCATTCACATAGACTATTTGAGATTAGATGAATAAAATTATATGGCTAAATCTATACACTAAAACTATTGAGTACATTTTACTTTCATATTTCTAAAGAAATAGCTTATTTGATTCAGTCACTGAATTAAAGAACTTTGAGTTTTGGATCCAAATGATTCTTCAATCATCTCTTTGTCAGACAATTTGAATTCTATAGTAGGGTATAAAATAGCATTCCTGACAGAGAATCTCATGTGCAAAGCCTTGCGGCAAGAGGTACTGAGGTACTTTTGAAGAACTTTTAAAGAAGTCCTAGTGGCGACAGTCTTTAAGTGCTGTGGAAATGTGATCATAATATATTGTTACATGACAGGCTAAGGTTATGAAACACATGTATAATATTTTGTTGTTTTTTTGAACACCCATATCTTAAGTGGCTTAATACAGTGGTGAAAAGTGTAGACTCTAAAGTCACACTGCTTGGGTTTACATCCCAGCTCTGCCATGTATTGGCTGTGTTACCTTGCACAAGTTACTAAACTAGTATGTGATTTTCTAATTTTCTAATTAGATTTTCTAATCTGTCAAATGGAAATATTAACATATACCTTTCATAGTGTATTTGGACAATTATATATGATTTTGATTAAAGTATTCAGAACTGTGCCACTATAGCACTGAGTGTTCAATAAGTGTTAGCTATTATCATATTATTTGTAGGACCTTCTAATAGGAAAGACATGTAAACATGTTAATGCTATTTTTTATGCATTGCAAAATCAAAGTGAATCCTGATTTTATACCCTTTACTTACATGTACTATATAAAATGTCTACCATGAATTGTACGCTCTGGAGTTCTACCATGAATTCTACCTATGTTTAGAGAATAGATTACTGAAGTAGGTTGTAAGTGTTTAAGTAAATTAGTAGGCATTAACTTTTCATAATTTCAATCTGGAAGAAACATTTGAACTATTCTTTTGCGAGTAGAAATTCTGCTCTTAACTGATTAAGTAAAGTGCAAGTATGAAAAGGGTACATTTATTGAATAAAATATGGTCAAAATATTTTATGGGTAGATATAATTGATTTTATAATTGTAGAGAAGAAATAAATATTTGTTAAAAAATCCATATGATAGGTGTTTGTCACTTTTTTCCCCTAGTGATTTATTGTTTAGTTTGTTCTCAGTGGGTCTTTT
This sequence comes from Phoca vitulina, assembly GCF_004348235.1. Classification (NCBI taxonomy): domain Eukaryota; kingdom Metazoa; phylum Chordata; class Mammalia; order Carnivora; family Phocidae; genus Phoca; species Phoca vitulina. Next base: position 12,119,848 of record NW_022589714.1, read on the forward strand.
CTGTGTGTTCATGGGTGAGTTGGCAGAGTGGAACAAGACTTCAGATGGGGATTATAAAACTGAATATTCTATGTAGTACTTCTAAGTTTTGTTAAGCTGTGTGACCTTGAGCAAGTCACTTAATATCCCTATATCGCCAATCCCTCTTCTAAAAACTGAAGAAATATCTGATCTGCTGTAGATTTGTTGTTGTGAGGATCACAGCAGTGCTACATATAAAAAGTACGTTGAAAGCTTTAAGTCACTAAACAGATGTGTACTCTGCTCAACCTTGCAAGTTTTAAAAGTATAAAACTTTGCTACTATTATATATATGATTGGATATTTCCCAAGGACTTTAGTATTAAGATAAAAGAATACAGACTTGAATTCTGCAATAAAAAGCATGCATTCCTTAACTTCAGTGTCCAGCAAAGGCTGATCAGATTTTTCAGGCCCATCGTCCTGATAGGGACAGAGAGAAACTCTGGAAAAAATCATATTTAAAAAATTCTGCCTGAAAGCACTGGAGAACCAATAATACAGTGAAGAATTATATGGCTAAGATCATTTAAAAGAAAGAAATACAGAGAAGGAAACTTGGCATTTGGGGCTGCTTTCACCTTGTATTGTCTGTTAATTTCAGGGGGAAAACAAAGCCACTTTTTTTTCCCATGGAAGCTGAGAAGCTAAACAGAGCTTTTGATTGTTTTGCAGGTCTAAGGGGACAAAAAAAAAAAAAAAAAAAAAAATGGAGTAAATGAGTGTCCATAAAGACAAAAATGTAGTGAAGTTTTTATGCTTTGTTCTGAGATCATAATGGGGATAGGAAAAAAAATAAAGAGGAAATAGGATGGCTCTTAGAAGTTGAAAACTTATGTACTCACAAAAACCCACACACAGTTGTTTATAGCTGCTTTATTCATAATTGTTAAAGCTTGAAGCAACAGAGATGCCCTTCAGTAGGTGCACAGATAAATGAAGTGTAGAACATCTGGACCATGGAATATTATTCAGCATTAAAAAGAAATGAGCTATCAAGTCATTAAAATACATAGAAGAAAATTAAATGCATATTACTAAGTAAAATAAGCCCAAGCTGAAAGGCCACTTACTGTGTGATTCCAGCTATATGATGTTCTGGAAAAGGCAAAACTGTGAAGACAGTAAAAAGGTCAATGATTGCCAGGAATTAGAGGAAGAGAGAAATGAATAAGAGAAGCACAGACAGTTTTTAGGGCAGTGGAAATACTCTATATGGTATTATAATGATGGATACATGTCATTATACATTTGTCCAAACCCATAGAATGTACCACACTAAGAGGGAATGGTAACGTAAAGTAAGGACTTTGGGTGATGATGATGTATCAGTGTAGGTTCATCAATGGTAACAAATGTGTCACTCTGGTGGGGGATGTTGATAATGGAGAAGGCTATGCACATGTGGGAGCAGGGGCTATCTGGGTAATCTCTGTACTTTCCTCTCAATTTTGTGGCAAACCTAAAACTGCTATAAAAAAAGTTTTTTTTAAATGGGTAGCTGCAGGGTGCCTGGGTGGCTTAGTCAGTTAAGCGTCTGCTTTCGCCTCAGGTCAAGATCCGGGGGTCCTGGGATCGAGCCCTGCATAGGGCTTCCTGCTCAGTGGGGAGCCTGCTTCTCCCTCTGTCTCTGCCCCTTCCTCTGCTCCTCCACTGCTTGTGCCCTTACTTCCTTGTGCTCTCGCTCACGCTCTCTCTCTCTTCAATGAATAAATAAAATCTTTAAAAAAAATGGGTAGCTGCTCTGCAAAGAGACAACTTACATGATTTTTGAAAGTAGAATAAATCACACATAGAAAGATTTAATCAATGAGGGCATAATAACACAACACTCTTGTTTTTTTTTATAGATTTATACTAAGCAGTTGAATTTTCTTATTTAGCATACATAAAAACCTAGGCGCTAGACATTATTATTAACCTCATTTTGGAAATGGGAGAACCAAGTCTTACATAGTGTAAGTAACTTTTCCAAACATTGGATCTAGGATTTGGAAGCAAGCAGCCTTATCAGAGTTCGTATTCTTGCTATACAAAAGAAGCTGAAACAATTGCATAAAGAAAAATTTCTATTCAATATTTTCAAATCATGAAAAGTTGTAGTAACTGATATTGGTGAAAAACTGCCTGTCATATTAGCAAAATATCATAGAATTTCAGGATTCAAAGGGACCTTAGATACCATCCTTTTATCTGAATACTTTCCATCAAATGGTAATTACTCTTCCTTTGGGGCACCACTAATGATAATTAGCTCTTCGTTCTAGTAAAGGTTCATACCATTAGAAACAAGTCATCTTTTTGTAGAGGTGAAATTTGTGGGGCTTTGTTTTGTTTTAGCTTCCAATCACTGACTCTAAATCTGTCCCTGATTAATTCAGAATAAGTAATTCAGATTATACTAAGTGGTTTTGAGATACTTAGATAAATTTATCAGGTTTTGCATAAATTATTTTTTCTTTAAGCTCAGCATTCCCAATTTTTTCTTCTTTTTCTCATATCGCATAATTCCTGATAGCTTTCTTCAGGATATGCTCATTTGTCTGTGTCCATTATTGGTACAATTGGGAAATTTCATAGAATAATTAAGAAATTATTATGTGAATAATAGAGAAATAACATATGTCAATATTTGGGATATGATAAGAATCTTTTTCTTTCAAATTTTCTTGAGAGTTCAAAGTGGTGATGTTCTCAGTTTCTCCTGTTTACAAGAATAGGCCATCTTAAAAATTGCAAAAACTTCATTTGTCTTTAATTTACTCAAATTTCTCTATTCTCCTTTTTGGGCCCAGAAAATAAAGTTATGCAGCAGCGCTATCTTTTTTTTTCAGTGTAAGATTCTTTCTTTCTTTTTTTTTTTTAAGAGAGAGAGAGCACATATGTGTGCATGCATGAGAGCCAGTGGGGAAGGGGCAGAGGGAGAGGGAGAGAGAGAATCCCAAGTAGGCTCCACACTCAGAACAGAGTCCAATGCAGGGCTCCATCCCAGGATCGTGACCTGAGCCAAAATCAAGAGTCAGATGCTTAACCAACTGAGCCACCTAGGTGCCCCTATAAGATTCCTAGCAGAGGGATTGCTGGATAAGAATTTGTTTTAGGCTGCATAATTATGCAGCCATCAAAAGGAATGAAATCTTGCCATTTACAACGACGTGGATGGAACTGGAGGGTATTATGCTGAGTGAAATAACTCAATCAGAGAAAGACATGTATCATATGACCTCACTGATATGAGGAATTCTTAATCTCAGGAAACAAACTGAGGGTTGCTGGAGTGGTGGGGGGTGGGAGGGATGGGGTGGCTGGGTGATAGACTTCGGGGAAGGTATGTGCAATGGTGAGCGCTGTGAATTGTGTAAGACTGATGAATCACAGACCTGTACCTCTGAAACAAATAATAGATTATATGTTAAAAAAAAAAAAAAAGAAGAAGAAGATAGCAGGAGGGGAAGAATGAAGGGGGGGAATCGGAGGGGGAGATGAACCACGAGAGACGATGGACTCTGAGAAACAAACTGAGGGTTCTAGAGGGGAGGGGGGTGGGGGGATGGGTTAGCCTGGTGATGGGTATTAAAGAGGGCACGTACTGCATGGAGCACTGGGTGTTCTACACAAACAATGAATCATGGAACACTACATCAAAAACTAATGATGTAATATATGGTTATTAACATAACATAATTTTAAAAAAAAGAATTTGTTTTAGGGAGGATAGAGGCTAAGTTGCTGTAACAAAGAAAATTCCAAAATACAATGGCTTGAATATAATAGAATTTTATTTCTCTCGCAGAAAACAGTCTAACCAGCAGGACAGCTTTGCCTCATGAAATCTTTTAGAGATAGAGGCTTCCTCCATCTCATTCTTGTTCAGACATTGCCCTCATCTTCGTAATCAAAACTGTGCCACTGTTCAAATCCTTGAAGCCTAAAGGAAGGAGAACAGCAGTTCAGGACAAGCAACTTGACTTTTAAATTGGAACTGACCTAGAAATTGTATATATATGAATTTTGCTCTATTTCCTTAAAGAGAATGGAGTCCTGTAACAAATCTGGTTGCCAGGGGCTGGGAAATGTGGTCCCTAGCTATGAAGCCATGAGCCCAGCTTCAGCAATTTTACTGTGAAAAGAACCAGGAATTAAAATTTGGTATATGTTAATCTCTGCAACAGAGATTATATACTTTGTTTGTATGAATCTTGAGATATTTTTCAAAATTGTTCTACAAAGTGTTCATTAACTGAGTCTATTCAAAATGTTAGTAACCACGATAATCTGTAATGTTAACAAATAAAAAATTTCAACTCTATGAAATCATTAATAAGATCAACATCAACATTCTGTTTGGGAAATAATTGACTTGGTAAGCCAACATCTCATTTTATAGAAACAGAAGGGTGTAGGCATATTACGAATTTGTATGCTGGCCACAAGCATTTATGGTGTCATGCGCTTTAGTGAATATCATCTACATGAAGGATAGGGAGCAGAACTTCATCTTGTAGGTTGCTAAAGCAGTCATTTAACATACTTTCTTTTGTACCGCCTTCTCTGTGGCACTTGCTATTTTGCTCTGAATGCCATCTCACCAAACATCCACTCAAAGCTATAATCTAGTAATATTCCAGTGATAAAATAATTCACATTTTTCACGGATGCTGGTGTTTTTTCAAACGAATATCTCTTGCATTGGCGAGTCACCTGCTACTTTTTCACTGTTATATCAAAAATAGTGTCTGCGCATACAAGATAAAATGATTAAGTGAAACCCAAAATTTGCATACGTGTAGTCATTTTTGAGGACATCAAAATATATCATACCACACATTAATAAAGTAATCAGATGAGCTCGGGCATGTTCAGGGTGGTATGGCTGTAGACATTAATAAAGTAACCAAAACCTCTTTCTGCATTCCTTCAGTTCCAAACATAGGCAAAGGAAGCTTGTGCTATTCATTTCTGACATGCTGGATTCTAGTCTCTCTCAACCTATTTTTTGTTCGTATTCATCTTTAAAAGTTTTGCTTCAGGATCGTCTCATCGAACTGCACAAATTCTGAAGGAAGAAGGCAACACACGCAGAATTTCAAATGTGTCTCCACTCTTAAGCTTGAGATGACCAGTCCACAGCCACTCACTAGAACCTCCTCTAGGAGAGTTCTGTACTGGATACAGTCAGTGGGAAGGAAAGAGTCTCTGACCTCCAGGACCTTACACGTTAGTTTGTGAAGATAAAATATACTCTAATAAGCAACCATTTACCAACCCTAAATTTTAAAATAAGCCTTGACTCATTGCTTTTCTGCACTCCAACATCCAATTAATCGTAAATTCTCATATTTTAGTTTCTCATCCCCACAGCTACCAGTTTATCATCATTCCAACAGCATTTTCACTTGTTCTGCTGGCTGGGGTCTGTTTATCTCCCTCCAATCCACTCTCACTGAGAGAGAGAACACATATAGCAAAATTTATTGATGAGTTAATTGTCACATATGGGGAAAATTTAACACAAGTAAGGTGATGACTCAGTCCACATGCACATAACCCATCTGTGAACCAGTCAGTAAACTGTGCTGCCTCCTTTCTCCATGTTCTTCTGGAACATACTTACTCTGTGCCTTTCATAAGAGACTGAATGTCCACTATGATGTCATCTGAATTCTCAGTTTAAAACCTTTCAATATGCCCTCAATATTCTTGAAGTCGACACCCTCTTACACTGACTCTTGAAATTTTTGATGTGGTGTTGCCTTGCTCTCTGGGTTTATCTCTAATCATTACTCTCCTCATGTGCTGAAGGCTGCCATTTTAAACTATCTGTTGTTACCCACACTGCACACCTTCTCTTGCCTGTAGGCTTTTGTACCTGCTGTTTCTTTCCTGGAAATAATATCCCTTTCACTTTTCTTGTAAATTTCTCCTTTTCTTCCACGGCCCCAGTCTAAGAACTAAGGTTATCTCTCTTAAATGCTCCCATAAAAAACTGTACCTCTTTCATCATAACCCTAATAGAATTGTATTGTTATTGCCAACTTATTTGTTTGGATTCCCATGGAAACTCAAAGTCCTTGAACACAGCTACGATATGTTTTTGTCCTTTTCTGCCAGCTGGCTAGTACAGTATTTAACATATAACAAATATACAATAATTATTTGTTGAAATGAAATTCATAAAGAAACAATGTATGGTATAGATTAAATGTATGTGTGCCAGATTAAGAAAAAAAAGTTTTACTGTTTGTTAAATATTTACTCTATACCAGACATTGTTGATAACATGGTGAACATGATAAAACTCCTGTCATCCTAGAACTCTAGTTTAGTGTAGGTCCTTTTTCTTTTCTCCATAAATCTTACTTAACTGCCACATTTGTTATTATCACCTTTTTAGAAAATACTTGGGAGAACCCCAAATTTTAATCCAAGTCCCTACAAATAACAAAGAGAACACTGGAATTTATTATTGAAATAAAATTTCCATGAATCTAGTAGAAGGAAATTGATTGACCTTTCGAAAGGGATACATAGCGTGAGAGGGAATGCAGAAAGACTTCTTTCAAAAAAAAAATGACTGAGTAGCTTGGCTGGAGTAAAAATAATCTAAGGGTAAGTACAAAATAGGAGGTCTGAGGATTGTAAATGAGATATGAGTCATGGAAAGGGATTTGGGGAAATGAAGACCTGAAGGATTAAGCTTTGTGTAAGTAGGAGTTACATTATCCTAGTAGATTGACATACAGGATGGGTGGGGGAGGGGCTAAATGGATGAGGGGTATTAAGAAGGGCACTTGTGATGAGCACTGGGTGTTATATGTAAGTGATGAATCACTAAATTCTACTCCTGAAACCAATATTACACTATATGTTAACTAACTAGAATTTAAATAAAAACTTTTAAAAAAAGATTGACATACAACAACAATATAATAGATGATTTACAAGTAAGATATGTAATGAACATTTTTTAAGCATCTGGGTTATATAGAAATATAAAATGAGAAGCTTTAAATTACAGTGAAAACTTGGAAATGCATTAAAACATCTTCAACAATCTCTAACGAAGACAGAACATTTTAGAGCCTAGCAATTTTAGTCTTTAAAACATTAGTTAAATGCTCCTGCTGGCATGAATAACTTCGGCCTTTAATAGTTTTGTTTAAAAGTTTCAAAAATTATCACAGTCTAGAGCTTTGTGAGATTGTTATATTTTGAACATGAGAAAATTTAAGATCTACATCAGAAGTGTTGTCTTTAGAGGCACCTGGGTGGCTCAGTCAGTTAAGCATCCAACTCTTGATCTCAGCTCAGGTGTTGATCTCAGGGTCCTGAGTTCAAGCCCTGCGTGGGGCTCCGTGCTGGGTGTGGAGCCTACTTAAAAAAAATGTGTTGTCTTTATATATTTGAAAGATACCTGAAGAGGATGATAACCTCCTAATCTACATCCTCACTGAAAACAGAATGAAATGTGCCTTCACTGTGTGAAAATGAATAAAAGAAGCCTCACTTAAAATGCAGTTGGGAGGCCCTGATAGGGGAGCTGTCACACACTGGTTACAGCTTGCAGAGTTCAGCAGGAAGAAAGAAGACGTCCTCCCAGCGCAGCAACAGCAAGGTGCCCTTGCCCGCAGCCAATGAGAAGCCGCCGCACTTGGAGCTCTCTTTTTCCTCCGCTGGACTGCTGAGAAACCCGTCCCAATTCCCCTTTTTTCTCTGTTTTGTTTTGTTTTTTCCTTTGTTTTCTAGATTTGCTTATGGTTCACCATGGTTTGCTTGTGGTTGTTAGGAGAGAGAGACAGTCTGCGTTGTGTGAATGAAGGTCTAGGTCCTTAGATTCTCCACAAAAAGATTTAGGTGAAGATCCGCCCTCAGAATAAAGACAGCCAGAAGGAAAGTAGCAAGCACAGAGCAGTTTATTAAAGCGAAAGTACACTCTCAAGGTGGGAGAGCGGGTAGGTGCCCCTAGGTTGTTTTGGGATTGGATATTACTGGGTCTTTCTGCACTGGGAGGAGCTGTGACTGTAGTGGGGTGGTCTCTAATGGAGGCTGTTTTCAATCATTTGGGGGACTCCTCCCACAGGTGGGTTGGGGGAGCTTTTGACCCTGCAAGGTTTCTATCAGAACCATTATGGCAGCCTTTCTCCATCAGCTGGCTGGTCCTGCAACACAAAGGCTTTATAATGAATGTAGGGGTTACCCTAGGGCAGAGGTGGAAAAGGAGAGTGCAGGCTCTGCACCTGTGGCTCTCTGTCTGTCAGGACCAAGGTCTTGGAAGCCACAGGGTAAGGATGTTGAGCTTCGGGGCTTAAAATATGTAGCTTTTTTCTTCTTTTTTATACTTTGTTTTGTTTTGATCACTGTCCTTGCCTCCAGCTCATGTCTTTCCCATTCCCCTTCAAGGACTTGGGACTCCGCCTCTGGGCGTTCCTTCTGCTCTCCTGTCTAGCTTCTACCTAATATCCTGAAGTGCAGTTACTCTGTCATTCTTGAATAAACTCATTTTGCTGACATAATAACTGGCTATTTTATTATTTTAAGGTGACAACGGAAACAGAAGAGCTTTGGGATGGATACAAGAAAAACCTTGCACACATTAGAGATTGCTAAACACATTTACTTGGACTCACGAAGAGGAAGTTTTTAAAAATTAATATAAATGTTCCAATATATAGTTTAAAAAGTGCTACTCCTATTGATGCTGGATTATCGAGCCCAACAGTCAAGAAAGAATTCTTGAGACACTTTAAGGTGCAAAAAAGTGATTTTATTAAAGCAGGGGGACAGGTACCTGTGGGCAGAAAGAGCGGCACTGGGACTGTGAGGAGTGACTGGTTATATACTTTTTAGTTAGTGGTGGTTAGGGTATAGCCTAAGTCTCTAAGGAATTCGGAAGCAAGGCTTTCAGGACCTTGCAGGGCTAGCTGCCTTTGTTAAGGTTACTTTTAGTCTTTGAAGATTTATTTATTTTATTGAGAGAGAGAGAGAGAGAGCACAGGAGTGAGCGGAAGGGGCAGAGGGAGAGGGAGAGAGAAACTCAAGCGGACTCTGCACTGAACGTGGAGCCAGAATCGGGTCTCGATCTCACCACCCTGAGATCTAAGATTTAATTTAAACTACATTTCTCTTGCCTTTGTTTTCCTGATCACTACCATTTTCAAGAGAGAATAGTACAAGCAACTATCATTTTGCAGGAAAAATTATTTAATGTTTATTTCTTGTTTGAGAGTTCATCCAACCTCCTAAAAGAAAACTGAAAGTTCTTGGAGTTTGATTAGTAAAGCAATAGATGATTCAAATTCTAGTTAACATACAGTGCAATATTGGTTTCTGGAGTAGAATTCAGTGACTCATCACTTACATACAACACCCAGTGCTCATCACAAGTACCCTCTTTAATACCCATCGCCCATCTAGCCCATCCTCCACCCACCTCCTTTCATCAACTCTCAGTTTGTTCTCTGTCATTAAGTCTCATGGTTTGTTTCCCTCTCTTTTTTTCTATTCCCCCTTCCCATATGTTCATCTTTTTTCTTCCTTAAATTCCACTTTTGAGTGAGATCATATGGTATTTGTCTTTCTTTGACTGATTTATTTCACTTAGCATAATATACTCTAGCTCCATCCACGTTGTTGCAAATGGGAAGATTTCCTTTTCTGATGGCTGAGTAATATTCCATTGTACATATATATATATATATACACACACACATATATATATATATATATATATATATATACACCACATCTTCTTTATCCATTCATCAGTTGATGGACACTTGGGTTCTCTCCTTACTTTGGCTATTGTTGATAATGCTGCTATAAACATTGGGGTGCATGGACCCCTTCGAATCTGCATTTTTGTATCCTTTGGGTAAATACCTAGTAGTGCAATTGCTGGATTGTAGGGTAGTTTTATTTTTAACTTTTTGAGGAACCTCCATACTGTTCTCCAGAGTGGCTGCACCAGTTTGCATTCCCACCAACAAGGCAAGACAGTTCCCCTTTCTCTGCATGCTCAATAACACCTGTTGTTTCTTGTGTTGTTAATTTTAGCCATTCTGACAGGTGTGAGGTGGTATCTCCTCGTGGTTTTGATTTGTATTTCCCTGATGGTGAGTGATGTTGAGCATCTTTTCATGTGTCTGTTGGCCATCTGTATGTCTTCTTTGGAAAAGTGTCTAATCATGTCTTCTGCCCATTTCTTAACTGGATTATTTGTTTTTTGGGTATAGAGTTTGATAAGTTCTTTATAGATTTTGGATACTAACCCTTTATCAGATATGCCATTTGCAAATATCTTCTCCCATTCTGTAGGCTGCCTTTTAGTTTTGTTGATTGTTTTCTTCACTATGCAGAAGCTTTTTATCATGATGAAATCCCAATAGTTCATTTTTGCTTTTGTTTTCCTTGCTTCTGGCGATGTATCTAGCAGGAAGTAGAGCACCACTTTAAAAGAGTACATACCTGCTTTAAGTAGCTAGTGATAATTTTCTTTTAAGAAGGGTATTTAAAATAGACTTCTAGATTCCTGGAAATTTTTACTTTGAGACATACATTTTAATTCAGTCGACTGAGAATCTAAGGAAGATAGTCAAAGGAAAAAAGAGTAGAAATGAAAAAGAGAATGGATAAAGAAAGAAGAACGGGGTGTGGGTAAAAGTAATAGAGGCAAAAATAGGATAACACAAATGTGAAGAGACAGAGGATTTGAAGGAATGCAAAATGTATGTTGTGTACCCCTTACACTGAGACTGGTTAGTGTGACTGACGAGAAATCTCAAATTTCTTTCAGAAACCCACATCTGCATCAGTAGTTTTCAAAAGGTCATACCAGAAGCATCAGTAGCACCTGGGAGCTTGTTAGACTTGCAAATTCTTGGGTCCCCGCCCAGAATGCCTGAAGCAGAATTCAGGGCATGCAGCACAGCAATCTGTGTTTTAACAAGCCCCCTGGGGGGGCTGACACACCCTCAAATTGAGTACCACTTTTATTTCTTGCTCATGTAACTGTTTATTGAAGATATTCAGCAGGTGACCTTCAAGAGTTCAAGACTCGGACGTAACAGGATCCTTTGGCTCTACCGGCCTCGACATCTGCACAGTCCTTCCTAATCAGCTCTGATTGGACCCTGATTCCGCGTTCCGGAGAGGCACGCCCTTCTCTGGTGTGCTGAGAGCAACTTCCATGTTCATCCGCCTCCTTGGCCGAAACTAAAGTAAGTAATGGGAATTATGTTTTGTCTGTGCCATGGTTTTATAGCTTTAACAGCCCACTATCTATTCATGCCATTTTGGGGGCCTGAATGTTATTTAAATATCCACATAGCCAGATTTTGTTTGTTTGTTTTTATCCAGGTTTATGGTTTCATGGGCAATATAATTTCTTCAAAAATTCCTTCCATAGTCTGATTAGATATTTAATTTATAGGCTTCTAAGCTATTCTATATGCTATTGTGCCAGTAACTATACCCAAAATTCTTTACTAAGCATAATTCTTAAGACTGATTACTTTTTTTTTTTTTTTTTAAGTCTTCTTTCACATATGTTTCTCTCAAGTTATTGGTGGCTACTTCAGGGCTATCTGACTCAGTGTGTTTAGGTAGAGAAGCATTAGTCTGAATTTTGCTACATGGCTGATTGTTTACGTAGTTTTGTTGCTAAAACTTTCTTAGTCTTATACTGTCTGAGGTATAAAAGCTGGTGTTTTTTTTTTTTTTTTAACTGCGAGATCTCAGATTTCTGGATTGTTTCTTTCTTTCCTTTTCTTTAATTTTTTTTTTTAATTTATTAACTTTCAGGCTGCTCCTTGTTTGGTGGGGTTATCTCTCCCTTCTGTATTGCTAATACTGGCCAGTAGAAAACCTAGCATTTTGTTTTCCAGCCTCTTTTCTCTAGAGTTACAGGCCTAGGGCTTCCTGTTATGTTAATGCAGGTGGCATTTTTGCCACATGTTTCCCACAGCATAGTGTGGCTCTCCGGGTTCCCGCTTCCATAGCCATTTTCTTACTAACAGCCATGTGATCCCTAAGGCAGTGCAACCACGGCATCTCAGTTCAAGGTACCGATTTCTGCACAAAATAAAGTAACGCGAGTTTATGTAAAAATAATCCCTATTCTCGGTGGCTTTATATAAATGAACTGTAGTTTTGATTACAGTTCAATGCTGGTGTTCACAAAGCGTGCGAGGACTCAGGCACCTTTCATGTATGGTTTTGAATCTGCCGTCCTCCTTGTCCTTCGAGTCGTGTACATTCAGCCAGCGAGTGGAAAAATAGAGCAGGCTATGACTTCAAGGCGTCTGTGGGTCAGACCTGGAAGCAGTGCTTTTCACCTCTGCCTACCTTCCATGGCTGCACCTAACTCCCAGGGGAGGGGCGCTGAGAGGTGTAGTTGTGAGCTCAACAGGAAATGAGAAAGAGTTTTTTTTGTGGTGGAAGATCTTTCCGGCTCTGCCACATCAAAGAGAAATGACAAGCAATAGTAAAGGAGAGTGTGGAAGAGCAGTGAGGAGGAAGAAAACATGCTGACAAATGAATAGAAGACATAAAGAGAAAGGGAACTTTGAGAATTTGTCATTTCATCTTTAGGATTATGAACTGTATGTACTATATGTCTGTAGTTCCTTTTTTTATAGATTAAAACAAAACCAAAGCTGAGGTTTCAAGAGCCTGATAACTCACCTAATTTCACACAGCCAAGAAAGGTTATTCTTAAATTCAGACCCAAAGATGTCCGAAAAGAAGTCCATGATCTTTCCACTGGAAGGAAGATACACACATACACGCACACCCATTAATATCCCCTAGTGGGTTATACCCCACGAAGCCAAATGATATTTGACTTTATACTCACAACGTCATTATTCTTCCTGCAGTTTTTCTTTATGAGAGATGTAGCAGGTATAGTATGCTTAAGAGTTGTTAATAATTTGATTAGTTAAGAAAATATGGTTAACTAATTTAACCTGAGTATAAACTGGTGACAGTACATCACCAATAATCAAAACTTTCATTAAAGATGTAAAGTAGTAAAATGCTTTTAAAATGAAGAGATTTACCCTTTGAATCTACATGCCTAAATGTTCTTACATTGCTCATTCAGTAAAACACACAGCAGTTTGTTTAATTACTATCATTTGTCTCCAAAAGCAAATATTTACAAACTACATGAATTCCTCAAACACTCCATAGCTTTTAATCTGAACTGAGAAAGCAAGCTTCAAACTGATGGTTTTAGTTTAAAAAGATCCAAATGTATGAATAAATATAAATGATTAATTTTTATTACTATACTAGAACAGAAATAAATGAATTCTTTTTATTCAAACAACCATTTTTTTCTAAAACCTTTATCTGAGAGCCATGGGAGATGTGGATGTGAAGCAAGCTACTTTTGTTTGGTCCTTTAAAGAATGAAAATGTTCCTAAGTTACCACATAAACAAGGCTTTTATATCAATTGTGTATATTATTGTCCTATGTCAAATTGTAAGCCTCTTAACAGGCCATTTATTTTCCATATAAACAAAAATACAGACTTCTATATTTTTGACTACTCTGGTCTTTGGAGAGAAACTCATCTCTTGGATGTAGCCCACTCAGACTGCATTCTTTTGGGGCTGGGGCCGTTCATCAGTCTTCTCCTTCTGGAAAAACGAACCTTATTGTAGTTCTAAGATAGGTCCCACTTCTTTATGCGCACAGCTCTGAAAATAATTGAAAGGTTCCATTTAATTTTGGGAAACATTGAAGCGTTAAAAGATAAACCAAGGCGTATTAAAAATTTAAGTTTATTTGAGTGAAAATAGATCCAAATTGGGCAATGCCAAACCAGAAGTGTTTAGGAGTGTTTACTCACAGGAACTCTAGGGAAAGACATATGGAAAATGTTTTAAAGCAAGGAAAGGAAATTATTTGATTGGCTGTGACTTAAGCCCAATTAGCTGTTTGTGATTGGTTGTCCCTAGTGTTTTGATTTTGTAAACTTGAGGCATTTATAGGCTTAGATTTTGGTTTGCTTACATAGGCTGCCAACGCATTAAAGCTACCTCAGTCTAATGGCCTTCTTGTTTAAGTAATTTAACAACACAATGAAAAATATTTAGTTGAGGGGCGCCTGGGTAGCTCAGTCAGTTAAGCATCCGATTCTTGATTTCGGCTCAGGTCATGATCTCAGGGTGGTGAGATTGAGCCCCCTGTCGAGCTCTGCGCTCAGCGTGGAGTCTGCTTGTCCCTCTCCCTCTATTCCTTCCCCTCACTCTATTTCTCAAATAAAGAAATGAATAAAATCTTTAAAAAAAGTTTAGTTGAGAAGGTTAATGGAATGAATTATTATTATTTGTAAATGAATAAGATTAAATGTGTATATATTTTAGACTGTTGAGTACTGTTTATGTAAATATATACTCTGAGTGTGGTCCTGCCAGTTCCCATCCTCCCATAAGATTAAATTACATGTGTGTGAATTCATCCAGTTATAAGACTGGACTCTACATAGCCCATAGGCTCCTTGCAGAAACCCCATGCTAGATCGACCACATTGCACAGAGAGAAACACTAGAATTGTCGCTTGTCTTAGGTTTTGTATTCTAAAAGCAGAGAGTTCTTATTTGCTCCTTCTGCAGAGGACCAAACCCCATGATTCAGAATGAGCCTTCATTCATTATTTTTCTATAGTCTTTTCTATTAGCTGTGACACAGACTAGGTAATGTGGAAACCTAAGGAACCAGGGACTTCGCTATGACGGTATGTTTTGCAAAATACTGTAAAAGTTGCCAGTGAATTCTTTTATAGGTTCTTCTCCCTTTTGATCATGTCAGTGAGAGGATTTATTAAAAACTGAATTATTTGGGGGGCGCCTGGGTGGCTCAGTCGTTAAGCGTCTGCCTTCGGCTCAGGTCATGGTCCCAGGGGCCTGGGATCGAGCCCCGCATCGGGCTCCCTGCTCAGCAGGAAGCCTGCTTCTCCCTCTCCCACTGCCCCTGCTTGTGTTCCCTCTCTGGCTGTCTTTCTCTCTGTCAAATAAATAAAATCTTTAAAAAAAAAAAAAAAACTGAATTATTTGGTGATGGGAAAGACTTCTAGAATTCTTCTTCGTCTTCACCCACTATTCAATAAATCATTATTTTGTATTCATTTTCTCTTTTACATTAATGTTCTTCTCTGTTGAGATAAATTTTTGCCCTTTAAGCCTTTCTTGCTCAGATAGCTGAGTGTTGTTAAAAGATTAAACTGAGGCATATTAAAAATGTAAGGGTTTATTTGAGAAAAAGATTGATTTGAATTGAGCAACACCAAAGTAGAAGTGATTAGGAGCACTCCTTCACAGAGACATTTATAGAGAGAAGATGGATGCAAAGTAAGGAAATTGTTGATTGGCTCTAGGTTAAAGCCTAGTTAGCTGTTTATGATTGGTTGTCCTAATAGCATTTTGGTTTCATAACCCGGAGGCACTTACAGGATTAGATTTTGGTATGCTTGTGTAGGCCACCATGACATTAGAGTCACATCAGTGTAATGGCCTCCTTATTTAATTAACTTAGTGTATTGTTAACCTTAAAAATAAAATAGCCAGTTATATTATCAGCAAAATGGGCTATTTGGGGATAACAAAAAATTGCAATTCAGGACATGCAAGCTATGGTAAAACCGTAGCAAGTCTGGAGAACAAAGGAGAGGAATGTTCTTTTATAGAAGAAAAGGAGGAGTTGGGAGGGGCTACTGCAAATAAAAAATTCATTGGAGTAAATTGGGAATTCAAAGTGTAGTGGCTTTTCATTGACTGAGTTGTGACAGTGTGTCATTGGATGGGCTATTGCTGGTCAAGGAAGAAATCTTTCTAACTCCTTGCTGGAGCAATAAAGTATAGGTTTCTTGTTGGGAATGCAAGACACCTCTCTTCCTATTGGGGTCTGGGACTGATGATGACTTTTCCTTTATTCAATTTCACAGTATAGTTAAAGATAATTCAAATTTAAAGGGACCTCAAAGACTTTCTTGTTCACTGTCCTTGTTGTGCGGAGGAAGAAATAAAAATCTCAGAATCATGTGACTTGCCCAAGGCTGACCCACTCTTGAAAGTCAAAGAAGGCCCTGGAACACAGACTTGTGGTTCTAATTTCCTTCCCCGCCCCCCCCCCCCCAATTCTTACTGACTATCCTATCTTAGTTAGGTAAATGCAGGTATTTGAATGTTGTTTATCTAGATATTTGATTCTACTTAAGTGCATTCAAGGTACACATAGGATAATTAAAAGGGAATTTTATAGCTGTCACTTAAACATAGATACCCAATTCCAAAATATAGAGGCCCCAAATAGATGGCTAACAACTATTAATCTTTAGAACAGTCACATTTCATTTCTGGCAGTGCCAATTCTTGCTAGCTATGATATTAAACATCAGGTAATATAATATAATTGATACTATAAATAATTTTCAAATATCCAGCTTTGTGGATACAGTCAATAGGGTCAGTTTGTGCAATTCTTAGATCTATTTGGTAGTTTGTAGGCAACTTTTGAAAGAAATATTGATGTTTATGTTACAGGATTCATGACTGAGGAAGGCAGTTGAAGCAGATAAACACAAGGCACTAAGTGAATTTACAGCAACACACATTACCAGGTGCTTGGAATTGGGTTCTTATTGCATTAGAACAAAGAAATGTAGTTGAAAGAGTTAAAAACATATTTTAGAAATACTCTTTTAAAATAAGTACGGAATATAACGTAACTCAAATGAGATAAAATCTTTATAATACTTTTAAAAGAAGGTAGCTATAAAATTTTCCTCTCCAAGAGGAAAATAAATACTTTTTTAAAAAAGATTTTATTTATGGGGCACCTGGGTGGCTCAGTCGGTTAAGTGTCTGCCTTCAGCTCAGGCCATGATCCCAGGGTTAAAAAAGCAAATAAATAAAATCTTTAAAAAAAATAAAAAATAAAAAAATAAAAGATTTTATTTGTTTATTTGAGAGAGTAAAAAAGAGCAAGAGAGAGAGAGCATGAGTGGGGGGGGTAGAGAGAGAAGGAGAAGCAGGCTCCCTGCTGGGCAGGGAGCCAGAATCAGGGCTCCATCCTAGGACCCCAAGATTATGAACTGAGGCAAAGACAGCTGCTTAACTGACTGAGCCACCCAGGTGCCCCTAAATACATTTTAAAGTAAGAACAAAAGAATATAATTTGGGGGATATAAAACGTTAGCTTTTCTCCAAGTGAGGAAAAATGAGACAAAAATCTTCACTATAGTATATTAAATAATAGTTCTCAATTTTTTAAAGATGGAATTAGTAGAAAAGATAATTTCCTTGAGGTTTTTAATATAACTCATAGAACTTTATAGACTTGATAGAAAAAAATGATCTTTTTCATTGACAGTTAATTATAAAAGTACCAATTTATGAAATAGTGTATTTTTTGTATTGATTTTGAAAGGAACATGAATATCAGTGTAATGGGTTATTAGTCAATCACTGGTATTAAGAATTAGCTATTAACTGGGAAGTAGATGCTAAACATATTATTCAAATAATTCTCACAATAGAATTTTCATTTGGGGTTCCCAAATCAGGTAACTTTATGTGAATGTCTCAGTACCAACTTAATTATGTTTTGCTCTGGAAATAGTGTCTTCGTAAATGTCTATATATCTTAGATTGAATAATATACTCAGTGAATATTCCAGTGAAATATTGCTAACTATGTTGTAATTTCAAATTCAGTTCAGTATTCAGTGATTCTTTTTTTAAATTCATAGTCATCAAAGAACAATGCAAAATCTAAGGTAAAAGTAAATTAGAAAGTCAGAAAGGAAATTGGAGGAGAGGTATTTATCACTGTTGAAATATTAGCTAATTTATAACCAAATATAGAGGGAGAAAATGAAGTAGTTATGTTATGAATTAGAAAATAGATACTTCTGTGAAAAGACAAAACCAGAACTCTATTATCAGAGAAGCTGACTTCCTATGCATAAAATGGTAAAGGAGAAGGAATTTTTATATGTTGGGTAAGTAAACAAGATCGAAAACTAATTTTTTTAGTGGTAGAGAAATATATTTAATTATTCAACCATCTAAAGTTACCACTTGTGACTACAAAATGAATAAATATTATTTCCTTATAGTTGTGAATATGTACAAAGGTAAAAAAAAAAAAAAAAGAGAGGGGGGATTTCCAAAGTGTTTCAATGGTCTATTCCAGATGTGAACTTACCTAGAGCCTACAGATGTCAATTAGAATCAATTTTTCGAAGCTGATTGTCCAGTTAATCTATTTCCATGTGCTTTTTCCTTAACATTTGTCTTTTCTTTTCCATTGTTAGCAAAAAGGAGAGACAATGACTTTGGAGGTAAAATTAGTGGATTTTGTGTAAAAAGCTAACCTGTTCAATGGAATATTACTAGGCCAAGAAAGGAATGACATTGATACATGCTACAACATCAATAATTCTTGAAAACTTTGTTAAGTTAAAAAAGCAAGTTGCAAATTTCCCATATTGTATGATTGTCTACACATTTTTTAAAGATTTTATTTATTTATGAGAGAGAGAGAGAATGAGTTTGGGGGGTGGGGTGTAGGGAGAGGGAGAAGGAGGCTCCCCACTGAGCAGGGAGCTGGACACGGGGCTCGATCCCAGGACCCTGGGATCATGACCTGAGCAGAAGGCAGATGCTTAACCAACTGAGCCACCCAGGCATCCCTGATTCTCTTATATTAAATGTTAAGAATAAAAAACTTCATAGTAACAAAAAGGAGATTAGTGATTAGTGCTTATCTAGGGCCAGGGGTGGGGTGGGGTATGACTGCTAATAGGTGGGGGATTTCTTATGGGAATAATGAAAATATTCTAATGTTGACTGGTGATGGTTATATAACATTGTGAATATGCTAAAATAATTGAATTATATGCTTTAAATGGCTGGATTTTTGGTAAGTATATTTTAATATACACAGCTTCCTGCTGTGTCCTCAATATGGCCTTTTCTGTAAAGAGAGTGTTCTCCTGTCTCTTCTTCTTCTTACAAGGACTTCTGTCCTTATAAGGACTTACTCTTATGACCTAACCTAAACTAACCTAACCTAACCTCTATTTCCTTCTTATGGGCCCTATCTCCAAATATAGTCATTCTAGAAATTAGGGCTTCAACATATAAAGTAGGGATGGTGGGGGGCACAATTTAGTCCAAAACACAGGAAAAGTATATTTTAAAAAGTTTACAAGATTATATGGTGAATGGTGAGTGCCTGTCAGAGATTCATGATCATAGTATTTAAGTGACATCATTCAGCACAGTTTTTTCAAATTTCTCCAGCAGTAGTGTAAACAAGAAGTCGAGCTTAAGAAGTACTGCTCTTTTTCCAGTGATTATTGCAGAGGATGAGTGAATCAGTGTAGAAAATGATTTTAACAAGGGCATAAATTTCTGAATTTTCCATATCCTCACCAACACTTAATATTATCTGCCCTTTTAGTTATAGTCATTCTACTGTGTGTGAAGTGGTATCTATTTGGTTTTGATTTGTATTTTCCTAAATGGCCAATGATGTTGAGAATCATTTCATATTCTTTTTTTAAAAATTAATTTTATTATGTTATGTTAAACACATGGTGATTAACATTTTGATGTGGTGATCCATGATTCATTGTTTTCATATAACACCCAGTGCTCCATGCAGTACATGCCCTCCTTAATACCCATCACCGGGATAACCCATCCCCCTTCCCCCCTCCCCTCTAAAACCCTCAGTTTGTTTCTCAGAGTCCATAGTCTCTCATGGTTCATCTCTCCCTCCAATTTCCCCTCCTTCATTTTTCCCTTCCTTCTCCTAATGTCCTCCATGCTATTCCTTATGTTCCACAAATAAGTGAAACCATATGATAATTGACTTTCTCTGCTTGACTTATTTCACTTAACATAATCTCCTCCAGTCCCATCCATGTTGATGTAAAAGTTGGGTATTCATCCTTTCTGATGGCTGAGTAATATTCCATTGTATATATGGACCACATCTTCTTTATCCATTCATCTGTTGAAGGGCATCTCGGCTCTTTCCACAGTTTGGCTATTGCGGACATTGCTGCTATGAACATTGCGTATGGCCCTTCTTTTCACTACATCTGTGTCTTTGGGGTAAATACCCAGGAGTGCAATTGCTGGGTCATAGGGTAGCTCTAATTTTAATTTTTGAGGCACCTCCACACTGTTTTCCAAAGTGGCTGTACCAACTTGCATTCCCACCAACAATGTAAGAGGGTTCCCCTTTCTCCACAACCTCTCCAACATTTGTTGTTTCTTGCCTTGTCCATTTTTGCCATTCTAACTGGTGTAAGGTGGTATCTCAGTGTGGTTTTGATTTGAATTTCCCTGATGGCTAATGATGATGAACATTTTTTCATGTGTCTGTTAGCCATTTGTATGTCTTCTTTGGAGAAGTGTCTTTTCATGTGTTTTGCCCATTTTTTGACTTGATTATTTGTTTTTCGGGTGTTGAGTTTGAGAAGTTCTTTATAGATCTTGGATACCAGCCCTTTATCTGTAGTGTCATTTGCAAATATCTTCTCCCATTCTGTGGGTTGCCTCTTTGTTTTGTTGACTGTTTGCTTTGCTGTGCAGAAGCTTTTTATCTTGATGAAGTCCCAAAAGTTCATTTTTGCTTTTGTTTCACTAGCCTTTGGAGATGTATCTTGAAAGAAGTTGCTGTGGGCGATGTCAAAGAGGTTACTGCCTATGTTCTCCTCTAGGATTTGGATGGATTCCTGTCTCACATTGAGGTCTTTCATCCATTTTGAGTTTATCTTTGTGTATGGTGTTAGAGAATGGTCGAGTTTCATTCTTCTGCATGTGGCTGTCCAATTTTCCCAGCACCATTTATTGAAGAGACTGTCTTTTTTCCATTGCATATCTTTTCCTGCTTTGTCAAAGATTATTTGACCATAGAGTTAAGGGTCCATATCTGGGCTCTCTATTCTGTTCCATTGGTCTATATGTCTGTTTTTGTGCCAGTACCATGCTGTCTTGGTGATCACAGCTTTGTAATATAGCTTGAAATCAGGCAACGTGATGCCCCCAGCTTTGTTTTTCTTTTTCAACATTTCCGTGGTGATTTGGGGTGTTTTCTGATTCCATACAAATTTTAGGATTGTTTATTCCAGCACTTTGAAAAATGTCATTGGAATTTTGATCAGGATGGCATTGAAGGTATAGATTGCTCTGGGTAGCATAGACATTTTAACAGTGTTTATTCTTCCGATCCATGAGCATGGAATATTTTTCCATCTTTTTATGTCTTCTTCAATTTCTTTCATGAGTGTTCTTATTTTCTAGAGTATAGATCCTTTACCTCTTTGGTTAGGTTTATTCCAAGGTATCTTATGGTTTTTGGTGCTATTGTAAATGGAATCGTTTCTCTGACTTGTCTTTCTACAGTTGCATTGTTAGTGTATAAGAAAGCAACTGATTTCTGTGCATTGCTTTTGTATCCTGCCACATTACTGAATTGCTGTATGAGTTCTAGTAATTTGGGGGTGGAGTCTTTTGGGTTTTCCACATAAAGTATCATGTCATCTGTGAAAAGAGAGAATTTGACTTCTTTGCCAATTTGTGTACATTTTATTTCTTTTTGTTGTCTGATTGCTGTTGCTAGGACTTCCAGTACTATGTTGAACAATAGTGGCAAGAGTGGGCATCCTTGACGTGTTCCTGATCTTAAGGGAAAGGCTCTCAGCTTTTCCTCATTGAGGATGATATTAACTGTGGGTTTTTCATAGATGGATTTTATGATCTTGAGGAATATTCCCTCTATCCCTATACTCTGAAGAGTTTTAATCAGGAAAGGATGCTGTATTTTGTCAAATGCTTTTTCTGCATCAATTGAGAGGACCATATGGTTCTTCTCTCTCCTCTTACTAATGGGTTCTATCACACTGATTGATTTGCAAATGTTGAACCATGCTTGCATCCTGGGGATAAATCCCACTTGGTCGTGGTGGATGATCCTTTTAATGTATTGTTGGATCCTATTAGCTAGGATTTTGTTGAGGATTTTGGAATCCATATTCATCAGGGATATCAGTCTGCAATTCTCCTTTTTGATGGGGTCTTTGTCTGGTTTGGGGATTAAGGTAATGCTGGCCTCAAAGAATGAGTCTGGAAGCTTTCCTTCTGTTTCTATTTTTTGAAACAGCTTCAGGAGAATAGGTATTATTTCTTCTTTGAATGTTTGGTAGAATTCCCCAGGGAATCCATCAGGCCCTGGACTCTTGTTTTTTAGGAGGTTTTTGATCACCGCTTCAATCTCATTACTGGTTATTGGTCTATTCATGTTGTCAGTTTCTTCCTGTTTCAGTCTTGGCAATTTATAGTTTCCAGGAAGGCATCCTTTTCTTCCAGGTTGCTCAATTTATTGGCATATAGTTGTTGATAATAATTTCTAATAATTGTTTCTATTTCCTTGGTGTTAGTCGTGATCTCTCCCCTTTCATTCATAATTTCATTAATTTGGGTCCTTTCTCTTTTCTTTTGGATAAGTCTGGCCGGTGGTTTATCGATCTTATTAATTCTTTCAAAGAACCAACTTCTAGTTTCGTTGATCTGATCTACTGTATTTCTGGTTTATAATTCATTGATCTCTGCTCTAATCTTAATTATTTCTCTTCTAATTCTTAGGCATTGTTTGTTGCTTTTTCTCCAGTTCTTTAAGGTGTGGAATTAGTTGGTGAATTCGGGATTCTTCTGTTTTTTGAGTGAGGCTTGGATGGCTATGTATTTCCCCCTTAGGACCACCTTTGCAGTATCCCGTAGGTTTTGGACCGATGTGTTTTCATTCTCATTGGTTTCCATGAATTGTTTAAGTTCTTCTTTGATTTTCTGGTTGACCCAAACATTCTTGAGTAGAGTAGTCTTTAGCTTCCAAGTGTTTGAATTTCTGCCAAATTTTTTCTTGTGATTAAGTAAGTTCCATTTTTAAAGCATTATGGTCTGAGAAGATGCAGGGAACAATCTCAATCTTTTGGTATAGGTTGAGTCCTGATTTGTGACCCAGTATGTGGTCTATTCTGGAGAAAGTTCCATGTGCGCTCGAGAAGAATGAGTATTCTGTTGTTTTAGGGTGGAGTGTTCTGTATATATCTATGAGTTCCATCTGGTCCAGTGTGTCATTCAAAGCTCTTGTTTCTTTGTTGATTTTCTGCTTAGATGATCGTCTGTTGCTGAGAGTGGAGTATTGAGGTCTCCTACAATTAACGTATTGTTATCAATATGACTCTTTATTTTGGTTAACAGGTGGCTTATGTAGATGGCTGCTCCCATGTTGGGGGCATAGATATTTACAATTGGTAGATCTTCTTGTTGGATAGACCCGTTAAGAATGATACAGTGTCCTTCTGTGTCTCTAATTACAGACTTTAGTTTAAAATCTAATTTGTCTGATATAAGAATTGCTACCCCAGCTTTCTTTT
Source organism: Phoca vitulina (assembly GCF_004348235.1). Lineage (NCBI taxonomy): Eukaryota > Metazoa > Chordata > Mammalia > Carnivora > Phocidae > Phoca > Phoca vitulina. The sequence goes on from NW_022589714.1 coordinate 12,143,329, forward strand.
GAGGTCTGCTGGCATGGAAGATGGATCTCCATCCCTTCACTATCAGTCTGGATGTATCTTTAGGTTCAAAATGAATCTCTTGTAGACAGCATATGGATGGGTCCTGTCTTTTTATCCAATCTGCAACCCTGTGCCGTTTTATGGGAGCATTTAGGCCGTTCACGTTGAGAGTGATTATTGAAAGATATGAATTAATTATCATCATGTTGCCTGTGAAGACCTTGTTTTTATAGATTGTCCCTGAAAATTTCTGTTGTATATCACTCTTGGGGTCTTTCTCCTTTTATAGAACCCCCCTTAATATTTCTTGCAGGGCCAGCTTAGTGGTCACATATTCTTTCAGTTTCTGCCAGTCCTGGAAGCTCTGCATCTCTCCATCCATTCTAAATGACAGCCTTGCCAGATAAAATATTCTTGGCTGCATGTTCTTCTCGTTTAGTACCCTGAATATGTCTTGCCAGGCCTTTCTGGCTTGCCAGATCTCTGTGGATAGGTCTGACGTTATTCTGATGTTCCTCCCTCTGTACGTAAGGAATCTCTTCCCCCTAACTGCCTTTAAGATGGTTTCCTTGGTTCTAAGATTTGCAAGTTTTACTATTACATGCTGGGGTGTTGGCCTGTTTTCCTTGATCTTGTTAGGGGTCCTCTCTGCCTCTAGGACACAAATGTTTGTTTCATTCCACAGATTAGAGAAGTTCTCAGCTACAATTTGCTCAAATACATCTTTTAGTCCTCTCTCTCTCTCCACTCCCTCCGGGATTCCAATTCTTCTGACATTGGAACGCTTCATGGTGTCACTTATTTCTCTGATTCTATTTTCATGGATTCTGAGTTGTTTTTCCCTGGCCTCCTCTTTTCCCTTTTTATCTATTATATTGTCTTCCAGGTCGCTTATTTGCTCTTCTGCCTCAGTTACCCTAGCTGTTAGATTATCTAAATTGGATTGGATCTCATTGATAGCATTTTTAAGTTCTGCCAATTCAGCTTTCATTTCTGCCCTTAGAGACTCTATGTTGCCATTAATTGATTTCTCCATTCTAGCTATTTTCTTCACAATTGCTAGCCTGAATTCCATCTCTGACATCTTGGTTATATCTGAATCCATTTGTAAATCTGTGGCATAAGTCATAATCTCTTGAGTGTTTCCTATTTTGGGGGTTCCTCCTCCTAGTCATTCTGTTGAGGGGTGGTTGAGGGAATGTATAGAGTCCAAATTATTGACCAGAACCCAAGCAAGATGCACCTGTTTTATAGGGAGTTTAGGATTGCTGGCCTCTTGTTTTCCCAGCCTGTCTTCTGGGGGAGGGGCCTGCCGTGCTGTAACTCAGGTAGCCCTGTTTGGGCAGAGTTGCCCTGCCCCTGAGGGGGGATGGGCTCAGTGAAAACCGGTTTTGGGGGGCTTTTGTTCTGTGGCGGCTTTCCCTGGCGGCTTTCCGCATCTCTTCTGTGAGTCAGAGCAGAAGAGACCATTTCCAACCCTCTGCCTCAGAGCAGAGAGATCACAATCTGTTCTTCAGTGAGCTCTCCAGGCCACACTATCTCTGTTTCTGTCTGTGCTGCTATAAAATGCAGCCTCCTGGGTTGTGCCCCCCTCCACAGTGCTCCCAGTCCTCTCCTCCAGGTCCGGGCTCCTCTCTGCCCTTTGTGCTTCTGAAACCTCCAGCCATCCCCAGTTCGCAGTCATGGCCCCGCCGCTCCAGTTTCCGTCTAAAGTCCTTTCCCCACCGCTACCAGTCTGCGAGTCTGTGCCCCATCTCCAGCACGGGAGGCTATGCTCACTGGTGGTGCAGGATCCCCACGGCCAGGCTCCCTCCCACTGCTGTGTATCCTCCAATATCTGCCTGTGGAATCAGGGCTCCCTGCTTCATACCTTGAAACCAACCACCCACGATATTCTGTTTGTGGAGACCCAGATCTATCTTCTTACATCTCAGGCTGATTTTGTGGGTGTTCAGAGTGGTCTGGTAGATATCCAGCTCAATTCTGGTCCTCCGCCATCTTTTTCCTCCTCCAGAATCATTTCATATTCTTAAGGACCGTTTTTTATATTCTTCTTTGGAGAAATGTCTATTTAAATTCTTTACTTATTTTTAATTGGTTTATTGTCTTTTTATGATTAAGTATTTAGAGTTGTTTATGTATTCTGAACAAAAATTTCTTTATAGATATGTGATTAAAAAAAGCTAACCTGGATTTTAGGTTCAGTTGGGAATTGAGAAAATCTCTTAAATTGAGATTGGGCATCACTTGAAGATTTCACTGCTGCATGTATTTTATGCTTGAACAAACTACTTTCAATATATTTGTATATTTATACCTTGCACTAAGAGGTTGTTAAATAATGCCAGAAGTACACTGCAAAAGTAAATTTTCTTTTCAGTAAATATGTGATTATGTAGTAATGGACAAATGATTTTTCTGATACTTAACTTATTAAATTCTTGATTAGCTCTACTGTTAAACAGTAACTAAGGTATTTCCAGTTCAACTCAGTAAATTGTTACCTGATAATAGACTTTGGGTTCTGGTTTGTTTTTTCCAGATATATTGATTTTATGTAATTCATATCAGAAGTCCTCATTTTCTTACTCTATAGATGACTCTAAGTTAATTGTATTTGAACAGGAATTAAAATGCTCTCCCTGATTTGCTTCCTAATTTTCCAATTTACTATGTAGGTAAAATTTCATTATATTTATATTTTTTATTATCCATTTATTGGCTGGGTACAGTATACTTTATTGATGGTACATGATGAGGTATGGCTCCCCAAACCCCTCTCCTTCTTCAGGGGGTCTGGGATGGAAACTGTGTAGAGGTCGTGAGATTCTCAGTGTGTTGGGGGATAAGTTGGGGCAGGGACTTCCCAGCAGCTGAGGGCATCTGTCTTCCTCTTGCTCTTGCTTGGGCTGGTGTTCCAGTGGGCTCTTATTCCTTGAAGGCCACATGGACCATAAGGTCCACCACTTGGTTGCTGTAGCCAAACTTATTGTCATACCAGGAAATGAACTTGACAAAGTAGTCTTTGAGAGGTAGCAGGTTAGATCCGCGACTGACCTGTATTATTTGTACAATAAACAATAATTTTAAAAGAATAAAAAATATAAATGGCCTCTATTTCTAATAAATTAAAACCGAGGGTGAGGACATGGAAGTCCATGCCAGTGAGCTTCTCATTCAGCTGAGGGATGACCTTGCCTACAGCCTTGGTGGCACCAGCAGAAGCAGGGATGATGTTCTGGGCAGCCTCTTAGCCATCACACCATAGCTTCCTAGAAGGGTTGTCCATGGTCTTCTGGGTGACAGTGAAGGCATGGACTGTGGTCATGAGTCCCTCTACGATACCAGAGTTGTCATGGATGACCTTCGCCAGAGGGGCCAAACAGTTGGTGGTGCAGGAGGCATTGCTGACAATCTCGAGGGAGTTGTCATACTTCTCATGGCTCACACCTATCACATGCATGGGTACATCACCAGAAGGGGCTCAAGTGAGCCCCAGCCTTCTCCATGGTGGTGAAGACCCCAGTGGACTCCACAACATACTCAGCAGCAGTATCACCACCATTTGGTGTTTGTGGGATCTTGCTCCTGGAACATAGAGATGGACTTTCCATTGATGACAAGTTTTCCATTCTCAGCCTTGACTGTGCTGTGGAATTTGCTGTGGGTGGGGTCATCGATGCTGACAGTATCCACTTTGCCAGAGTTAAAATAGCCCTGATGACCAGGCACTCAATATAGCCAAATCCATTTACTCCAACCCTCACCTTCATGTCTCAGGGACACGGGTGCACTGCACCAGAAGATGTGGCTGTCTGTCAAAAGGAGAGGAGCAGAGAATCATATTTTAAAATATTTTTATATTGATGACTTCCCATCAATAAGAGATACCTTTGAAAGTAATGGAAGAATATAGTGAATATCCACTTTAGTAATTATGAAATAAAAATTCAAAGGAGTGATATTAAAATAGATAACATTTAAACTTTGTCTTTTACTCTATGTAAACTATTTGATGCTTCCATGATGTATTAATCATTTATTATGCCAGCATAATGGAAGATCAATGGTCTGGATAAAAAGGTGGAAAAGGTAGATTTCAACTTCTCCATTTCAGTCATTTTTAACCAGTGATGTACAGAGTGATCTGCACGGTCATTTTCAAGTGATTGAAATGAGTTTTGTACAATAAACATTCTAAAAGAATAAAAATTTTATAAATGGTATATTTTTCTAATAAATTAAAATTTCCATTCAGTTTGATAAGCAATCTGAGATTTTAACACTCCCTTTAATACTTTTGCCCACCGTGGAGGTTACTATTTTTACCCAGATTTTTACTGTACTGTATTTTTTTTTTCTCTGTATTTAATGGGTTAGGCTTCTGCACAAAAAGCTATCCGGGCAATCAACCATAGGTGTGATGAGAGTTTCAAAGAAGAGAAGAGATATGTGCACTTGTGAATTATCTGTTCAAATTCATTGCCCATTTTCTAGAAGTATTAATGTCCTCTTATTTGTTTGTAAGAGATTTGAACGGACCATCAGCCCCTTGATAATATCATGTAATAACTAGATACATAGGTCTGAGCCTGATAGTGTAAGCTCAAATTCCAACTCCACCATCCATTTGCTGAAAAACATGGACCAATTTTATTAACACTTCCTCACTTTTCTCATCTATAAAATGAGGACAGTAATACTACCCATATCCTATTATTGCTAGCAAACTTAAAGGCTTAATACATGTAAAACATTTAGAAACTTTGTTCCTAAATTTCCTCTTGCATGAAATGAGGATAATCATCATGCCATTTCATAGCGCTATTATGAGACTAACCGCTTTTATATATGTAAAGTGATCTGAATGGTGCTTGGCATTTGGTCACTGCTATGTAACTACAAGTGTTATTAATATTTTTACTTTATTATGATTATTCTATCAATGTCCAGTGTATAATAACCTCCTATTATTACTATATAGTGCAAATAATTGGGTTTATGGTGTTTTGTAAAGTTTTGAATTTTTATTCAATGGTAACATTTTATAGACCAATGGATGCTAGTCATGCCATTGCATTCTTTACATGATTGTCTTAATCTGCTTGGGATTCCATAACAAAATTCCATAGACTGAGTGGCTTAAACAACAGACATTTATTTCTTCTAGTTTTGGAGGCTGGGAAGTCTAAGATCAAGGTGCTGGCAAATTCATTTGCTGCGATGGGGTTCTTCCTGATCTTAGATGGCTGTCTTTTGGCTTTTTCATCACATGGAAGAGAGAGTGGGAGAGATCTGGGCTCTTTTTATCTTATAAGGATACTAGTCCCATCATGGGGGGCCCCCACTCTCAGGACCTCCTCTAGACCTAATTACCTCCCAAAAGCCCCCTTCCAAAAATATCACATTGGAGGTATATGAATATGAATTTGAGGGGATTGGGAACACAAATATTCAGTAACACAACAATAATTGTCTCATTTCAATCTCATTGTATCTTGTAGGTTTGATGCTTTTATTATCCCACTTTACAGATCAGAAAACTACTCTGCTCAAACATATATTTGGAAAATTCTTTTAACTTTCTATATTGGACTTGAGATTCATCATTGTTAAATTTTATAGGTACATTTGTAAAACTCCAGTAACATTTATATATATAGGTATTATTCTATTTTATTTCTATAGTTCAAGGGAGAAAGAATGATTAAAATAATAAAACAAAGGACATATTTATCATGTTTTATTGTTAACAAAAAACATTTGTAAAATAATAAACAGAAAAACCTGATGATGTAGTTAAGGTTCTTCTTACCATTTTGTCAGCATAAGCACAAAGTTTATTTAGCTGAAACTATCTATTTGAGTGCATATATAATTCCTATGTCAACCTTCAACCATAATTTATTTGATTAAACTTTTTCAGTTACTTTGTTATTGAAATTCAACTTACATAAAATATTTCTAGTCTATTAGCATCCAAACATTTTATTGAGATGTTTCATTTTAGGAGAATAGTCTCATATATCATGACATCGGTTTTTAAAAGATATATATCTGCAGTGTATTTTGCTTTATCTCTGATTCTATTGCAAAAAAGAGGGAGGGGTGTTTGGGTCTAGCTGGCCATGATTGTGGGACTAAGCACATATAAACCCTTCCACGGTGCCCTCTGGAACTCTTGCTCTGTCATTAACAAGGTTCTGAGGACTGAACTGTGTCTGCAGAATGAAGACTTGCTCTGTTTTGTTTTGGTTTCACTCTCTAGGTACCTGTGGCCAGGAAGTGGAGTTGGTTTCTTTTTTTCTTCACACTGCTAATTCCAGATCATTTTTCTTCTACTCTATCTTGCCAAAACCTCGCTATTCTTTTGTTTGTTTGTTTATTATTTTTTTATTTCTTATTAAAGCAAAATTGGAAACTCAGTAACAAGAACACATAAAGAAATGAAGGTCCTAATGCAGACAAAGAGAACACAGCAATCATTGGATGTGTAATAAGTCTAGGACAATAAACCAGAACAGGACAAAAACTAACACTGAAATCTATATTCACGTATTCTATTTTTTCACCTATTACAGTTGATAAAGTCTAAAGCCAGTGCCATCACCAATGCATTAGAAACCATCTCTTTTGGGGGCGCCTGGGTGGCTCAGCTGGCTGAGGTATGACTCTAGGATTCAGCTGGGGTCATGATCTCAGGTTTGTTGGATCCAGCCCTGTGGGAGGCTCCGCACTCAGCCCATAGTCTGCTTGAGATTCTCTCTCTCCCTCTCTTTTGGCCCCTCCCCCTGCTCGTGCTCTCTCTCTCCCTCTCTCTCTCATATAAATAAATCTTAAAGAAAAAGAAACCATCTCTTCTGGCTACCCAAGGGCTTTATCCATTTTATTTAATATTTAAAATTTATTGAAGTGAAGTTGTCTGTAGTATCTTGTGACTTTTAAATATTGAAACACCTGTATTTGGTTATTTGATTCTCTGTTTTCTTGATTAGTTTTACCAGGAGTATATCAGTTTTGAATCTTCAAAGAATCAGCTTTTTACTCTGATTCTTTCTCTTGTGTTTGTTTGTTTTTTTTTTTTTTTTTTTTAAAGATTTTATTTATTTATTTGACACACAGAGACACAGCGAGAGAGGCAACACAAGCAGGGGGAGTGGGAGAGGGAGAAGCAGACTTCCCATGGAGCAGGGAGCCCGATGTGGGGCTCGATCCCAGAACCCTGGGATCATGACCTGAGCCGAAGGCAGACGCTTAACGACTGAGCCACCCAGGCACCCCTCTCTTGTGTTTGTTAATAATTCATTTATTTTACTTCTTATTTTCTTCCTTCTATTTTCCTTGACTTTAATTTGCTGTTATATTTTCAGTTTCTTGTGATACTCAGAACAGCCTTTCATCTTTACTTACAAATATGCTTAAAGCTATAAATTTCCTCTAAGCACAGATTTAGCTGCATCTACAGATTTTGATTCAATTTTTAAATTTCCCAATTCCCATTTGTGATCTGTTTTTTTTTTTTTTTTTTTTTCATTTCTGGGTATTTAGATGTACTTTTAAAATTCTAAATTATTGGCTGCTTTCTAGCTATGTTGTATTGATTTGAGCTTAATTCAACTGTAGTCAGAGAATGAACCTTTATGACTTCATTCTTGGAAATTTATTGATACTTGCTATTTTCTTAGTAAGTGGTCATTGTTATTCTTTTGATATTTGTGATATTTGACTATTTAATCTCTTCCCTTCCTCTGTGAATTTTCCTTCTTTCAGTAAAGTCTTTAGTTCTTGACTCAAAATCCCTTTCTCCACCCCACTCTTTCTGTCATTTGAGTCTCTCCAGTGGTATCTTATCCTAGTTCTCTTTTTTACTTGCTAAAGTGCCCTTTTAGCCATTGTTGTTCCTAGAAACTCTGAAAGCATGATTTCAGACATCTCGTTTTCCATCCCAACACCCCCTATCATCCAGTTCCACTGATAGGATTCCTCAATATTGAAGCTGCTACTCTACTAACCCCATAATTTTCTTACTATCATTCCTCTTCACACCCCATTCTACTCTTTGCTCAGTTTATATTCCATGGTCTATTTGGCCCTTGCAAAAGCCCTGTCATGTTTGAGCTCTGATATTCTCCACCAGAGGTAGTCCAACTCCTATTGAATCCAATCATCCAGTTTATTCTTGTCTGTACCCTAAACAGCTGAATTTTGCACAGAAAAATAACATAATTCAGGATAGCTGGTTTAAATCTTTGTGTAACACTGGAAGGAAATTCTACAATGCATTCCTAGTAAGCTTCAAGTCTCTTTCTCCCAGACCTGTGCTCCTTAAAGTGTTTTCCAGAAACTGGTGCTCTTTTATAAAGTATTTATTAGTGGTCCATGACAAGTGAATTTTAACCATTGATAGTAAGGATTTGCAAACTTTTAGAGCAGTGTCAAGGAATAAGTTTAATTCTCTTGAATCTAATGTTAAACAAGTCTTGTTTCAGTTTTGTTTGACTTTTTAAAAATTAAATTTTCGGGTATTTCATTTTTATTTTATAAAAGTATTTGCCCATGGTGGATGGGAAATTAAAAATAAATGGTCTATTACCTTGGATAATTTGAGAAACACTATCCTGGACGATTATTTCATACCTTCTCCTCTTTTCTAGAACCTCTCTTTACCTTCCTCATTGTCTTGCAGAAGATACAACTGTCTTCTACTTCAGTGAAAAAGAAAATAGGAACTATTGGAAGGGAGCTCTCTCACCTTCTCATTGCCATGTTGAGAACTGCACCAGCCCCTTCCCTGTCACTGCCCCTCCCTCCCTGTTCAGGTGGAAGAAGTCCCTTCCTCCTCTGCATCCTCACCTTTCGCCTGTGCTTCAGAGCCCCTTGTCCTTTCTTACATTCTCAGAGATTAACTCTGCAGTTTTCCCTTTCCTCACCAGCATGATCTCTTTCTCTGTATAATTCCCATGAACCCTGCAAACATGCTGTATTATCTCTCAACTGAAAAAGAAAAGAAACTGAAAGAAAAGAAAAAAGGCAAATATGTGAATCTACGTTCAGTATTCCTACAAGGTCCTCCTCCATTTCTCTGCTTGCCCTTCGTGGCAAAAGTTCTCAAAAAGAGTATGGGAAAGCTGATGACTCTAGAGCAACTCCCTAACTCTGGCAAAATTGAGGTGGGGGCACCCCAGATTCCAGTTTCTCATTGTAATGGTCTGCCTGTCCCGTGGCATTATGTGAGTTCCTGACAACTCAAAGGAGAAATTTGGTAATTGTTTATCTGATGGTGCAGACAGATGCTAAGCCTCATTGTCCACACTTTTTATTAAGCACATCACTGAGCTGTTCATAGGCCTCTCAAGGCCGCAGACTAGAGCACCCGCAGCAGGGCCTTTGTCGGCTGCTCTCTGGTGGCCCCAACTAAGTGTGAGTCACAGCAAGGGCTTACCGCTAAGGGGCAGTTCCTCACTTTTCAGGCAGAGTAAGTCTAGTAAGCCTATTTCTCTGAACACTGCTTGTCTTTCCTGATTATTTCATATTCATCCCTCTATCTCCAGTTGGAGCAAGCCTTCATGTATTAAGAGCTCAGCAATGTTTCTTGATGAATAAATCCTATAAAGGAAGGTTAATCATAATACATTTTATGGCAAAAAAATGTTTATTAAGTGTCTACTACATTCTAAAATTAAATGTTTGCAAATATGTGTAATCAGCACTAGTGAATAATGTGGTGTTTGGTGAAAGGACAGCCTAGAAAGCACTGATGAAAATTCTCATGGGGAAATAAATCTCTTTCTGGTTAGGTGAAGGAGAAAAATATTATAGTGTAATGTAGAGAAATACTTTACTCCCTTACATTAGTGATCATTACTAGATATTGTTCAGTGATTCATTGTATTAATATTTTAAGATAATCTGTTTCTAATTGTCCAGATTGAAAGTATATTCTGGCCTTAACAGGAAAAATAATTTTGAAGTCAATTCAACATCAATGAAAATTGTAATATGAATATTGTTTTTTTGCTGACTTTTTACTGCGATCGGATCATTGTTTTATTGATCTCCTAAATAGCTATCTGTATGAGAGCCCATTTTTGCTTAACATTACCTTTCCATCAAAGGATATGAATTCTTTATTAAGCTCAATAGTTTTTTTAATAGACAAAATTCTAAGTGATTTTGTTTTATTCATCAGTGACTTTACAGCATGAAGACAGAAATGCAGCCATCACACTATATAGATTTGAGGTGATCTTTTTTCATTCCTGATTCCTTGAATTACATAATTATAAAACTGTGCTACTCAATAATTAACTAATACATTTTTAGAATACTAAACCAGGGACGCCTGGGTGGCTCAGTCATTAAGCGTCTGCCTTCGGCTCAGGTCATGATCCCAGGGTCCTGGGATCGAGCCCGGCATCGGGCTCCCTGCTCAGCGGGAAGCCTGCTTCTCCCTCTCCCACTCCCCCTGCTTGTGTTCCCTCTCTCGTTGTGTCTCTCTCTGTCAAATAAATAAATAAAATCTTTAAAAAAAAAAATAGAATACTAAACCAAAGTGAAACTACCATTTTATCATTTGTGTCAATATATAAATGCCTTTTTATTGCTGATTGCAAGTTTTTGTAAGTTCTGACAGTGACTGTCTATTATTTGTAATGTCAAATAAAGCTCACGCAGCCCTATTCCAAGTCTAATGATGTGTTTGTGAGGGGTGCTGCCATTAAGCTACTGCAGCCATCCCAGTCATTCTTTGATCAGCAACAAGAGAGTGTTTAATCCATGATTCCATGGTCAGTAAGAGCACTTAATTAGAATTTTTCACCTTGGTACAAAAGTGAGCTTCAGCCATTTTCTTGTGGTAACAGAGAGAATGAAGGCAAGATCTAGCAAGAAGCAGAGATGAGAATTGGAGATTGAGTCCAGTTTGCCTTGGATTCCTTGGTTTCAGTGTCTTTGAACTTTATCCCTTCTCCTCCTACTAAATTAAAGAACCAGTAAATTCTTCCACCTAAGAAGTTTGAAATGAGTTTTGACATTTATAACCGAATGATCCCTAACTCTTTCTGGATTCTAATTTTATTCTCTAACAATGTACATCTCAGTGAAGAGAAGGGTGTTTACACTGATTGGTTAAGTCTTTTTAATCAGTACCTTGGTGGCTGAGTTGGTGCCAAGCTACCTGTCCTTGAAGAGGGGCTATTCCTTTGAAGTAACCACTGGCAGAAATTTGTTGGAAAGCAATGATGATGATAAACATAGGAGCTAGCTCATAAAATATCTGTGAGAAACAGTAAGTCTTAGTGACATTTACTATGAAATTTGGAACTCTGTACAAACCGAAGAAAAGATGTCCCCCTTTACAAGATGCATGATCATCTTACAAGTGCTATGAAGTTATTGTCAATAGTCTAAGTGTAAAAAGTAAGTTGTGGCTGAAAATATCCTTTTTACAATAAGGAACTATGAAATTTTAAGTTCTACTCATTGAGGAGAGGGAATAAAGGCCTGGTATTGCATTGATCTGTTTTTTACACTAGATTTATTAGAAACTGAAAAATCATAAAATTGGAGATCATACTTTTTTCTTATCAAAGAGGCATATAATTAGATATTAAAGATTATTTCATGATTAGCAGGACTATTTTTCTTTTTTTAATTTTATTTTTTTAATTTATTTTTTTTATTATGTTCAGTTAGCCACTGTATAAGTACATCATTAGTTTTTGATGTAGTGTTCAGTGATTCATTAGTTACGTATAACACCCAGTGCTCATCATGGCATGTGTGCTCCTTAATACCCATCACCCTGTTACCCTCCCCCGCCGAAACCCTCAGTTTGTTTCCCGGGGTCCATAGTCTCTCATGGTTCATCTCCCTCTCTGATTTCTCCCCCTTTGGATTTCCCTCCCTTCCCCTATGGTCCTCTGTGCTATTGCTTATGTTCCACATATGAATGAAACTATATGATAATTGTTTTTCTCTGCTTGACTTACTTCACTTAGTGTAATCCCCTACAGTTCCATCCATGTTGATGCAAATGGTGGGTATTCATCCTTTCTGAGGGCTGAGTAATATTCCATTGTATATATGGACCACATCTTCTTTATCCATTTGTCTGTTGAAGGACATCTCGGCTCCTTCCACAGTTTGGCACAGAAGCTTGAAATGTCATAATTGCATTGATGAGTTATATGTTCCTATTTCAGAGATCCATCCTTATTCTTCAAAAAGAGCCACAGTAACATACTGACATAGTCACACTCAGTTTCACTTTTTTGTGTGGCTTGATTAGTCTGCAAGATGATATGAACTTAGCACTATACCAACTATTTTGGAAGATTTTTAAAAAAAGATATGTAAAATGCTCTCACCCTCAAGGATATTTAGAAGGATTTATAATCAAGTCCCATGGAAATGATGAAGTCTATTAAATGGTGTTTCTTATAATACAATAACATTTTCTATAAAAGACAGGTCAGTTTGGGAATGAAACCTATCACTGGGGATAGGAAGGCTCAATGTTGAGAAAAGTGCAGTTTGGAAAGGATAATAAGGATCACTTTGGTCAGAGAAAAGACCCAAAATTTTCAAGGTATACAAATGGAGTGGGGTGTTGTGTGGGGGAGGCCGTGTAGATATTAACTTGAGTGAATTTGTTGAGAAATAAGTTCCTATCTATCTTGCCACCATGAGAAAACTTCCATACATATTTTCACCAACATTGTAGAGTCTATATATGAGGGTCTGACTTAAAATAAAACCTTTTTAAAGTATACACTTTAGAAGTACTGTGGGAATACGGCAGATACAACTGTTTGGGGGCAACTCCAAAAGAAAAAGAGAAAAGCAATATCATGGACAAAACCAAAGGTTGTCCATTTAGAGCTAGAAAGGGAGATGCAAGCTCTCTCAAAAGAAACTGAGAAAGGCTTGGGCACCTGAAGACAGACAGATATCTTTGAGAGCCACTGCCACTACAGTTGAGTGAGAGGTCCACATGGTTACCAACCATGAGAGAAATGCTCTTTCATAATCAGCTAAAAGGAATGTCTAGTGGGAAGAATACTTGGCTGCCAATTGGAAGAAAAACACCAAATGTATTAAGATGTTATGGAAGAGGAAAAGAAAACAGTGATCTCAAATATGTAAGCCTCAACTTGATTATGCTACAGAATCTAATATTGATTTAATGACTAAGATATCTTACTAAATAAAATTCTGAAATGGAAAGATGAATCTAAAACCATATACTTTTCTAATTGTCAAGTATCACTGGAGAAAATTATTAAAATCCCAGAGTTTTTGGGATGGTCACTAATGCTTTAATATTCAGTATTTAGATGTATGAGGCATGTATTTTGAGCTACCAAACTACTGTACAATCAAATGACATTATTAATTTTTCTGTACCTTTATTTAACTGAGCTCTTTTCTCAGAAGAAGGAAACATAAACCCACCAATGCAAACATTCCTTTGATTTTTTTCGCATCCATCCCTGCTGAAACCTGCTGCCAAAGTCTGCTGGGCCCCATTCTCCAGTCATTAGGCCCCTGCTGTTTATTCTGTTATTCTTTTCATAACTGAAAGGCATCTCTAGCCTACCTTACATCAATGTGGAGTAGAACAAATTACCTTTAGATGCTGTCCTGTACCTTTATAGACCTCTGATAGTTTGGACATGAGTGTTATTTCAAGCTGTATGTCTGATTAGAAGTACTTTACCACCATTTCAACTCCACTGATGCTACCCATTTTAGTACTGAGTGTTTCATGAGATTATATCACCTCTGAGTTCCATACAGGAAGTTGGACACAAACACCCTCTGCTCTCTGAACCCTAAATCTATCAGTTTCTCCTGGCCTTTCCTATTGAAATTTCAGTATTAAGAATTAACAGAGGATGGGTGCCTGGGTGGCTCAGTCGGTTAAGCTTCTTGCTTCGGCTCAGGTCATGGTCCCAGGATCCTAGGATCAAGCCCTGTATTGGGCTCCCTGCTCAGCGGGGAGTCTGATTCTCCCTCTCCCTCTGCCCCTCCTCCCTGCTCGTGCCCCACCCCCCATGCTCTCTCTCTCTCAAATAAACAAATAAAATCTTAAAAAAAAATAAAGAATTAACAGGGGTGGGGTTGTTTGCTTTTCTAGGAAACAACCACCACTGACTCATTTTGTGGACTTCTTATTTCAAAAATCTTCCAGAGAATAGAACTGTCCCCTGGGAAATGGCCATTCACTAGCACCCCTTCTGTCTAGCTAGGGCCATGTGACTGATTCTTGCAGAAAGGTAAATGGAAGACATTCATTTTCTTTCCAGACCCTTAAGGCAGTTAAGGAACAAGTGTACAATCTCAACACTTTCTTCTCCCTCATCCAGGTCAGATGTCAACACCCATGGTGATATTAAAAGACCTAGCTTGTTTGTTATAGCAGCTAGTATTACTGAAACTAATACATTTATTTTTAGAGAGTTCTACCTAAGTTCTACTGCTTTTAGTATTTTTCTCTTCATATTTAAAATCAGGTTTCAGAAATGCCACAAACAAAATGAGTTTTCTGTCTTAACCATCTGTATTCTATAGACTAAATATAGTTTGTCATTTAAGACTGTTTCTTTGCTATAACTCTAAAAAGCATATTTTAGAACATTAATCCAATATATTTTTCCATAACTATATCAACCCTCCTCCTAAGGAACAGATGTATAGAAAGGTATTATTGCTTCCTAAATGGTAAAGGAGAAGAATAGTAGGGAAAAAGATATATGGGGGGTAGAGTTTGAGAAAGAAGCTTCAGTTAATTATCTGGTTCTCAGTTATCATAAAATAACGTTGAGTACAGTCAGTAAATTTTCTGTTGGGATCTCATGAGTGAATGTCTTTCAATCCCTACACACCTGCCTAAGAGTAGCCTTGGGCCTGGAACATTTCCTTGCAGAAAGATAAAAAGCCATTACAGCATAAGCTGGATATTTCTCTCTGTTTGGAATCATCTTTCCCTGTTCCAGGTCTGATGTGTACTTTTTCTGTTCAGTTTAAGTATGTGCTGATATGGTTGTTCTCTCAGTTCTTTTGGGGAGGATAGGGGCCCTTCACCTGCAGGACAAGAAGGATGCATGCAGACCTTCTCCCTACATCAGCTGTGGGATGAGGATGAGATCTGCTGACCATGGGATAACCGATGCTCACTATTGAAGTTGATCTTCCTCTGCCTCTTCTCTGTGTGAGAAAAGTGGTGCTCCACCCATTGCCTGTGTGAGTCATGTCTTCTTGGTGACCCCAACACTAGCAAACTATGCAGTGGGTTGACATCCTGGGACTGTTGCTCCTGGTGGTAAGCACCAGATGTCACTCCCTCAACATTTTCAAGTGAGGGCACTAAAGCACACTCTGTTTTCTCCCTGTGATACAACTAATTCTCTAGAACTACCTTTTTTTTTTTTCCAAACTGTTTGCATTTCCTAGCAAGCACCTGTGTCACCATGATTAATAATAAGTCTCAGATAATGGGATTTCTAGATGCTAATATTCACTGGGTTGTTTCTGAGGTGATCAACTCTATATAGCATGCTCTAGGAATGTGTGGAGAACAGTAATAATTTTTTTGAAATGTGTTCCAGTTAGAAAAAAATAAGATATGTAAAACACTTATTTATAGTTCAGAATTATTTCAGTCATTGAAAAGTATTGCCAAGCCAAAATTAATTTGTTCAATGTTTTTACTTTAATTTTCACCTTGTGTTTGGTACTGAAGATAGGATAGAGTCAGATCTGGAGAATCATAAATGTTGCCATAATCTTTTACAAATATCTATTAAATAACTACTTTTGATAAACCTTACTTCCAGCATATGCCAATTGACAAAGTCAGAGTGGCCAGTAGATGCTACTGTGGGTTGAGAAGCAGGGAATAATAAAATCAAAGCAGTATTTTAGAGATAAGGATATAATCTTCTTCTGATTTGGGCTATCTCCTGGACTATCTTCTGTTTCAGTAATTTAACTCTTGGGTATAGTTCCTGGATATTGCACTAAGATGGGTGTCATTTCAGTGGAAGATGGCCACATTTCTAGAAAAAGCATAGTAGCACAACATTGTTAGCACTGCAGAGATCTAACTTCATTAAAGAATTGACTCTTCTCTCTGTATATGTCAATATGCTCATTTGCAAAACCAAGTAAATACAATCTCCTAGTATCTGTTGTCTCACATTGTAATTAAGGCTGTAAATTCTATAAAAAATCAATTCTTTGTGCAAACAGACATAAAGATCTTTCAGATGCTTTGATCTATGAACCTATGCAACTCAACTAGATCTGCTTCACTACAAAAACAAGGATCATAGTTTTTATGGCCCTTTATCAATTTGCCTATTCAGTGAATTCATTCATTCATTTAAAAAATATATTGAATCCCCATAATGTGCCAAACACTGTTCCTGAAGCTGGGGAAACAGCAATAATGAGACAAGTCAGATGAAGTACTTGTCCTCCTGGAACTCACATTCTAGTAGAGACATAGAGACAGACAATAAATAATAGCATAGTAACAATAGTAATAATAGTAACAATAGCACTAATTAAATAATTTCAGATTGTTGTAAGAGCTATGAAAAAAACAAAGGTTATGTAAAAAAAAAAAAATGACTGTGGCCCTGGGTAGGGTGGGTGATGGGGGAGACTTCTCTGAGGAGATTACATTTGAAATCAGAGTTTAATAACAGAGAAACAGCTGTGAGAAAATCTCATTCAGAGCATTTCTGGTAGAAGGAAGAGCAAGAATTAGGAAACTAAAACAGGATTGAGGTTGGGCACTTCTAAGGAAATAAAATATGATAAAGATGACTGTATCATGTGAGTAAGAAGTACAGTGGCAAGGCAGGACATCCACGAAGGAGTCAGGATTTAAATGATAAAGGGCCTTGTGAGACATACTAAAGGCTTTGGATTTTTTACTATGTACAAAAGGAAACCATTGGAGGTTTCAGCATGATCTGGTTTACATTTTATAAGATCATTTAGGCTATTGTGTGGGTAATGAATTATAGGGAGGGAGATAGGAAGAAGTTTGGAGATGATCACAGTAGTTCAATAAAGAGATTATGGTGGCAAAACTGGGGTATTAACATTGCAAATGAAAAAAGTAGATGGATTGAGGATAGATTTTAGACGTAGAATTATAGAATTCTGTAGATTGGATGGATGATATGAGGAAAAGTGAAAAATCAAAGAGGAGTTTGTTTTTTTTTTAAGAGAGAGCGAGCATGTGAGTAGCGGGAGGAGCAGAGGGAAAAGGACAACAGACTCTGCTCTGAGTATGGAGCCCTATGTGGAGCTCGATCCCATGATCCAGAGATCATGACCTAAGCCGAAATCAAGAGTTGGATGCTTAACTGACTGAGCCACCCAGGTGCCACAAGACCTTTAGTTCTTGGTTTAAGTCACTAAATGAGTGGTTTTCCATTTACTGAGATACAGCTGAATGGATAGGAATGGATCTAGGAGATGAATAATTCTAATGTGACCATGTTTTATGTGACTATTGGATATTGGTGTGGAGAGGTAAAGTATGCAACTGGTTTTAGTAGTCTGGAGCTCAACTAGGGAGTCACGATACACATGTAGAATAGCAGGAATAAAAATGAAATGTAAAGCCATGGGACCAGATGAGAGGAAAGTTAGAGGTAAACAGATACACTCCAACACTTGTAGCTCAAACAAAGTAGACACAGTGAGCAAAGTGACTAGAGCGAGTAGTGAGTATGACAGATGAGTGTGGTGTCAAAGAAACGAAAAAGGGGAGTGTTTCAAGAAAGAGGGCATGAGCAACTGGCCAGCTATGTTGTAAGCTGTTAAGAGATGGAGTAAGAAAAGGGTAGACCTAGATGCCCTGGGACTAGTGATACCTTTTTAGATAAAAGGCCAAAAGCAAGATCCATGAAAGAAAGAATTGATAAGCTGGACTTAATTAAAATAAAATATTGCTCTATGAGACAAAGTCAAGAGAATGAAATGGCAAGCTGAAGACTAGGAGAAAATATTAGCAAAAGACATCTGATAAAGGACTATTATTCAAAATATACCACATCTTCAAAGATGTATATATAATGGAATATTACTCAGCCATCCAAAAATGGAATCTTGCCATTTGCAATGACGTGGATGGAACTAGAATGTATTATGCTAAGCGAAGTAAGTCAGAGAAAGACAAATACCGTATGGTTTCACTCATCTTGGAATTTAAGAAACAAAACAGAAGAACATAGGGGAAGGGAAGGAAAAATAAATTAAGATAAAAACAGAGAGGGAGGCAAACCATAAGAGACTCTTAACAATAGAGAAGAAACAGAGTTGCTGGAGGGAAGGGGAGTGGAGGGATGGGATAAAGGGTGAGGCATTAAGGAGGGCACTTGCTGGGATGAGCATGGGATGTTATATGCAAGTAATGAATCACTAAATTCTACCTCTGAAACTAATACTACACTATAGGGTAACTAACTAGAATTTTTTAAAAAGATTTATTTATTTGAGAGAGAGAGTGAGTGTGAATGCAGGTGGGGAGGGGTGCAGAGAGGAAGCAGACTCCCTGCCAAGCAGGGAACCCAATGCAGGGCTCCATCTCAGGGCCCTGAGATCATGACCTGAGCTGAAATCAAGAGTCAGACTCAACTGAGTCATCCAGGTGCCCCACTAACTAGAATTTAAATAAAAGCTTGAAAGAAAAAAAAAAAAAGGACTGCTATACAAAATACACAAAATCTTTTAAAACCCAGCAATAAGAAAACAATCTGATTAAACAAATGGTCCAAAGACCGTAACAGACACCTCACCAAAGAAGACATAAAGATGGCAAATAAGCACATGAAAAGATGTTCAACATCATGAGGGAAATGGAAATTAAACAACGAAGAGATGCCACTAAAGCACTTATTAGAATGGCCAGAACCTGGAACAAGGACAATAAGGGAATGCTGGTCCTAAAAAGAAATGAACTATCAAGCCATGAAAACACGTGGAGAATCTTAAATGCATATTACTAGCGAAAGGAACCAATCTGAAAAGTCTACATACTGTAGGATTCCAACATACAGTTTGTGATATTCTGGAAAAGGCAAAACTATGGAGACAATAAAGAGATCAGTGGTTGCCAGGGGTTGGGAGGAAAGGGATGACTAGACAGACCTCAGAAGATTTTTAGCCCATTGAAAATGCACTCTGTGATACTGTTAAGAGTGGATGCGTCATTATACATTTGTCCAAACCCATAGAATATACAACACCAAGAGTGAACCATAATGTAAACTATGGCCTTTCGGTGATTATGATGTGTCAGTGTAGGTTCATCAATCATAAATACACCATTCTGGTGGGAAGATGTAGGTAATAGGGGAGGTTATATACATGTGGGAATAGGATGTATATGGGAAATCTCTGCATGTTACCCTCAATTTTGCTGTGAACCTAACATTGTCTAAAAAAGTAAAGCTTAGAGATGCTTGGGTGGTTCAATCAGTTAAAGATCTGCCTTCAGCTCAGGTCATGATCCCAGGGTCATGGGTTCTAGTCCCACATTGGGCTCCTTGCTTAATGGGGAGCCTGCTTTTCCCTCTCCCTCTGCCGCTCCTCCTGCTTGTGCTCTGTCTCTTTCTTTTTCTCTCTGATAAATAAATAATTAAAAAAAATAAAAGTCTTAATTTTTAAAAATTAATGAATTAATTAGAAAAAGAGGAAGATAGAGAGGTAGCTATTGATTTTGATAATATGAATGTCACTTGCTTCTGTGGAATGATGGGGATAAAAGCCTGATTAAAAGGGACTGGGTACATGACAGGTAAGAAAGAGGAGCTGGTGAACACGAACACCTATTTCAAGATGTTTTGTTGAAAGGGTGTGAAAAAATGCAGTAGGAGCACAAAAGGGCATGGTGTTCAATGAGGTTCATTTCCATTTATAAATTATGAATGGAATAAATTTATAAAACTAGAATTAAAACTAGGAACCAGAATGGGAGGAGAATGAGAACATGGGAGAAAAAAGGGAAATTAACTTACATTTAAAATCTTTTTATTAAATAAAAAATTTAGTTTTTAGTTATTTAAGTTTTGTTTATATAAAGTCCAAATGATTTGGTCCATATTACTTTAACAATCTTAATATTTCTGAAATTTTCATAAGCTCTGTTTTCTAAATCTTTATTTTGGTTATTTTAGCTGAAAGTTAAAATAAGATGCACTCTTACTCACTGAAACTCCAGTTTTAGAGTATTTTCATAAAGATCAGTACAAAACTCTTTTTATGTACTTTCACACATATTTTTTCCATTCCTAATCTGCCATTTAATTGCAGAGTAACAAAAGTAACAGTGTTTGGCAGAAATATGAAGGCAAGAGAAAAAATAAACATTTTTAGCCATGATTTATGACTACACATGGAACTAACGGAGTTGAAAGATACAGAAATCTGTTAAGTGGAAGATATGGCAGAGAAAAGGCACACTCATGTTTATTGAGAGTTTGTGATGGGTATAAATGAGCCTGAGATATGTGGTGGCCTAGGATGACACCTCATGGTTACCTGGGAGGTGAGAGATCATGGAAATTATTAGAAATTAATGATGGAGTCAGGTTTGGCCAAAATAGAACAGACAACCTAAATCTGACTTTCTTGACACTTGCTTATCCAGGAAAATAGAATTTATCCTACTGTATTACCAGAAAGCCACTTAATAGCTTAATCAGTCTCATATCCATTTTTGGTCCAAGTTTGTGATTTATGTATTTGCTTTTATTGAATTGTTTTTGCTAGAGTAACAAAATGTTTCCATTTTATTTTCAGAAAATTTTATATTCAGGGAATTTAAGTGGCTTTTTCCCGCATTTAGATATTGAATAATCAGTGACTCATTGACCCCTGTAAATAACTTTGGCCACACTGGTAATTGAAGATCAAAGTCCTCTTTATGATGCAAATACCCTGAAGGAACACATCATACGTAGGAGCTCTCTGGATCTGAAACCTAACACAGTATAAATAGATGGATGGATGGATGGATGGATGGATGGACAGAAGGAGACAGAGTTCCATAATTGTACAGCTCAAGACCTCATCCAGGAGGCTTGCTATGTGGAGCACTGGTCCCAAGTTTTGGGGTTATTCTACTCATTTGCTTGTGAAGTCTCAATGAAGTCATTTTGTGTCCCTGTATTTTGTTTTATCTATAAGTTTGGGATGATGCTACCCATGGGATAAAACAAAAGGCTTCAAGATGAGGAGAGTGCTCAATATTTATGTTCATCTGCCTGGTTGTGTGAATGTGGCCTTCCATTCTTCTGTTTCTGTATCACTCAAGTGAGAGGACTTAGACTAGCTCTTGTCCTTCCCTCTCCCTCAACTCTTAGAACATTTTCCCCTTCTAATGACAACTATTGCTCTTTTCCCAGCTTCTGAATGGGAGACACGATTGTCTGACCTTGTTTCTCTCCTTCTTTGCGCTGTTTCTTAGCAGTGACTACCAAAGTACACATCCACTTTGTTCTGTGTATTTATACTCTCCAGAACAGAATATTTCCTCAACTCTGTACTGGTTTTTCAGTTGTGGCAGGCTAGCAAAATCTACCAGATTTTCATTCCCTTATGAGAGAGGGCTTTTGAAGTCTGGTTTTGTTTATAGATATTACTTGTTGAAGAATCATTAATATTTAAAGGAAAGGCCATATGTGGCAATTAAGTGAAATTTATAATTTTAAGAGAATTTTAAAAGCCAGTTAACATATCAGTACTTTCCAAAGAGTTTAGAACTCAGTCCCAAGGAGATTATTATGAAGACTTAGTAAAAAAGGAAAAAAAAAACCCTCCAAACATTTTATTTGCTATGTAAGAAAAAATATTTTACCAATAAATGAAGAAGAGAAGTGTTGCAGTTTAATGCCACTATTGCTGATAGAAGAATTTTTTTTTTTTTTTACTTCTCTCAGTAATGAAAACATACATTTTTTGGTTTGCAAAGCATGTATTGATTTGTTTGTCTTTCTTTTGACTTGCTAAAAGATGAAGAAAGTGCCTTATTCTTATGTGATTGAAATGAATTTTAAAACACAAAGTTGACAACTCTTAAGATGAGTGGATTCACGGGCTTCTTTAGTGTGAATAGTGCATTCTGAGAATCATCAGTCCTGTCTCCTTGGGTGATATGAGAGAAGTTAAGTGTTCTGACAGTAAGATCATTTGATGATGTTTTTGCGTGAATTTTGAAGCTTTCTTTTCACTGAAATTTAGTGATACATTATGTGTTGTGTTTTGATATTTGTCAAACTTTTTCCTCTATAATAGTCCTTTTTTTCCCTTTCCTTTTCCCTCCCTCCCTCCCTCCCTTCCTCCCCCCCCCCCCCCCCCCCCCACTTCATTCTTTCCTTTTCCAAACATAAAAACAACTTTGGGCTTTAAGAGAACTGTCTTGCACAATAGGACTTTTGGTAGCAGTGATATCAGGTGACTCAAGAGAAAGCTAGATTTCTCCTGTATGAAATACTTTCTATTTTGAGAAGGATCATCTTCAATTTCATCTTGGAAAAATGTCCTTTATGTTGGAAATTAAGTACATTGGGTTTTGAGTCGACAGACACCTTACAAGAGAACAAAAGAGTCGGACTCTATAGCAAATCTTGGTCATCTGTAACAGGCTTCCCAGTGGTGCCTCCTGGTATTGATTCTTTAAGAATCCCCACACATTTTTCTCTAAACAGGCAAATAGATTCTGGCAATGTGTTTTTGAAATTAATAGGCAGACAGGAGCATTTCCCCCTCATTCCTCTTCCTCAGGATATTTTCTACTTGTACTGAGTATGACTTTTTTGTTTCTGTCTTCCTTTAACAAATGTGCAGAAGATTTTAGGGTGTGTGCCAGGGAGACCTACATTTGAATTCCTGGCTTTAAATTTATATGCAGTATAAACTCTTTGCTCTTTCATTTTGTCCTGTGTAGAATGGAAAGAATGATAGCACTTTCCTCATAGGACAGCTGCTTGGAGGAAATAAAGTATCAAATAGGAAGAGCTTAGCATTTTGGAGGCACATAAGAAGCATATGATACATAGGAGCTCATATACCCATTCCTCAATCCTTCCTGGTTCTGGGTAGAAGAAGATAGATTAATATTTTCAAGCATAAATTCAGCCTTGTGAGTGAGCCATCAAGGTTATGTTTCTTTTTTCCCTGTCTAAAATCTCCTCATAAGCTTCTCCCCATTATCCCCACATAGATGATGAAAAGCTGAATCCTACCCATCCTTGAAGCCTCGGCTTAAATACCTCTTTATGTTTTGTTTGACTAAGTAAGGTTAGGTTTCCTATTATGGGCTCCATTATGATCTATACTTCTTTGTATGCTCATTACAGTGATAATTAATTGGTAATTATTCTCCTCTACTCTATCAGCTCCTTGGGGACAGGAAACTATCTTTCTAGTTGACCAGTGTATCAGCAATGCCTAGCATATTATGAGTTGGCAATAGGTATTTGTTGAGCCAGTGTCCTAAAAAGGACAATGTCAAGGCCTCTGCTTTTCATTTGTCCCATGCAAAGGTTGTAGAGTGGTATCCTGGTAGTAATAAGGGTATGTATTGCTAACATCCTGTACCCCCCTACCTCATTTCTTCCACCAACTGGAGTGATTCCTCCTTCTATCACCTGGGATAAGTAGATGGGTCTCCAATCCAAGCATGCTTCTCTTCTCACTATGGACAGGACTTCCTAAGGCCTGCTCATCAGCAATTTATCAAAGTCTGCCTATCCTAGCATCTTTTCATCTGACCATTTCTCCCTAAAGTCTTTGCCAAAGCCTCATTTTTTTAGTTGCCAGTGTAACAGAAAACGTATTGGGGAAAACAACATGGAGCTAGTGGCCAAAATTCTTTCCATTTCCTCCATATCTGAGTCTTAAAAGTGGAAAGGGGCTGACTATGTCTCCATGATCAGTTCTTCCCAACTGTAAAGAACATGTGGTCCACAAACCCTCTTTGGGGAGACAAAGCCTGGGTTGTTGGACAAGTCTGTTCAACTCAGTTCTACAAATACACTCAGAGTCACCATGGTTTGCAATCTTGTGCACGTCATTGATCCAGAAAATTTTCTAGATTCTAGACGCTTTCTTAGGAATTTCTTTTTTTACTCCCAGAATATGCAGCTCTTTTCCCCTAGAGGCAGAAAAATTTAGAAGTGGTTGGGTGGCAAAGAGGGTGGTAACTCTTAACCACATTGTTAAAATTGGTTAATAAGACTGGTTAATGCTCTTAAGTTGATAAGGTTGGCTAATGCTCTCATAAAGTGTCTTACCTTTTGCAGGTTACACACTCACTTCTTTATTTTTGCTGTGTTCAAAACCCTCAGCTCTCTCATACCCAGGGGAAACATCAGTGCCATTGACAATCTCAGGCTTTTCACTGAGGTTGAGGAAGGAACTAAGGTTCAGTTACTTCCTGAACTTGATCACTTTCAGCAGAACTGTCCATTTATAATTTTTTACCACCAGGCAGTGAGGAGACTACATTTTAGAAATATATATATATATTTCCTTTATATATTCTTTATTTATATTTCTCAGCGGGATTCTGCCACTCTGGGGCAAGAGGAGAGTGGAGGACTGGCTAAATTGGGACGTGCTCAGGACGTAATCAATTCTCCTATCTCAGCTTTACCAGTTTTTAGCTGTGTGAACTTGCACAAGCTACTTTTCTGTGCCTGTTTCCTAATCTGTAAAATGGGGATAACAGTAGTACCTATTCCATAGGGTTATTCTGGCAATTAGAATTAATAATTAATATTTAGAATAGTGCCTAGTAAGTGCCCAGTAAATACTAGCTATCATAATTAATGTCACTGAATTATGAATATGTTTTCTTCCACAAAGGATTTGAGTAACTGTGTGCTTATTTGCTATTTTCAGGCAAGTGATCACAGAACTACAAGGGGATTTCATGGCAGTGTTCCAATATACTCCAGCCCCAGACTAACAATTATTTTTTTTTAACCACAATTTGCACTAGCAATTTTAAAGCTACCTTATCAAAATGTTAAGTGATATCAATAAGATAACTCAAGGGTGGTTTTTAAAGTAGCAGAACT
Source organism: Phoca vitulina (assembly GCF_004348235.1). Taxonomy (NCBI): domain Eukaryota; kingdom Metazoa; phylum Chordata; class Mammalia; order Carnivora; family Phocidae; genus Phoca; species Phoca vitulina. Next base: position 12,168,438 of record NW_022589714.1, read on the forward strand.
TATTTTAGCCAACACCTTCATAGTGCTTACAATGTGTCAAGCACTGTTGTATGTTCTTTGAAATAGTAACTCATTTAATTCTCACAATGACACTGTGAGAGTGCCATTAATATTAGCCCCATTTTCCATATGAGGAAGTGATGTGTTAGAGAAATTAAGTGGCTTTCCAAGGTCATCCAATTAGTGGCAGAGTTAGACTACTGGAGAATATTGGAGAATATTGAGAGGCAGCATGGCAGAATTGTCTGCAGGATGGACTCAAGTCACATGACCTGGGTTTGCAATCCTACCTTTGCCATTGATGTGGGGAGGTCACTTATCCTCTTTAAATGAGGGCAATGAACTATATGATACCAATAGTTCTGGGTTTAGCCTTCTTGAAATAATTATTCTTCTAAAAAGTAATCTTGGGGTGCCTGGGTGGCTCAGTTGGTTAGGCGACTGCCTTCGGCTCAGGTCACGATCCTGGAGTCCTGGGATCGAGTCCCGCATCGGGCTCCCTGCTCGGCAGGGGGTCTCCTTCTCCCTCTGACCTTCCCCCCTCTCATGTGCTCTCTTTCTCTCTCACAAATAAATAAATGAAATCTTACCAAAAAAAAAAAAGTAATCTTAATTTAAAGAGGAAACCAGAGTAAAGTAGCTAGGGAAAATTGAGTATATGTGCATAACTTTAATTTTGATAAATCATCTTTGAAAGAACCACAGCAACCATGAAGGTGCCATATGTTAGATATACTCAATATCTCTGCTGGTTACAAGTACCTGGCCAATGATATCCACACCGTACATGCAGCCTGGTTATAAAAGGGAGAATCTAAGGTTAGCACAAATGAACACATTCTGTTGCTTGATTCCTATATATTTTATTAATTGAAGACTGTATTTCATGGCATACTATCTATCAAGAGAAGTCACTCAAGCAATATAAAAATAAAAGAGAGCTATAAACTCTGAAAATATTGGTGGGAGAAAGTTGATTCTGCAATCCAGGTTCTGCCTGTTGAATGATAATCTTGAATTTTCAGGCACAATATTCATCATGCAAGTGGGTATCTGATTAGTGTATGAAAACAGACTTTTAATTGAAATTCACTTGTAAAGGCAATATACATTTCAAGGGAAAGATTCAAAGTGTATTGCTAATAATATTTTAAATTGATATGTGGTGCTATCTAGCCTATTTGGTTTTATGGTAGAGACAAATAGAAATAAGATAAAAAGTGGAAAATTGAATTTTGAGTTTTATGATGACAACACAGATATAGACTACAGTGGGGTTTCTGACTTTTTTTGTGAGGAAAAGCCTTCCTAATGTTTTTGAGTAGAGAACTGGAAGAGTTACCAATAGCCAAGATACAAATAGAGAAAGAAGTTTAGCTACCATTTCATCTCCCCTTCCTGATGAAAAACCCATAGCAAAAGCAAGAGGGTGGTGGTCATCAGCTTGGAGTGGGGAAGGTAAGGCTTATATATATTCGCAGGAATCTTTGGAATAAAACTAGCAAACTTTTAACTAAGTGTCCAAGATAATAGTGACTACAACTACTCTCTCTTTACTAAATCCTTGCTCTGTGTTGGGAATTTTTAAAATATTCACTTAATACCATTATCTCATGAAATCTGCATAAAACCCATATGAATCAGATGCTTTTTAAAGTCCCCATTTTGAAGATGAGGAAACTACACTTAGAATTTAAAGATTATTAATCATAGTTGTTTTAAATTTATTGCCTGATAATTCCAACACTGGGGTCTTCTGAGTTGGATTTGATTTGATTGCTGTATCTTAGTGGATTCTTCTTTCCTTATTTTTTGTGTGTCTGAAATTTTATTTTTATTGATTCTGGACATCAGGGCAGCACAATACAGACTGAGGTAAATAGCCATTTTTGCATAGAAATGTGTGTATCTCTTCTGCTAGACTGTTAATGTGGAGACTTGTGTCAATCTAGTCGTGAGTTTAGGTGGGATTATGTTGTTGCCATGGTTACCATCACGGTATCACCACCTTCAAATTCTTCCAACAATACCTTAGGGTAGACTGGGTGCCATAGTGTTTTTCTTAAAAATTTTTTTTTTTTTTAAATTTGAGTGTATTTGACACACAATGATACATTAGTTTCAGGTGTACAACTTAGTGATTTGACAAGTTTGTACATTATGCTGTGTTTACTGCAAGTGTAGCTACCGTCTGTTCTTTTACATTGCTATTACAATATCATTGGCTATATTCTTTATGCAGTGGCTTTTATTCCCATGACTTACTTGTTCCATAAGTGGAAACCTGTATCTTCCACACCCCTTCATCCACTTTGCCCAATGTCCATTATATACCATTATATATATATATATATATATATATATATATATAAAATATTATTATTAGTGTTTTTGTTTTCTTTGGGTAAATACCCAGTAGAATTATTGAATCATATGGTATTTCTATTTTTAATTTTTTTGAGGAACCTCCATATTATTTTCCATAGTAGCTGTACCAATTTGTATTCCCACCAACAGTGCACAAGGGTTCCTTTTGCTCGTATCCTTGCCAACACTTGTTATTTATTAGCATTTTGATTCTAGCCATTCTAGCAGGTAAAAGGTGATATCTCATTGTGGTTTTGATTTGCATTTCCCTGGTGATTAGTGATGTTGAGCCTCTTTTCATGTGTCTGTTGGCCATGTATATGTCATTTTGGAAAAATGTTTATTCAGTTCCTCTGCCCATTTTTAAATTGGATTTTTTTTTTTTGATGTTGCATTGTATAAGTTCTTTATATATTTTGGGTATCAACCCCTAATTGGATATATCACTTACAAATATTTTCTCCCATTCAGTAGATTGTCTTTTTGTTTTGTTGATGGTTTCTTTTGCTGAGCAGACGCTTTTTATTTTGATGTAGCCCCAATAGTTTAAGTTTCCTTTTTTTCCTTTGTCTTAAGGGACGGATCTAGAAAAATGCTGCAACAGCCAATCTCAGAGAAATCACTGCCTGTGTCCTCTTTTAGGATTTTCATGGTTTCAGGTCTCACAATTAGGTCTTTAATCCATTTTGAGTTTATTTTTGTGTATGGTGTTAGAAAGTGGCTCGGTTTCATTCTTTTGCATGTAGCTGTCCAGTTTTCCCAGCACCATTTATTGAAGAGGCTGTCTTCTCCCCATTCCATATTCTTGCCTCTTTTGTCACAGATTAGTTGGCCATATAATTGTGGATTTATTTCTGGGCTCTCTACTCTGTTCCATTGATCTATGTCTGTTTCTGTGCCAGCACCATATCATTTTGTTTACTAAGCTTTGTAGTCTATCTTGAAATCTGGGATTGTGATACCTCCAGCTTTGTTCTTTCTCAGAATTGCTTTGGCTGTTTGGAATCTTCTGTGATTCCATAAAAATTTTAGTGGATAAGGAGAATTAAGAAAAAAACTCTCTGGTTCTATACTAAAATTTGTATGGAACCAGAGTGTCTTTTTCTTAATTCTCCTTATCCATCCTCAGTTTTTAGTCTTCCCTTTTGCTCCTGCACCTGACAGGGGGTCTTCCTATGTCCTTGTCCTCTCCAGTGGTAGATTGCTAGTATTTGTTACTTTGTGTTGTGATCCTGGTTATGGGACAGGGGGATTTTCTCTTTATTTGGTCCAGTTTTAAACTGAACCACCAACCACTTCTGATTCTCTGCAAGAGTTAATTTGCTACAGTGCTAGGTGAGCTTGGTTTCAAGTTTAGAATTTCCTTAGTAAACCTGCCTTGCTACCCATGTAAGCTAAACTCTGCTATGGATCATTAGTAACCCTTGTGTGAGAGTTTCCTGCCCCTCGCCTCGTGGTAGGAGACCTCTAACGGTCTGGTCCTAAGACAATTTCCTATTCCTACTCCAGAGATAGAAGTTGTTTCTTATTTTTACCTTTTCCCAGCTTCATCTTTAAGTGAGCCTGGAGTGGTGATTTGTGCTGCAACTTCCCAGCAATTTAAGGCTTTTGTTCTATAGAGGAGACGGTTTTAAATGGGAATTTATGCCTTTCCTCTAGTGTTGGATACTCTCCTTACCTAAACCTGCACGATCATGGGAGGGTTTCTCTTATTCCCAACATACCCCATTCCTTCTTTGAACCCTAGCAGAGGTCTGTGAGGACAGCCTGCAAGTAGTATGAATGCCCCTGTGTCTGTGGCTCCCAGGGGTTCTATACTCTCAGGCTAGCCCAGACTCAGATTTTATAAATTCATTTAAAAAATAGGTAAGTTCTTTTTAGCCACTTGAATGGCACTAGTGTCTCTTTTTCTCATGCTTTGCCATGTGTGTTTCAGTGTATGTGTCCTGTCTGCATGGAGATACCTTCCCTGGAATTCCAAGCTAATTGGTTGCCCTGAGATCTCAGTTCTCTGATGGGTTCAAGAAAAGTCATGATTTTGTAGTTTATCTGGCATTTTCATCTTATTAGTGTGGGAACAATGCTCTTTCCAACTTTTCACATCATAGGCATAAGTGACACTCCAGGTACTTCTTAAACTAATATTATATAGTTGTCTTAGGTTAGGTTCCTACAGATGTAGATAATGAGCCAAAGATTCAAATACAGGTGATTCACTAAGGAAGTACCCCCAGAAAGAACAAGTAGGAATATGGGGGAAACAGGGAAAGGAAGAAGCAGCCCAGAAAGGATACAATTTTGGTGACATCTCAGACTGCTTGACCATTTGGTGAACTCTGTAGCATAAGTTGTAGTTCAGTGGGTATCCTGACTTATGGCAAAGGAGCTGAGTTTTTAATAGTCCAATAACAGTTGAGCACTAGCTGAAGGCATCCATGGGGTAGAACACAGACCACCAACCACTTCTGATTCTCTGCAAGAGTTAATTTGCTACAGTGCTCAAAGGCAAGCCACTGAGGAGGGCAGATGTGACTGATTTGCAGCAAAGCATGCAGAAGTTGTAAATGAATGGCTGCTACATATTCTACTGCTTTATTGATACTAATGATTTCTTAAATGCTATTTTATTCATTTTTATTTTGGTTACTTATTGATGTTACACTTTTTATGTTTTTTATTTTCAACTTTCTTATATACTTGCTTTAGTTATTTTTCTTATAACAAACACCAGACTGTTGTTCATTTCCTCTAATTTTGTAATCTTGATCATATAGTAGATGAGTTTAAAATATTTTCATTAATTTTGGTAATTGATATATTTTAATTCTACTGCCTAAATTTAATGTTTCTCTTTGTTATCATTTTTTTTTGCATTTCCCCTCCTTTTCTGCCTTTTATTGAAGGTTATATTTCTATTTTTAGTAGAATTTTTAATTATTTAAATGCATAGTTGACTATTTTCTCTGATAAATCTAGATTTTCAATAGTTTTGCCCTCTTCAAGGACTTACAGTCTTTTTTATTGAAGTTTAATTAACACATATGTTATATTAGTTTCAAGTGTACAACATAGTGATTTGACAAGTTCATACCTTTTGCTCACCACAAATATAACTACCATCTGTCATCATACAATGCTATTATAATACCATTGACTATATTCCCTATGCTGTACCTTTTATTCCCATGACTAAGGACCTATAGTCTATTTAATAAATACTTATTGAACCTTACTATGTTACAAACATTAAAGCTTACATCTCAGAGATAAAATCATCATAGGACTTGCATTCTCATAGAAATGGCAAAGTTCAATTTTCTTATTTTTAGTTAGTAGTTATTTAAATTAAATGATGTGTTTTATCTATTTCTGTACACAGTGATATTCTTATATGTTATACCTTTCCTCCATATTAACTTTATATAAAAATTAAATAGATGCTTTTCTTGTTTGTTTGGTGATATTCTATAAGTTGTAAACTCTTAACATTTGTGTTTCTGAAGCACTTCTTGATTTTGCTTAATTTCTTGAAAGATAGTTTAGTTGGATATAAAATCCTACACTGAATTATTTTCCTTGAACATTTTGATGATACTACTTCATTATTTTGGGGCACCTGTTGTGGTAGTGAAAAGATTTTTTTGTTGTTTTGATGTTTTTCTATAGGTAATATGTCTTTTCTTTCTGACATTTAAAAATGTATTCTCTTTAATACTTACGTGCCATAGTCTCACTGTAATATGCTCTAGGTTTGGGTTCATTTATATATCCCCTTGGTACACAGAGTGCAGTCTCATAACTTGGTTCTCAAAAATTATCTCTTTGTATGTCTCTGTGCCATTCCCTTCATTATCTTCTTCTGGAACCCCTATTAGTCAATTGGATGCCTCTTTCAAACTGGTTTACATGTCTTATATTTTCTCGTATTAAAAAAATTATTTATCACTTTATGTTTTGTACTGAGTGAATGTCCTGTATTGTGTTCCCATTCATTAATTCTCTTTGGGTGTTAGCTAGATTTTAGTTTATCTAATAGTTTTGGGTACCATTTATCCATTGCTTTCTAATAACTATTCCCCTTGTCCCCCAAACAAACTTTATGATTAAAACCATCATTTACTTCTTTATGATCCTTCACTTTGGCCTGTACTTCACTGGGTGTTTCTTCCACTAATCTTACCTGAACTCACTCTTGCAGGTTCAGTCAGCCCAACTGAGAAGTGTGTTTCAAGATGATCTCATTGACCTGTCTGGCAGTTGTTGATGACTATTGTTAGGTGCCCTGTTCTTCAGCTATGTAGCCTCTTATCCTCTAGTAGGTTATGTTTGGCTTGTCCATATGATGAAGGAATCAGTCCAAAAGGTTGAAAGCAGAAGTTGCAAGGTCTCTTAAGGCCTATACTTCAAATTTGTACAACTTAATTTCCCCCATAATTTATTAGTTAAAGAAAGAACAAGACCAGTCCAGAATCGGGGTGGTGGAAAACTAGATTCCACATGTAAATGGGAGAAGCTACAAAGATATTTCAAGAGTGTGGAGAGAGACCAGTGTTATTTGGGGGAGGGGGCATTATGGAAAGTCTATTGTAGTACCCATCATCTAGACCAAATGGCTCATATTTTCCCACATGCAAAATATAGCCTCTCCCTTTTATCCCACAATTTTATCTGATCATGGCATTATTATCTGCAACAGCTTAGGAGATAACTGACACTCCTCATATATAGCTCTTCAGGTAGAGCCACTTACGATCTAGAGACTTATAAAGAAAAAGGACTAGTAACTCATACACTGTACACTCAACATATAATAGTAAGACAAGGACAGAATAATTACAATAGCCATACCCAATCAAAAAAGGGAGAAATGGAATGAGGCATCTAGAAATCACTAGTTAACAACAATTCTGAAATCCAGCCATACACATGTTGTCAGAGCCTCTTTTTCCAGGGTAAGAGCATGAACCCTAGTAAGGGTCCAGTTATTTTCTGAAAGGCATTCTTGGCCATTTCCTCACCATAGAAATTTGGGATCCCAGAGGCTTCTTTTAATTTGAACTGTCTATTCCCAATAGTTGGGCCTGTTATAACTCCCTTAAAAATATTTTGGACTGTTTATAAATCTGATTGAGATGTCCTCAATGTGCCAAAAGCCACATCCATAGTTCTTGAGAAATAGACCTCTGTTTACTTTGAGCTGTATGTGAAGTTGTTTTTAGACAATACTCTTAGAATTCTTGGAAAGTCTTTGTCTTCCTGTGAAGGTTTACTGGGCACTCCCATAAATCTCTTTGTGCTCTTGACTAAAGGTCTTACAGCCACACACTTGATTTGATCTTTACTCTAAGACCAGAGCTGGAAAGTCTAGAAATATGAAATGGCTTTATTTGTAATCCAGCATGTCTAAATTCTTTATATTTCCTCTAAATTCTGCTTGCCCTATGAATTGTTCTCTCTTTAGCTTTCTCTCATCCCATATTTATCATTGACAGACACAGAAAGCCACTTGTCAATTTCAACATTAGGCCTGCATATTTCTTTGGCCAGATCTGTTAGTTCATTGGGTATGTTCTCTATCTTCCCAGTTATTGAAGGCTTAAGTTTTGTCAGTGGTTTTGAATCACTGATTCCCATCTTTCCAGACACAATGAATAATTTCTCATTGTTTTTCTATTTAATACTGTTAGTTTCTTCACTGTCGTAGAGCCTCCGCCCAACAACACCTATAATTTTACTTCATGTGGAGTGAATTTATGTTCCAGTTGTGGATTTTCTTTTTTTTTTTTTAAGATTTTTTTAAATCTATTCATTTGAGACAGAGAAATACAGAGAGAGCATGAGCAGGGGGAGGGGCAGAGGCAGAGGGAGAAGCAGGCTCTCTGCTGAGCAGGAAGCCTGATGTGGGACTCTATCCTAGGACCGTGGGATCATGACCTGAGCCGAAGATAGAGGCTTAACCATCTGAGCCACCCAGGCGCCCCATCCAGTTGTGGGTTTTCAGTTTCATTTTTATTGATGTGTGCGTTTTCTTCAAACAATGCAAAATTTCAGTTTGTAGGTTCATTTTGATTGGAAAGGATTCTCTCTCTCTCTACCTTCCTTCCTCCTTCCATCCTACTATGTGATTTTTCTCTAAAGCCATGTTTCATAAGAATCAGCATCTAGAATCAGGTTTATCATTTTGGGTTTTTTTCTACCTTATAGATATTGTGAACCCAGTTTGTTATAGAGCCAGACCTGGTTTATTTCTTATTTATGAAATGGTGTTTATATCCTCCTATTGCTTCAGCGCACATGTTCATATGAGCCCTAGCCACAGGTGGCCATCAGCAGCACTTATTCTTAGCTTCTTTCTTAAATGTGAGACCTCAGGCATAGGAAAGTCTCTTCTGGTCCCTGTTAACCCCCTATAAGTAAATTTCAGTCTACTACTACCTTCTCCTCAACCTGAGATTCAGCAAGACTTTGGCTTCATTCTCCTCACTGCTTTGTATTTATAATTCATTTCCAACCTACAGAAAAGTTTATCTTTTGCTAGAGTATTGTTTGTTTGCTTTTCTCTTTCATGTTTTATTTACTGCTACTATGGATATATAATTAGAAGGGTACAAAAAATGTGGATATACTACACCAATTTTGCCCCATTTGTTCTTCATACCTCCCTAAATTTAGAAAAAAGAAAATACATGTTACACAAATGTAAACTATTATTTAAATTCTGAACTGGGGCACCTGTGTAGCTCAGTCAGTTGAGTGTCTGACTCTTGATTTTGGCTCAGATCATGATCTCCGGAACGTGAAATCCAGCCCTGTGTTGGACTCTGCACTGAGTGTGGAGCCTGCTTGAGATTCTCTCTCCCTCTCCCTTCTCTCCACCCAGTTCATGCACACACTCTCTCTCTCTCAAAAAAAAAAAAAAAAATCTGAACTGACATCTTAGTGTAGAATCCAATTGTCTCTTCAGTGATATATCAAAATAGCATGCATTCAATGCCTAATGGACAAAGCTTATGGTGCTATCGGAGTCTTCTAAAAATATTTCAAATTGGATTGAAAAATATTGCATGTACCCTTCTCAGGGATACTTTCAATTTACACAAAATGTCCTATAGTACCTATTTTAACACTGTACCTGGTGAAGGAAATCCTTAGAGGCACACACAACCACAGTGTCTAGGGCTTGAGAACTGGAACTGTGGCTATTAAGACTATTAAAGAAAATCCATTCTTTCCAAGAACATTCTCCTCTTAGACACTTAAGGCTTGGAATCAATCCAGGCTGGAGGCTGTATTATATTTATGCAAAAGGACTGTTATGTGTCAATATGATTATATGGTTGTAATCCTTCATCTGAAATTTTTTTTTTTTTTAATGAAACACCTCTATAACATCACTAGCAGCTGACTGGGGAGATCACAAAATGGAACTGAACAGAGAAGATTATGCACCTAGACACATGATAGCAGAACAATGAGCAATGTAATGGTTGCTAATCTTAGGAGTATAGTTACCTTTTGCAATTTACCATTTGTATTCCATTCTTGTAAGTAAACTGACCTTTGGTGTTATCATTAGAATAAGAGAGAAAGTAGCTGTTTTCACTTTCTTTGGGGCTTTTTTTCATGTTGTCAGAATGGACTATAGAAGAAAGGCTAGGTTTCCCTAAAATGTGTCCAGAAAAGGCTGATTTCTATCTTACTGAAATTCATAAGGTGGCAAAGAACTTGGAGGAATATAAATTTCCTATTCTCCTGTCCACATTTTAAGAAAGGTTGAGTTAGGAATATTTAGCAACATAATACCAACAAATTTGCTGATTTGTGGTTATACACATGTTACTGAAAAGTTATATTAGAAAGTTGTGAAGATGTTTGGAAGCTTTAACAAAAATTCCAGGAAATTAGTGTCTTTTGAACAATCTGACATTTTCTGTCCACCTGTATCTCAGATTGTCTTATTTTGGTAATGTAACAAAATATTTTATTGCAATAGTGCCAACCCCTAATGAGCCAAAAAGTATTGGTTGGGAGAGTAAATAGTCCTTGCATTGAGATTTTAAAAGATGCAGTAATTACCTGTCCTTGATCTTCCCATAGGAACATTTTCAGTGTGAAGTTTGATAAGAGAACATTCTCTACATTGGCTTCTTGGAATTTCTCAAGCCACTAGTAACCCCTTGTTATATATATGCAGGATTTCCTCCTTTCCTTAGACTTGCTCTTGATTGAGACATCGATACATTTGCTGTTTGGTTTTTTCATTATGTCTTTCTCTAGGGAGGGATACAATGGGTTTATAGATCTAACATTCAGCGTGCCAAATTCTATTACTTTAACAATATAGTTTTTAAAAAATGTATTCTCAAGGGTTATACATCTAATTGTGCAATGGAATTTATTCTGTTTTCTGTTTATAATATTAGAAGAGTGATGCTATATCTTCCTCTGGCCATCTGGTAAATTTCAGAGTGTATTGGAGACACTCTGGGGGTTGTAAATCTTATTCTTACATATTCTTACATTAAAAAACTTAAGTCTTGATTCTCTGGTGTCCCCTCATAATGCAAACTCAATTTAAAATATGATGGGTTTGTACCAGAAGTATGACAATGAAATAAAGAATTCTAGATGAAGTAAAAATAGTTTTAAAACTTATTTTTTTCTAACTTTTAAAAGGGCTTTTAACATAATCATTGAGAGATACAACATAAAGAACCAGAAATTTCAAGTAAAAGATATAAGCCCTATTAAATATATCTATGGAATTTATCCATAAATCTACCTTTTTTTTTCTACTTCTGCTTTCAACTATCTCAGTATACCAGGTACTCATACTGTATTTGGGAACTCCTCAAAAGATCTTCAATAGGGAGTTGTACTACTACTTTGGACATAAAAAGCTGCAAGGAATGTTACTCCCACCTTAACAAGGAGAAAAGGCTAATCTTCAAAATTATAACTTTTTTTTTGAAATTATCAGAGCTGAGGTCTTGAGGTAAGCTGGTAGAGTAAATTCCAGAGTGGTAGGCCCTTTCAAGGAGAGATGGCACAAATGAATTGTTTCCTCTTTGGCAGAACATGAAGAAACAGCCGCTGCAAAATCAGGTGAGAAGAAAACAGTCACAATTTAATATATTATTAAAGGTTGGGTTGGGGCTAGCATGAAAGTTTAGAACCTCTGGGAATTCCAGGCCCAATGGGAGTGGGCATTCACTTTCCATCTCTTTTTCATAGCCTTCCACTGGATACTCGAGAAAGATTAGGGGCAGGGCAGGAAAGAGCTACCCTTAGTGGTACATGGGCACAAAATCTTGCCCATGTCTTGAGCCTTTCCGTTATATAAAGCAAAAGCCTCAAGCAACTTAAGAATAGAACCCAGAAAAGATCTTTATTTATAAGGGAAAGGTAGAAACAAGTCATCTGTTCTAGAAGAGGGATAGAAGCAAAATCTATCTCCTCTTGAGAGATAAAAAGAAAGCCCTATGGCCCACCACAAGCCATGCAGTGAATTGGAAGAAACAGTAGTCAGTGGTTGTGGAAAGACCAAGAAATCCTTCTGAGCCGGGTCTCAGGCAAAGGTGTATCACCACCAAGGGAGCAGCCAGAGCTGTCTGACCCAGAAGACAGAGCTTAGCCCGAGAATGTTGTACTGATAATAACCAGTTCTGCTATGACTGAGAAAGGAATAGAAATTTTGTCTCAAAACTCTGCACAGATGCAAGGAAGCATTTGGATGAAGTGAGGAAAACAACCAGGTTTTTACGACCCAGTACACAGCATCTGACCAAGACTAAGACTGGACCAGGAGAACTGAGAACTGTCACCCTCTGCTCCCACCATGAGTTTTTTACCAGATGAGATATCACAGTAGTCGACCAATGAGGAAGTGAAAGAGTTGTGGAGAAAAGCTCTGTGTTTCAGGCATGCAGGTCCTGCTGAAAACTGAGGGTGGAGCAAGAACTCTGAGAGAAGTCCTTTGACAATAAGTGTAGCGCTAAGCACAAGACATCAGCAGCCCGCTGCTGGAGAACTGGGAGCTTGTGGTGTTCCAAAGGAAGTTCTAACAACAATAAATCTTGAAACCAACTCAACTAATGATTAGGTTGGCTCAGCCCCCATACTAATGGCTGACATAATTAGATACACAAAAAAGGAAGAATAAGCACCCATTGATAAAGAAGCAGCAGAACTGGATACAGAGATTTGTGAATTTAAAACAACTATGACTAATAAGCTAAAAGATATAGTAGAAAGGGTGTAAAATGTGCATACAGATTTCAGTAAACAGAACTATAAGAAAAAGTCCAATAGAAATGCTACAAATTAAAAAAATGCTATCAGAGGTAAATAGTTCTTTTGATAGACTTCTCAGCATACTAGCCATGAAAGAATAAAGAACTAGTTAAAAGAAAGATTAATAGAAATAGTTCAAGCTGAAACCAGAAGAGTAAGAAGTGCTAAAAACCAAACCAAAACAAAAACCAGAATTTCCACAACATGGGGGACAGACGAAATTATATGGTTTAATATAAGTGTCAATGGAATCTCAGATGGGAACAGAGAAATAATAAGGAAGGAAAAAAAGTATTTGATAGGAAAATAGCATTCACAGAATTAATGAAAGATAAACCTCAGATGCAAGAAGCTCAGAGAATCCAATCAAATATACACACAAACACACACACACACACACACACACACACACACACACACCCCTAGATATTTCTTAGTAGAACTGCTAAAAAAAAAAAGATAAAAAGAAAATTATGACAGAAGAAAAAAGAAATATACACAGAAACAAAGATAAGAATTGCAACACACTTCTTGGCTTAAACTATGTAAGACAGAATGCAACAGAGTCACATCTTTCAAAGTCAGAAAAGAATTTAAAATTCTGTCAATCAGAAACTTTATACTGAGTAAAAAATATTTCAAAAAATTAAGCTAAAATGAAGAGTTTTCGGGAAAACAGGAAGGAGCTGAGGGAAATCTTACCAATAAACTTACTCCAGAAAAAAAATGTTTGAAAACATTGTTTCAGTCAAGGGTATGACAATTGAGGGAAACTTAGACCTAGCATATAAATAATGAGTGCCAGAAATAGTACAAATAAAAGTACATATAAAGGCCTTTCTTTCTTATATTTAACCTCTTTAAAAAATAATTTACTGTCGGGGTGCCTGGGTGGCTCAGATGGTTAAGCCTTTGCCTTTGGCTCAGGTCATGATCCCAGGGTCCTGGGATCGAGCCCCGCATCGGGCTCCCTGCTCCGCGGGAAGCCTGCTTCTCCCCCTCCTTCCTGCTCGAGCTCTCTCTCACTATCTCTGTCTCTCAAATAAATAAATAAAATATTAAAAAAAAAAAATAATTTACTGTCTAAAAGCCAAGTAATAAAATAAATTGTTGGGCTTACAGTATTTGAACAAGTAATGTATGAAGAATAGCACATGGATAACCTGGTGTAATTTTTTTACATATGTTTTGTGGTATGATATTATTTTTGAAGGAGGATGTAACAAGTTAGTGACATGTCTTATAAAATTTAGAGAAATCACTAACTTTTTAAGGAGATGGAGCTACAAAGCCAATAATGGAGATGAAATTAGATTAAAAAAAAAAAAAAAACTCCTAACGAATTCAGGAAAGGGGTAGGAGGAGAACAAAAAACAGTTGAGAAAAACAGAAAAAAATATAGAAAAAATTTTATGCTTAAATCCAACAATAAAACAAATGGTCCAAATGGCCCAATTAAAAGACAGTTTGTCAGATTTACAAGCAAGATCCAAAGACATGCTGCCTATAAAAAAAACCCACATTACACATAAAGACGCTAGTAGGTCTAAAGTAAAAGGATGAAATTATGAGAAAACCAAAACTGGAGGGGTCATATTAATATCAGACAATTAGACCTCAGAACAAGGGAGGGATGAAGGGCGGCATTTTATAATGATTAGTGTGTCAATTCAAGAATATATAACAATCCTAAATTTGTCTGCAGCTAACAATAGAGCCTCATCTTACTGAAACCAAGAACTGAGAGAATTGAAGTCAAAACAAAAAATTAACAATTATAAATTGAGGCGTCAACACTTCTCTTGGTAACTGATGAAACTAGTAAGCTTAAGGAAGTAATGATACAGAATACCTGAATAACATTATCAACCAACTTGAACTAATATTTCTAGGTAGTTGAACCCAGAATACGCATTCTTTTAAAGTACATATGAAACATTAACCAATATGGATCAGGTACTACACCATAAAAACAGTCTCAATAAATTAAAAATATTTAAATATTCTGTGAGTGCAACAAAATTAAATGAGAATGAGTAGCAGAAAGATATCTGGAAATATCCCAACTTTTTGGAAATTAAAAAAAAAACATATATTGGGTGCCTGGGTGGCTCAGTCGTTGAGCGTCTGCCTTCGGCTCAGGTCATGGTCCTGGGGTCCTGGGATCGAGTCCCACATCAGGCTCCCCGCTCGGCGGGAAGCCTGCTTCTCCCTCTCCCACTCCTTCTGCTAGTGTTCCCTCTCTCGATGTGTCTCTCTCTATCAAATAAATAAATAAAATCTTTAATAAATAAATAAATAAATAAAGCAAACATATATTCAAGTAATTGGTGAGGCAAAGAAAAGATCAAAAGGGAAATTAGATCTCACCCTTTTTATGACTGTGTAATATTTCATTGTGTGTATGCGTGCGTATACATATATGTGTGTGTGTGTATATGTATAATATATATAACATCTTCCTTATCCATTCATCTATCAATAGACACTTGGGTTAATTTCTTATCTTGGCTATCATAAATAATACTGCAATAAACATAGGGTACATATATCTTTGAATTAGTGTTTTTCTTTTTTTTTTTTTTTTTAAGATTTTATTTATTTATTTGACAGAGACACAGTGAGAGAGGGAACACAAGCAGGGGGAGTGGGAGAGGGAGAAGCAGGCTTCCCGCGGAGCAGGGAGCCGATGCGGGGCTCGATCCCAGGACCCTGGGATCACGACCTGAGCCGAAGGCAGACGCTTAATGACTGAGCCACCCAGGCGCCCCAATGTTTTTGTTTTCTTTCAGTAAATTCCCTGTAGTGAAATTATTGAATCATATGGTATTTCTATTTTTAATTTTTTGAGGAACTTCCATACTGTTTTCCATAGTGACTGCATCAGCTTACATTCCCACCAATAATGCATGACGGTTTTTCTTCACATCCTCACCAGTACTTACAGAATATAGAAAGATACCGCAATAGCATTGTATGGTGACAGATGGTAGCTACACTTATGGTGAGCGTAGAATAATGTATAGACTTGTTGAATCACTATTTTGTACACCTGAAACTAATGTAACATTGCATGTCAACTATACTCAGATATAAAAATTAAAAAGGGGAGCACCTGGTTGGCTCAGTCGATTAAGCATCCAGCTCTTGGTTTTGGCTCAGGTAATGATCATGGGATCAGGTCCCAAGTTGGGCTCCCTGCTGCTGCTTCTCTCCCTCTGCACCTCCCTCCCCACTCATGCACTCTCTCTCTCTCTCTCTCTCTCTCTGAAATAAATAAATAAATCTTTAAAAAATTAAGAGAGGGAAATTAGAATATATTTGAATTAATATAAAACATAAAAATTTTTAGGGTAAAACTAAAGCTTAGAGGGAAATGTATATGCATTAAATTCTTTATCCTCCCAGCTTTACTGAGGTATAATTGACAAATATAATTATAAGACATTTAGAGTATAAAATCTGATGATTTGATATATGTATACATTACAAAATGACTCCCACAATTCAGTTAATTAACACATCTGTCACCTCACATACTTAGCTTTTTACTGTCTTAAATTAGACCTCAGTAAACCTGACTTAAAATAATTTTCAAACTAGATAGATTCCCACTGGAGAAACAAGAATTCTGTGGTACAATTAGTGTCCATCCTCTGTTCAGTTCTGTGCCGGATTCTGTAGTAATGCAGTAAGTATTGCTGCCCTGGAAGAGTTTATAATCCAGTAGGGAAGACAAAACTAATATACATGAAACAATTAATAAATTCATTAATAGATACCTTCTATATCTTAGCACTGTTCTAGGTGGTGGGTTATCAAAATCAAGACCAATAATAACCACCAATTCTGGCTAGTTATAGATATATGTATACATGTGTATGTATATTTGTAGATATGTATGTGTTATTCATTTGCTAGGGTTGCTATACAAAATGCCATAGACTGGGGGGGGCGTAAACAACAGAAATTATTTTCTCGCAGTTCTGGAGACTGGAAGTCCAAGATCAAGTTGCCGTAAATGAAGAATTTGTTCTAGCACTCTTTCCTTGGCTTGTAGCTCCCCTCTTGCACCTCTTCTTATGGTTGGCTCTCTCTGCACACATGCCCGTGTATCTCTCCTTGTGTCTAAATTTCCTCTTCTGGTAAGTACACCAGTCACATTGGATTAGGACCACCCTAACAACCTCATTTTAATTTAACTTAATTACATCTTTAAAGACCCTGTCTCCAAATATTTAAAATATTAAATATCTTCTGAGATCCCAAGTGTTCTTCAACATATGAACTCTGAGGTGAGATAATTCAGCCTATAATAACTATTAAAAAACTGTTACTCCTTTTACTATTAAATGAGATGAATATTATAATCATTTCACAGATGAAGAAACAGGGGCTTTGAGATAGTAAGAAAAAACTCACTAATGAATAATTCTTATAATTACATTTTCAAAAAATATATATTTTATTTTCACTGATGCTTAATTCTATCCTTCCTTCTGTCATCTTTATCTATAAGCACAACAGCTAGTCTGAAAAATTATTTTTCAATTATACATATTATTAACCAAAGTAGATTGCAGATTCAGAAAAGAAAGTGAGGGTTAAGGTAATAGGCCATTAAACTAAATAAAAGAGAGAACCTAATAATGCAGACTGGTTGTTATTTTATGTGTTCTAAGAAGCAGTTCTTTATTATTATTTTTTTGTTTTTTTAAAGATTTTTTTTTATTATCTATTTGAGAGAGAGAGAAAACATGAGCAGGGAGGAGGGGCAGAGGGAGAGGGAGAAGCAGGCTCCCGGCTGAGCAGGGAGCCAGATGCAGGGCTCCATCCCAGGACCCCGGGATCATGACCTGAACCGAAGGCAGACACTTAACCGTCTGAGCCACCCAGGCGCCCCTAAGAAGCAGTTCTTTGAAAACAAAATGTTTCACACAAAATATATCTTGATGTTATAAAGGATAATTTTTAAACGTGTTCAAACCAGTGGCATAAAAACCTAATGTTTGCATGGGAGAATTCCACAGGGAATTCTGCTTTATTAACTCAAATTAATTAAACATGTATCTTGACATTTGAGGAAAATAAAAACTCAAATATGCTGTCATTAGCCTCTTTGGCTTTGGAGTCAGCCTCAATTAGAATCAAAGCTCTGTCTGCTACAAGCTATTTTGGGCAAATCTGTTAACATCTCTAAAGCTTAGTTTCTTAATTTTAGAATGTGGTATGCTATTAGTTACTGCATGGACTGGCTGAGAAGATTAAATGACCTAATTTATGAAGGCACTTGATTCATTGTATGGCAATTAACATGTGAAAATGTATTAGTTGACATCTTCGCCACCACATCATCACCGTTACTGTTCCCATCATCATCATCACTATTGATAAAAGAAGTATTTTGTGTACCATCTGTGTTTAAATTTGTATGAGTATTACATAAGCTACAATGGCATTCACTTAAAAATTAGATAACAGTGTGAAATGTAAAGGGTTACATCTAAAATGCAAATTTATTGATATTTGAAACTTTGTAAATAGTAAAGTTTTATATTATCTATAAAAATGTAAAGCTACTGAGAGATTGAGAAAGCCAGATAATTAATTACTAAAAAGAGGTATTCTAGAAATTTGTACTAAGTGGGGTGCCTGGGTGGCTCAGTCAGCTGAGTGCAGACTCTTGGTTTTGGCTCAGGTTATAATCTCATGGGTTCTGGAGATCAAGTCCCAGGTTGTCTGTCTGGTTCCCGCTCAGCAGGGAGTCTGCTTGAGATTCTCTCCCTCTGCCCCTCCCCCCACTCGGGTGCACTCCCTCTTTCTCTCTAAAATAAATAAAATCTTAAAAAAATTTTTTTTTTTACTAAGTATGTCCAACTGGTATTTTATTTTCCATCTAAACAACTCTGGAGACTTGTAACCTTAGGGAATATATTGTTGATAAAGCCTAAGGGAGTCACATTTCTACTCTGCTTTACTATGGACCTTTAGGGGAGAGAATTCTCAGACTTTTACAAAGCTCCATGAAAGGCAAAACTAGGCTAAAGGGGGACTTCATAAAGCCATCGTTGTAAATAACATGGATTTTTATGTTCTTATTTAAATGTAACACACTTGTCAGGGGCAACTATGATGATGATGACATATTTATGTGTGAATTTCCAGGGGTGTCTTTTGGGCCTCATAAGTTATAAAATATAAAACTCAGTTACTTCCCTGAGGGCTTTCCATCTGAGTTAAGATAAAATAAAATAATTGAGATATAAAAAAACATAACTAGAGAGTTCTCAAATAATACTTCTTAAGGTCATCACAAGATCATTTTTCCAGAAAAATGACCCTGAGTATCCATGAAATCTTTTCAAATGTTATTTTATTTCTAAAGCTAGAAGCATTGGAAGAGCTGTAAGAAGCAATATAAATTCATGGTAAATGCGTATAGGGGCTTTATTTTATAAGGAAATAACTAGTAAGACATATTATTTTTTATTACTAAGAATAAGTCATTGATATTATCTATTGATTCCACTTGAAATCATCCCACAAATACTTTCTAAAAACCAACTAGGTAAATTGGCATTGAGTAAGATGCTTGGGAAATAAAAAGGTAATTGAAAATTGGCCCTTCTCTGTGTTTACAGATTAGGAGACAGACATAAGCACAAATACATTGCACAGGGGTAAATGCTTACAGAGAATTAAATGTGCTTCATAATTACACGGTATAAAAAAAAATCTCAGTTCTGCCTATTGAGATCTGGGTAGGCTACATCTATTAGGCAATTTTTAGTAGAGGACATTCAAGGCAAAATGAATGTTTTCCAACAGACAGAAGAGCATCAGAGTAGGTTCAGACAATACTGAGAACATTAATACAGCAAAAGCACTGAAACCCTGGAGGGAGACCTCTAAGAAATAGAGTTGGAAGTAAGACTAGAATTTAAGGTGGGCTGGAATACAAAGGGTCTTAAATGTCAAACTTTAGCATCCATCAGAAACAACTATATAGAGAACTAAAAATGATGAGACAGTCAAAAAAAATCTTCAAAAAAATGATGAGACAGTCAAAAAAATCAGTGAAGTTGAGAAAGGTGGACTGGGGGTATGATTCGTAGGCAGGGTTAGGAGGCAATTTTAATAGTCTAAATGTATATTCATATAAAAAAGACACCCCACCCCCCTCCACTTACCAATACACGTATATGTATATATATTTTCTACTGACTTATGTACATTGTAAAATCATTCACAATTAGGAGATGAGAAAAAATTAAACAGAAATAGAAGTTCTATCATGTTTTTAGTCCCAATGGATCATGTGATATCCCACGGGATGTGCAATAAGACAATGTGGTGATGAAATTTAGAAAGTGTAAAGTAGAAAGTGACATGTACACCTGTGATCCTTCCTTAACTCCTCTGTACAAAGGAGAACACCTGGGTCAGCCTGCTTCTAATTTCTGGGGAATGGACTGTTTTTATCTCAGATGATCCTTAGATTTCAATGACAGAAATTCTCCATCTTTAATTAGTTTGACCCCTGATAGTATGACATGGAACTGCGTCTTTTTAGAAATAAAACAACTTCTATTAGAATTGTATTCGAAGACAGATGGGAGTAGAGAGTTTCTGGCTGGATGGCATCTCCAATGATGTTTAAGTCAGTATGAGATTAAATACCTGTGATCTTAGCTCTTCTCTTGAGCAAACATACCTCGTCAGATCCAGATTGGAAGTTAGAGGTTTTTCTTTTGTTTATGCAAAAAGGCAAGATTTCTGTAAGAAATATGTTAATAGCAGTTACATCAAAATGTATCATTTCATTGAACACTTGGTGGGAGGAGAAAATAGTCTTTTCTCCCTAACCAAGCTTACTCTATAAGTTGCTTCTTTGGATATGAATGGCTATTAGGTCAGCAGGAATGGGCAACGTGCCAGAGCAATGGGAAACTTCTTTTGTCACGGGTGCAACTCTACAAATGCTCTGTGGAAGGATATATTGAATTTGCATGTTATCCAGAGAATCAAAGAGAAATTTATCAAAGTTAAAAATAATTATTAAAAAGTCATTCCCTATGGTTAAACAAAATAGAGAACAGGAGTGAGTTCAATAAAGTAGAGGTACACTTTCCAAATGAATGTTCTCTTTCATGTCCTTTCAGCAATTTTCCATACCCCCCATTTATGTGACTTCTCTGTGTGACCAGTTAGAATCAGTAAGATTCATCAATACACCTCAAATGTCCTGCATCTTCCTCTTAAAACAATTCATGCAACCTAAAGCACACCAAAAGATGAACATATATGAAACAGTAATTCTGGGACTTTGATGCTTTTCTCTTCCAGGCATGTCCAGTGTGCAAACTCCTTTTTACCAACCCACATATTTGGCTTGCTATTTCAGTTTCTCATGGTGAATCAAGAAATTTTCAGTCCAAAGGTTTTTCAAAGATGTTTCTCATTATTGGAAGAAACATTAGGTGCTAAATTTACCAGTTGGCTGTTTATTTCTAAGAACTCTCATATACTTAGACCAGAATAAACAAAGTATGTTTATAAGAATATATAAATATTGTTAAAATCTTAACTAGGAAATACTTACTTGGCAAAGGCCGACGTTGAAAGCCACATCCTAAGATCAGAGGGATTAGAAGGTAAATACCTGGGGTAGTGGAACAGAAAATATCACAATAGAAATCTTCAATTGTAAAATCTGACTTTATTCATTGAGTGTACTAACTATATAAAAGTGTAAAATATAAAGGAGGAGGACCAGAGGTGCCTGGATGGCTCAGTCTATTAAGCATTCCAACTCTTGATTTCAGCTCAGGTCATGATCTCACGGTCGTGAGATCAAGCCCCGTGTCAGGCTCCATGCTCAGCAAGGAATCTGCTTGTCCCTCTCCGTCTGCTCCTCCTCCTGCTCTCTCTCTCTCTCTAAAATAAATAAAATCTTAAAAAAAAAAAAAAAAAGGAAAAGGACCAAATAGTTGCTGTTAATTCAGTGAAGGATGAGCAATCTAATTTCAAGAACATCAACACAGAAATCTCCTTAAAGTCATCCTTCCTCTGTGTTAATCCAGACCTTTTGTAACTGATCACCAGCCATGGTACTTACGGTCTGGCCAACCATGGGAGTTGAAAGAAGTGGACTTTCTTAGTGAGGAAACAATGACTATTGAAGCAAATGGACCATGGAGTAAAGAACGTATAATTTTATCTCATGACCTAAAAATTGCTGCCTGGCCTCTAGTCCATAGTGAAACATTGGGGCTCTGGTATGTATACAAGAGTGCCTCTGTGTGTGTGTGTTATTGGGCTCAAAAAAATAGAATATGAATAAGTTCAGAGTGGGGCCAGGGAGATTATGGAGGGCTTTGTTTTAAGTAAAAAGGGAGCCCTTTGAAAGAAGCAGTTTATGAAAGTACATGTTTCAAGAAGAATATTTTGAGAAATTCAGTATTGATTGGGCTAAATATGGAACTATTAATTTCTGTGGCCATGGGAACATATCAAATGTATAATATGAAAAGCTGCACTTCAGCAATTTTAGAAGTGGAGCAAGAGAACTCTACCCAGTAGCAAAAATACTCAAAAATGCAATATTGTAGTCATATAAACATTTTTTCCTGTTTCCCGCTAAAACAATTTGCCTTTTTGAGTGACGCAGAAACAATATGAAGGTTTTTAAATGCTATTGTAAATATTGCATTTAAAGTATTAAAAAAAAAACAAGATATATGAAAGGAGAAGAATTTGGCTTAAATTTTTACTTTCTCCAAAGATATAACCCCAAAACTTACTACTCTCAAAGCAGTGATGAAAAAAGAGGAAATTGTACATTGTAGAATTTTAAATCAATGAAATATGACATTCCTCTGCTTTTTTTCCTATCTTCCCTTTCTAGCTCCTCATTCTCAAGCCCTTTCAATGAGCTCATCCACACTTAATACTTTAAATAATGGTGTTCCTCAAGGTTCCACTCAGAACTCTGTTTAAACCTTATACTTGGTTTATATCATCTACATTTATGAACCACCATCCATGCTGACTTCCAATCTTGTGTCTGTAGCTAAGATTTTCTTTATAAACTTCAGGCCAGTACTCCTCACTGCTTACCTTCCATCTTCACCTGGGCATCCTAAGCACTCAGCATACTAACAGAACATAATAAAATTAAATCAAATTAAAAACAAAAAAAAAACAAAAACAAAAAACTCATTACACCTCAAGACTGCTTCTCCTTATATAATCTGTATTTTGATGAATGGCCCCACCATTGATCCAGATACCTATGCTATTAACTGACCAGTTATTTTATTTTCCTTCCTTTGTCCTTACTTTTTACATACGATTAATTACTAATTTTAGTTGATTCTGCCTCTTTAGCCTCTCCTGTATCCTCTCCTACTTCCCCTCTCCTACCTTTATTGCCTTAGTCAGACAAGTGTTATCTATGCCAGGTATTGCAGAAAAATGAAAAATTAGACATGGTTTTATTTATAGAACACACTCATGGAGCTCATTGAATGTAGAATGAAAAAACAAACTACATTATACTGAAAGTAGAATAATTAGAGTAAAAGGTAAAGAAACTCTCAGTGTGATTATTACTGTAAATCTACTCTGTTTTCCATCATTTCTCCTTGGATATCTCATAGGGACCTCAAATTCATTGTGATCATTTATGATAGATATTACCATCCATCCTGTAGCCCAAGCCAGAAAACTGCCGTTCTATAAAACCCCCTCTTATTTTAGTGTCATATGCTATCAAATACCAAATGGTATCAATATCATCTCCTACACATTTCACAAATGCTTATTTTTCTCCTTCTGTACTATCACCATTATGCTAAACAAAGCTATTATCACTAGATTGAACAATTGTTGCATAGCTTTATTTATCTCTGTTTAGTAGATTTAAACCAATCTATTATCAATTTGGTAGAAAGAGTGAGTTCATAAAAATGCTATTATAGGGACAACTGGGGGTGGGTCATAATAGAATGGCTAGAATCAGAATTGCTCTCTTTCTATTAACATCTATAAAATTATTCAGAATATAAGAAGCAACTAATTAAAGGGATTAAATAAACCCAATAAATGACTCAGAAGCTTGAGGTAGGGGAAGCATGCAAGTGTTCTTCCTGCAAGTGGTTTCATGCTTAATGTGGGGAAGTGAAGCCCAAACAGAGAGTGTTGATCTCAGTGGATGAAAGAAATAGAATCTCAGTGGTAGAAAGACAGTAAGTTGAGGCTGCTAAAGGTTGCTGGAATTGGCACGTCAGGCCACTGGAAGCAGAGAGATGAAGAGAAAGAGCTCTACAAATCTTAGGAGTTTTACTCATGTAATTGTCCAAATATTCTCCGGAACACACTTTGGGAAAATCCTTTGTGTAATTTTTGTTGTTGTTGTTAACTCCTGGTTTCCACAGAGAACCTTAGAGAGGTAAAGTAGCTTGCTTAATATTAAGTGAATAGGGAGTGATGGATACAACCATGGATCCAGGTACACGTGATGCCTTTGAGTCAGAAGTCTCCGATGTAGATCCAGTACAAATGCAGTGGGGGAGTCTCAGTCTGAGAGTATGACCAGAGACACATCTCTTGGCATCCTAGATACTGGTGCATGTGACTCTCAAGACTGTATTTTTATTATTTAAAAGTCTGTAGTCTTTGTGAGTATGTTCGTCTTCCTTGCCTGTATTGCATTATTGATTGGTTTCACATTTAAATGGAAACACTAAGCAATTGCTTTTGTTAACAAGAGAAAATGCCTCTTAGAGATCCAGTTTAGCTTTGACTAGCTGATAGGGTACTGATAACATTACAGGCAAAGTAAAATACAACAGAAGATATCTTTGTTTTTCCACCCTCTCTAATACATCATTAGGTTTCATTAAATTATTGCAAAACTGTACAAAATGAATTTTAGAGTTAGATATGTTTCTAGTACTGAGAAAATAGCATTTTCAAATAAAATTTTAATATTAGCCATAAATGATTTCTACTTCTTCAGCTCACTGTGGACTTCAGTAGGATATTCTTGAAAACAATTTTTTTTTCGTCGAAATGAGAGGTTCAGATTCATCCCTCTTTTTTTTCCTTTGAAAAATACATGGAGCACTGGGTGTTATACACAAACAATGAATCATGGAACACTACATCAAAAACTAATGATGTAATGTATGGTGATTAACATAACATAATAATAAAAAAAAAAGAAAGAAAAATGAACAGTATTCTTTCCTGAATGAAATTTCCTAATATACCATGGTTTATACAAGATGAAAGTTAAAATAAAGATACACAATATTTTATGCACTTGAGATATGTAGATTTAATTTCATTCTGTAGTGCTTATTTCAGGGAACTGTTTTAAAGTTCTATTTAAAATATGATTTGGGTTAAATATTTGCTGTGTCCTAACAGTTAATGATAGATTAACTAGTTCAATTTTTACATTATTTAACTGATTTTTAAAATTCTCTTTAAGTAATATGTAAACTTTAAGACTATAAAAAACACAGAGGGGCCTGGATGGCTCAGTCGATTAAGGTTCTGCCTTCCACTCAGGTCATGATCCGGGGGTCCTGGGATTGAGCCTGCATCGGGCTCCCTGCTCAAGGGGCTGTCTGCTTCTCCCTGTCCCTCTGCCCCTCCCCACCTGCTCGTGCTCTCTCTCTCTGTATCTCCATCTAATAAATAAAATCTTTTGAAAAAAGAAAGAAACACACACATACACACGTGCACAAACAGGGAGGTTGAAATCAATTGTTGAAATAATGGCTTGAGACTCCCAAACCCATACTAATCTATGTGATATCTTTGTTTGGATTAAAAAGGATGTCTTACCCAAAGATAGTTACCTCCCTGTCTGTTAGGAAAATTGCAATAAAATTACACCATCTACGATATGTACATTGTACACACAGTCTAAGTGCTTGCTGTTATTGAGCACTGTAGAATCTATACAACCATAGACAGTTGGAGTCTATGTCCTTAAAGCCAAACTTCACATGGTATTTGATTGATTAGTACTCACTTTCTACCTTGTTACAGCTTTGCTTTAAGATGTTTTCTTACTTGAAGCAATTTGTGTTTTACTTTTCCGATTGGCCATTTTTCCACCCTGATTATCAAAAGCCAGCAGTCAAATGCCTTTATTTGTCACAAAAAAAATTAAAACCCAACCCTGAATTCCCAGCATTCCAAGTAGTGTCCTAGATAAAGCAGTCTGTAAAACTAAAATAAAATTAAAATTTTACTTGGAACAAACACAAGAAATCTTTTTCTTCCTTTAATTTGTTTTTTTTATTATGTTATGTTAATCACCATACATTACATCATTAGTTTTTGATGTAGTGTTCCATGATTCATTGTTTGCGTATAACACCCAGTGCTCCATTCAGTACGTGCCCTCTTTAATACCCATCACAGGGCTAACCCATCCCCCCACTCCCCTCCCCTCTAGAACCCTCAGTTTGTTTCTCAGAGTCCGTAGTCTCTCATGGTTTGTCTCCCCCTTCGATTTCCAAACACAAGAAATCTTAAAGGAAGAGATCCAGGTGGTTCTTCCTGGATGTGATCACGCTTTAAGAGACCGTTTCTTTGCTTTGCACACTTTATATTTCAATAGATACATCAAAAAGCCTTTCACAGTTGCCTAAAAAATCTAAATATTTTGGAGAGTTACAAAATAAGAATAGTCCTTTAGTCACTATTTTCAGGTTAAAAAGAAGCAATGATTGTCATTATGCTATTCTATTACCTATTCCAAAATTATCACAGCTTATAAATCCATCAACAGTTGTCAAGATCCCTATCAGAAACCACCTATAATTCATAAACCTAAATACAAGAAGGCCGGACATACTCAGTTTGATTGAGCAGTGCATGGAATTGGCCTGAAGTTCTATCCCACTGAGATATCTCCTTCCACAGTCCCATTTGAAACAGAGAAAGATAGTGAACTTTTAATAGACATTTTCTCACAAAACCAGTGATCTCTTATGTATGATAGGAAATAAACTGGCAAAAACCACTGAAGTATTAAATGCATGCAAAATATGCTACCACTTGGCTGAAGCCTCTTTAAGTCTTCATGCTAAAAATCATGTTTTCTCTTTATTTTTATTTTTTTAAATATTTATTTCAGAGAGAGAGTGCATGAGTGGGAGGGGCAGAGGATGAGAGAGAATCTCAGGCCGACTCTGTGCTGAGCACGGAGCCCAACGCAGGGCTTGATCTCACAACCATGAGAGCACAACCTGAGCCAAAACCAAGAGTTGGACACTTAACCAACTGCACCACCAGGCACCCCTAAGTTTTCTATTTAAACCCCTATAAAATGTAAAGTTATATCAAAAGTGTACAAACTTTTCAGAAAGCAGTTTAATTCAACAAATGTGTATATCAGAAGCAAGTTTTAAATGTTGTAGCCTATGAGGGAACAGCTGAGTGACACCGCTAGTCAATGTGTTCCCTTAAGCTCCCTGCTGATGGGTTGTGAGATTGAGCCCCATCTCAGGCTGGGTGCTCAGCAGGGAGTCTGCTTGAAGATTCTCTCCCTCTGCCCCTCCCCCTGCTTATTCTCTCTCTCTCTCTCTCTCTCTAAAAGAAATAAATAAAACTTAAAAAAAAAATTTTAGAATGCCATGGAGATTGTTTTTTTCAACTTTCCCAAAGTGATCTCGGGATCCTAACAGTATATCTTAATTTCCTTCCTCCACTTATCCTACCATTTAGTAGTGAGATAAACGTAGTATTTCACATCTATTCTTATCTTAGTGTCGAAGATAAAAGTCCCTGGAACCATTTTTCCCATCCACTAATTCTTTCTCTACTCTGGTAATGTTACTTAATAGAGGCATTCTGTTTTCTTTTCTTCTCACTTGTGGATATTTTTGGTTGGAATTATCCTGAATTTATAGATCAATCTGGAGTAAATGAACATCTTTATCAGCTAAATTCCTACGTACCTTCCAGGTTTTCTTGCCATTTTTAAAGGGAATATTTTCTAGACTTACATTTAAATGGTTGTTGCTGATAGAGGAAGCTATTGACTTTTTTACAGTGACTTTATATCCAATAATTTTGATAAAAAACATTATTAGCTCTAATTTGCTGTACATTTTCATGGATTTTCTGTATAATTGATCATACTGTGTGCAAATAATGGCAATTTTGGTTTTTGTTTATAAGTTCTATATTTCTTTATTTTATGACTGTTTTGGAGATTGATTTTTTAATGGTGATAGAGATGTTTGTATCCATTTGGTAGTTAGTCAATTTTAATCAATTTTTTTCTAGAAAAAGTCTCATTCTTTCTAATTCTATTAAGTTTGTTCAGCTTTCTTTCTCTGACTTTTGAGATTAGCACTTAGCTCATTTATTTTTAGTCTTTATTTTCCAAGTTTCACATTCTAGGCTGTACATTTCTCACTAAGTACTTCCTGATTAACAACATCCCGTGGATTTTGTAACATAGTGCTTTTGTTGTAGTACAGTTTTAAACATTTCCTAAATTTCAATTAAAATTTAGTTCCTGAACCCTGGGATAGATACGTATTTTGTTTTGAATGTATGATTTCAACTTTCTTCTTAATTTTTCTTTTTATGACAATATGCTTATAAAATAGGATTTATATACCAATTCTTAGCTATTTGAAACTTCTTTTATGGTAATTTAACAAATGTTTCATGTGTGCTTCCAAATAATTTGTATTCTGTAATTATTGGCTGCAAGGTTCTACATGTGTCCATTCTGTCATGCTTCTTGTTTGTGCAGTACAGCATTTCATATATTTAGTGACCTTTTTTTGCCAGCTTAATCTATTTGCTTCTGAGAGTACTGTGTTGAAATTCCTCGGTCTGAGTACTAATTTTTCCATTTCTTCTTGTGATTCTGTTTTTGCTTTATATATGTTAACTGTACACAAGCTTAGGATTGTTAATCCTTCCATGAATTCATCCTTATATTATTAAATAATTACCTCCAAAATGCTCTATTTGGGGCATAGAGCCAGTTTGATTAGATATTAATATTACTAATTCATATTCTTCCTGCTATTTTTAGTGCTAATAGTTGTGTTTTCTACTTACTATGCACAGAGGTATACTGTTAAGTGTTTAAAATCTGGCTCTCTGAAACAAAAGCCCTGATCTGTAGCATTTGCTTATTTCCCTGGTGTAAATACCATCAACGTGGCAGAATGAGGTCTGTAGTTGGGGGTGTAAAGAATTGTGCATGGCCACTGTTGAGAGCTGGTGAGGCTGTGAGCTGGCTCTAGCACACCATTGATAGTGCATTTTCTTTGCCTTTTTTTTTTTTTTTTTTTGTATTTGAGTACAGTTGACACACAATGTTACATCAGTTTCAGGTGTATAATACAGTGATCGGACCAGTTTGAACATTATGCTATGCTCACCACAAGCGTAGTTACCATCCGTCACCATACGACACTATTACAGTATCCATGGATATTCCCTATGCTGTGCCTTTCATTCCTGTCTTATTCATTCCATAGCTAGAAGCCTGTCTCTCCCTGTCCCTTCCACCCATTTTACCCATCCCCCCACCACCCTCCTAGACAACCATCAGTTTGTTCTCTGTGTTTACAGGTCTGATTCTGCTTATTGTTTGTTTGTTTATTCATTTTTTTTAAAGATTGCACATATGAGTGAAGTCATATGGTATTTATCTCTCTCCATCTGATTTATTTTACTTATCTTTGTTTCTTTTTTCTTGTTTCCTTCCTTTTATTGGATTAGCCAGATTTTCTTACTCTCTTCTTTTCCCTTTCTTGGAATGCAAGTTACATATTTTATGTTGTTAACTTAGGGACTACCCTTGAATTTTTTAACAAGCAAGTTGATTTAACAAGCTAATCAATATGTCTGCCTTCCTCTTGAATAAGCAATCTTTGGTTACTTTAATTCTGATCCCTTTTCCCCACTTTCATGTCATTTCTGTCTTGTATTTTAGTTCATGCTTTTTAAGCCCTTCCAAATTAGTCAAAACATCATTAATGAAGAATTTTACACTGTATTGTCCAGTGCCTACTCGAGTTGTCATTATCATGTATATAGCAGCAATTTTCAAACTGTGTTCTGTGGATCCCATTGAGATCATAGAGGTGTCCTGGGGGCTGCTGATGTAGGTCTGAGAGAGGCCACATAGGCAGGGTTCCATGTTTCCATCTCAACTTTAAAGGTCTGCCTCTTTTTGCCTATGTGTTTTATTCCTAATACTCTTTTTTTTTTAATTTAGGTATAATTAACATACATAATAAAAATCACAGATTTCTGTATAGAGTTTTGACAAATGTATATACACCCACATAACCACTACCATGTAAAGGATGAAGTTACCATTCAACATCTGAAACACACACACTCACACACTCACACAACTAAACTTACTGCTTTTTTAAGGTGGGGCAGCTCTGCTGGTCAGCCACGGTCTTTCTAAGCAAAGCAGAATATCAGTCTTATATAGCAAGTTTGGGAAGCATGAAGTTCAATGATAACCTCACTGAAGTTTGGAGACAGGAGTGATTTAACATTACTGTACATAAATGGTTATTTGGATAAGACTGTTGTCGATTGCCTAGCGCTAGAATCATGTTCACTGGAATGAGTCTCTTCCTCATGGGCTGCCTTTCAGAAGTAAAAGCCTGCTGATTGTTTGGCTTATATAACCATGTTTACTGAAGTGAGTTGTCATTGGTTGATTAAGCAAATTTAAAACTCGTTCCAGTGGTTCATTTTTTTAATGACTAGAAGTTTTTTGATGACTAGAAGGCTGTCACTTCTTTATTAAGCAAGTTAAGAATGAGTTGAGATTCAACTATATTTCAATAATAAAATTTTTAAAAAAAATGAGTTCTTGTTGCTTTATTACCTTGGCAACAGAAGATTAGTGTTTTTCTAGAGAGTAGGAATTTTTTTACTCATGGTACCCCCTTTTGGTTCTTTCACAGCCAATTGGAGTAAAGACCATCATGAATTGCTCAGATCTTCACCACTGGTGTTGATTCTCCTTGAAGATGAGATTTGTTTGCAGATCTCTTTTAAGGTAAGCTTTATTTATGGAGGTATGATTTTTGGTTTGATTATTGATCAGCATGATCATACGCTGCTTTGGTCTTTGTGCTTTTTGTTGAATCATCTGTCAGGGCAGAGACTCCATACAAGCACTTATATTTATGGACAAAAGATATCAAATAACTGTAAGAAAAACAAAAATAACTGTGGGGCAGAAAGGCACTGTAGAATCAATCCATGGTTTTCCAGGCTTCATTATAAAAGCAGATCCCAGTGACTCCCTAAGTCTACTTTATTTAGATAGCCAAATTGACTTTCTTTTTCACCTAGATATAGATTAATTTCATGAGTACTGTTAATTCAGATACAATAAGATACGCTAACAATGGCATAGATTTTCTCTGAGTAGTTAAAAGAGAATCCTATGTTATCCAATTATTTGTATAAGGAATTTAAACTTCCTTTTGTGTGATGTTACTTATTACAGCATTCAAGTTATGCACCATACTTTTTTGCCCATGTTGAGTTACCTAACTCCTCTATGATTTGTTCCACTAGTTGTTATTTCTCCACAAAGGATTTCATACCTTTAGGCTCTTTTTAAGTCCAAAATTCGACAGGATATATTGGGGAATCATCTACTCGGAGTAGCCTGATAGTTTTCTTAGAGGACAAAAGACTTAGTTCTGTGTGAACATTGAAGAGCCTTTATTTTCTCCTTGAACAAAGAACACAGGAGCTTCATGAGAGAACAACTTTTGTGAAGCTGTAGATATATTGTCTTTAAGATTTTGTTAACACAAACAGTCAATTTGGCATCCTAAATATATCCCCTTCTTCTCATGCGCTCACTATGTATTATCTACAAGAAATTCATTATTAATAAAGTCAGTGTAACATACCTTTATATTTTTTTTCAAATTGGGTGACCAGCAATAGCTTGGATGAGCTATTAAAGAGTTATGGTGGTGACTGACTATAGGAAATCTTAAATATAAACAAGTTTGTATTATTATAAGGGAAACATAGGCTAAATCACAAGTGTATAAACTTAAGCTTGTAAGGAAATATACAAATAAAAGGGTAATGAACAAAACTACGCAAAGGAGAGTGTAATTATCGGTGGTTTCAGGTATTTCAGAGAATTTGCTTCTGATGGTCTTGATTGTAAGCTCTGTAGTCTGTATAGCCATTGCTTATTCTGAGGATCTTGGGTCAACAGTAGACAAATGTGGGGTTTTCTGAAGATCTCCTGTTACTAGAACTTGATTGGTGTAACTTAAACCCATTCTGTTAAGATCCTTCATGCTATTCTGGAGGTTTCACAATAATGAAGACAGTGAATATTTTTAAGCAAGGGACAAATCCTGGCAGAATTTATGAATACCTGTGCTGATAGAATGGTCCCCTTCTACTGGATAGAATAGTTAGAATGTTGTACATAGTGAATAGGATATTCAGTATCTTTTAGCCACAATCTGTGTGGTGGCTGTTTTAACAACGGAATGTATCAACTTTCCAGAGAATAATCATGCTATTATTTGTAAATATACATCAACCAGAGGGAAGTCATTATATAAAATTCAGTTGAAAATGCTTGAATATGGGGTGCTTGGGTGGTTCAGTTGGGTAAGCATCTGCTTTGGGCTCAGGTCGTGATCCCAGGGTCCTGGGATCAAGCCCCGTGTCAGGCTCCCAGCTCAGTGGGGGAGCTTGCTTCTCCCTCTGCCCCTCCTCCCCTGCTTCTCTATGCTCTCTCTCTCAATAAATAAATGAAACCTTTAAGAAATGTTTAAATATTATCTCAGAGCATAGTTCCAGTCTCATCTTGCCTTTACACTTTTTTCCAGGATTCTGTTAGCTACAGATGAGGCTATATTTTGTTATCCTTATATATTTTATCTACCAGTGTTTAATATTGTAGTCATTTTGTCTTTACTGTGATGGATCATCTTATGGAGGATTTTGACAGCTGTTCAAGTTTTATCAGATACTACCAGGTGGCCATCCTGGCTTTGCCAGATCATAGCCATATGGATCTTTCAATATGATGGTTCCCAGTATTTCTTTTCAGAATTTAGGATACAAATTTAGGGTATCTATGATGGAATTTTGAATCTCTCCATGGATTTGACTTTATTTTCTATAAGAGGTTCTTATGTAACGACTTCAATCAGGGCAGACTGTTTAGCAGGATGATCTGCTAAAACATGTCCTCCGTGTCCTGTGTGTGTATGGGGCAGGGCATTATTCCTTTAGGACAGTGTTTTTGTTTTGTTTTGTTTTTCATAAAAGCCTTTTGGTTTTGGTAGCATTTATTCATAGTGGTTGGCAGCGTATCTATTTATCATTATATTTTTAGTGATTTGACATGTCCTGGAGAGGGCTGCCATTGGGTTACATGAACGGATTTCACTTCTGGTAAAGAACTGAACCCGACAAGACGGAACAGACTTATTATTGTATGGTCAACTTGATCTTCTTTTAATTTTAAAAATAAAGCAAACCACCAGTAGCTCAACAATAAGAACAAAAACAGCAAACCAGGATTTGGTTAGAAAAGGTGTCCGAATGATCAGTTCTTGTCATGGAACACCTAGAATTTAGATACTAATCATGAGATTTTCCTTCATTGGGCAGGGTAAAAGAATTGCTGGACTGAGGATGTTACACCAGTGCAGGTGGTACCATTACATTGAAAGGGGATCAAAGTATGATATATGAAGATTTCTTTTACAAACTTAAAGGCTGTCATTTCTCTAAGATTAAAATGTGTCAGAGTTTAAGAAACTAATAATTTAGCCCAGAAAGTGTGCAGAGAATGAATATAAATGCATGTGATTTGGAAGGATACTATGTATACATCTTTCATTGGAAATGACATCCTAGTATGCTTAAAAGAAATTGTAAAAGGTCCCCATAGTCTTCTGTTTGGCAGAAATCTCTAGAACATATAGTAAACAATAATGATATTCTACTTATAATGAGCTCACCAACCTCACAGATATATACACGTACACAAATATATACAGTGTTTGATAACTGAGAAATTTTTTCTCATTTTGCTATTTGGTTTCTTCAGGAAAGAAACATATTCTCTACTATTAATTCACCTCTCATGAAATTGTAGAGAATTGTTCATATTATGGAGATGTAGCATTTAGCCCACATGTTTGCATGAATCCTTGCTCTCCTTGGGAATATTAATAAATTTTACAGGTCTTTCTAATGAAACCACTGTAAATCTCTGTTTTCTAACTTCAGTAAATTTTATATTTTCAATTGTCAATGTTAAGCTAAGAAAGTTACATATATGTATGATAACAGTGTACATTTTAAATTCGACAGAGCTTGAATTTTTTTGATATGCCATATTATTTACCCTCCCCCCCAAACAAGAACAAAATAAGTGACAACAACAAACGCATAAAGACTAAACTGTTAAGCAGTTTGGGAAAACAATATCCTTTTTTCTTTATAGAAAAATTATCATAATTTGTAATGCAGGGATTCCTCTACTTTATAAAGCCTATATTTTTATGAATAGTATGTGAATAATTCTAATTCTTTCACTGCAAATATATGTTTCAGAAATCAATAGCAATGATGACTTAATGTCAAAATGTGTTAGTGAAACAATTTCATCGCATCATAAAAGAAAATTTTGGGGGCGCCTGGGTGTCTCAGTCCGTTAAGTGTCTGCCTTCAGCTCAGGTCATGATCTCAGGATCCTGGGATCGAGCCCTGTGTCAGGCTCCCCGCTCAGAGGGGAGTCTGCTTCTCCCTCTCCCTCTGCCCCTCCCCCTGCTCGTGCTCTGTCTCTTGCTTTCTCTCCCTCTCAAATAAATAAATAAAATCTTAAAAAAAAAGAAAAATTTTAACATTTAACATCTAACTCAAGATTTCAGGATGTTTTACCCTGGAATTCTTAGTGTCATGGTGGAAATATGAAGATCTAAAAGCCTGACTGTGCTGCCAGAGGTAGGGTGGGTGGGATGGCAGTCCTCAACAGGGGTGCACAATTTGAAAAGCATTGGTCCAAAATGTTTAAGCCTCAGCTAAAAGAAAAATGCTGCAAGGATAAAGTAGTGTTAGCAAAAGTTGCAGTGCCTGGAAATTATCGCTGAGGCATCTATAATTCATTAGAAAAAAATTTTTTACATTTCAGTAGCTTATGCATATGAGGGAATTGTGATAGAGGAGGAAGACAAATTTAAAAGGAGTGAGTTTTCCTTGGTGCAGATAGAGTTAATTCATCATAAGCCAGTATCAAATTTGCACAGTAAAATTCGTAGACTGAGATCTTCATACCATAAATCCCAGATCCTGAGTTATGTTAGAGTTCCCGACTCCTCCCCCCACCAGATAAAATTCAACAAATGATTTAGTATCAGTGACTAGTTCCTTTACTTGAAATTGTTTCTCAGATTACTTGGCATGTTGCCAATTGCTTGGCATAGCATAAGTTAGGTAAATTTGAATGTCAGCTCAGATATCAAGGTGAACAAATGTCCTACAAGGCATTGATGGCATGTGAGAACACAGGACAGGGGCAGAGGGTGGCAGTGCAGAGGAACATCAGGGTGAGAGAGTCCAGATAGAAAAGAGAAGTCAGCTTGGCAAAGCACTATGGTCAGACCACAATGGGGTTCAAATCTTGGATTCAAGAAACTTACCTTGGGCTATTTCCTACTTGGTTCCTAATAGGCAAAACGAAATGGGGATAATAATTGTAGCAGCCTTGTAGGGTTCTATCGTGAATACAGAATACAGACAATGTGAGATATCACCTCTCTTATGGCTCCTACCCACAAGGAAAGCAGAAAGACTGAAACAGAACTCGAGGGCTTTGGAGATAAATTTCAGTCACTTTGCAATTTTGTTTGGGCCTGACTCAGTCCACAAAGTAGAAATATTGGAGAATTCTGTTTTCTAATATCAAATGCAGTGGGAAAGGAGGAAGAAGAACGTGGAACTGATCTAGCAAAGTTGATGGATGATTCTCCAACTTGAAGATAATTAGGAAAAGAAAAGACAAGATCAAGAGTCTGTTCAAAGGAACCAGAAAAAAACTAAGTGCTTTGGTGGAACTGAAGCACCGCCACTAAGATAGTTGTACATTTCTATTCTGGAGAACTAATGGTCAAAGCTCTAGATTAGGAGCTCAGGATGGGATAAACTCAATGAACAGTTGTATAGGGCATCAGTCTCCTGAGAACCTCAGCTCCAGGCTTCTGGGTTGCCTCTGTAGCAGTGTTTCCAAGTGTATTTGGTACAGAACCCAATGCCTGCTTCCTATGATTGCCCTTCAATAAAATCTCTATCTTAGTAACTCATCATGGATACAGTATGTGTTTCTCTTAGAAAACATTTGGATGTTATTTATGAACTCTCATGATCCTACTTTGGGATCAAAGAAATATTTGATAAGTCTGAGATAAGAAGTATTATGGCACACGGCAATGCCAAGTTCTTCATGGCTTTGCTATTAAGAGATGTCTTAATTTGTTCAGTTTAAGAAGTCATCTCTTACTTAGAAAGTGATTTAAATCAGTCCTCATTTTTTCTCTATTCTGCTGAAAAGTCCCCAAAGACACAAAAGGTAAACCTGCTATATGAAAAATTGGCTGTTCAGCTATGATTCTATTTTAATAAAAACTGTATAATGTTGAGCTAAAAAAAATATTCAAGCTCATTTCCTCTGGGAAACATGAACTTGAGCTAAGGAGCAAAGGATTGCAGGAAATGTTTAGACCAATTTTCCCAGCTAGTAGTGTTTACTGGAAGCTGGGCACCAGTTTTCTGCCTTCTAAGTTGCTATAAGTCTGCATTGTGAGAAAGCATCTCTTAGGTACTGTGGAAAGTTAGAGAATTGCCTAGCATCCATCCGTTAGTATGGCTACACTGATCTCTTCTTTCTCTGCTTTCTCATACACAAAATCCTCTTGTAAAATGACAATAATCGAGTTCCGTTGCAGATTAGGGATATTTAATATTAGCACCAAAATGCTATAAATAATAGCTTTTATTCTAGGAACTTTTTAAAACTTTTAAACTTTTAAAAATTTCATACATTTAGTGTTATGTTTGGAAAATCACTAAGGGTCTGCAACCCATTTGCTACATTTTCTTTGGGAAATGGTCAACTTTAATGATATTTGCATTTGTGGACTCTATGAAGGTGCTTGGGTAAAAGGCTCACAAATGTCAGAGTTCTCTTCTTTTTATCCTAGTATATGTGCTGCTAAAAACCACCATAATTCCCTTCTTTTGCAGTAATGAGAATGATATTCTAATAGACGAACTTCCTTCTGTCCTATTTTCTAACTTTTCATTCCTCTTTTTCACACATACCAAATCCAATTCATCAGATATTTTGCCAACTATACTTTCAAAACATGTCTGGAATATGACTTCTCACTAGGTCCATCACTATAACCCTAGTCCAAGCCATTGACCAAGAGGTAGAAACACAAGGGATAGAGCACTACCCAGGAGATGGTAAACATGGGGCTCAATCCCACTCCTCAACCTGAAGAGGGAAGGGAAGAGGGCTGTTACAGGACTGAGAGGGATGCTCGACAGGATTTCAATCTTGACTTAGGAATTCAGCCAGCTGGAGGAAATCACTCTTGGGAAGGAGGACTGAGGAATAAATATCCCAAATTTACTCGCTTTTCTACCTCAGTTCTTTGTTCATGCTCCCCATTGGCTGAGGCCCACCCGAGGCCATTTGTCAACAGAACCTTTTGATGAGATCCATAGAGGCCACATAGGCATAGAATAAGGTAGAAGTGGGCGGAGAGTAAATCTGGTGTAGGGGAATGTATCTCTTAGTGGAACCTTTCAATTCCACTGTTTCTTTTTATTCTATTTCCCACAAAGCAGCCAGAGTGATTTCCCTAAAGCCTAAGGCAGAACATGCCATTGTTTTCCTGAAGACCTTCCAATGGTTTCCAGTTTCAACTAGAGTAAAATATAAAGTCCTTCTAATGGGCTACAAGGCTCTAAGGGACCTGGCCCCATCACTAATTCTTTGGCTTTATTTCTAGTCAATCTCCCTCTCCAGCAAGATCCCTCAGTAACATGACCTCTTTTCTCCTCCTCAAATACATCAGGTTCACTTCCAAACCAGCATATCTGTCATTAATATTCTCCCTGGAATCTTCCCCCTTGCCTTCCACATATATGCATGGTTCTTTACTTTCTTCAGTTCTCTGCTCAAATATAAAATTGCTTCTCGACATCACTCTCTAACTCTGCCTTATTATTATTTCTAGAACTTAACTGCATCTGGTGCCTGTTTTAGATTTGTTTGTTCATTGTCTTCCCCTCTACTTTGGACTGCAAGTTTTATAAAAGGAGGGACATATTTTTTCTCTGATCAGTGATTCACACATAGTAGACATGGGGGAAGTGGGAAGAGGTTAACTTCTATAATGAACCACAAATAATTACTATAATAAAACTTATTTCTCACTCATGTCACAATACAGTGTAGGTCATTGGAGGATAATTACTAAGGCATCCTGACCACTAAATGGCAAACAATCCATATAGGTAGACTATGAAAATGGTTCATATCATTGTTTCTAAGAAACTTTTAGTACCTAAATAATAATGAACCTCTGAATACCTTCCACCTTCTTTTTAAAGGGTCATTACCTTCCCTAATCCCAGAACACCACCTTAATTAAGGGAGGGAAGAAGGGAGAGAGAGAGAGAGAGAGAATGAAGAAGCAAGGTATTTTTGTACAAGCTTAGATTAATATATTCATTCTTTCTTCTTCTAATCACCTATGATGACACCGGGGAGCAGATAAGAAAGTTATTCTCCCTTCTTTCTGAATGAAATTACTATATCTGAAAATTTTCATTTCTTTGAAATCTCTTTGGAAACCACCAGGTCATTCCTTTTGTCAAGGCACCTACTTGCCTGTGCAACTGAAGGAGCCTCTGGAGCTCATTTTTCATATAATATATATTCTAATCAGTGTGACATCTAACTGTGAGTCTTACATTTTGATTTCTTTCATTGATCTAGAGGCTTTTTCTTTATTGTCATTTGTCAATCAATACCTATTTCTAGGAATTTTTTAAGGGAACTCATTTTCATGGCACAAACAATGTTTCAATGAGAATAATCAATTTTCTGCCACACATAATGGTATAAATAAGTTGATGTATTTAAAGGAAAAATGTCCTTGAAGGAAAAGAAGAATCAGTACTTTTATCGCTCTGAGTTAAGAAGAGTAATGGTGAAAAGTGTCATAAAATCTTAAATCAGAAAGTTCATAAGTACATATATAATAAGTACAGACCTAAGAATAAAGGAGGTTACAAGAAGACACAAGACAAAATCCTTGCTCATAAGGAACTACCTTTATAACCTTAACTTCATGAAGAGTGACTAGCTTTTAAACAAATAGGCAATGGATCCAAGTTTTATGTTTTTGAACAGAACAAGTATGTGGTAAACTCGTTTCTGCCACAATCTCTAAGATGACCCTAAGAATTTATTTCTTTTTTACGTCAACTATCTAAAGTGAATGGTTGAAACGTTGAAACTTGAAACGTTGTTGGGGAGGAAGACCTCCCTCTGCCCTATGGTCCTTCTAGTTGGACTTAGAATCAAATTGACATGAGACAGATTAACAGGAGAAAATAAAATTTAATAGCATATGTATGGGGAATCCACACAGACATGAAATTCCAAGAAAATGAGGCAACATGAAACTCATGTGAGCTAAGGAGAGGGAGAGGTTCTGAAGACACAAAGGGGAGGAAGCCATTAGCAGGAACGTGAAAAGATGTTTTAAAAAACAGTTTGCCCTATTATGCAGATGAGTTTCTTAGGTAAAGCAGAGTCTCTGTTAATAGTTCTCTTCCTGGTGCAGGCTCTCCTTACCAATGTAAATTTAGGCAGTTGAAGATCAGGAAGAGAGCTTTTCCTGCATCTGCAGGGTTTTGATTACTTTTTTTTTTTATTATGTTCACTTAGGCAGCATATAGTACATCATAAGTTTTTGTTGTAGTGTTCAATGATTCATTAGTTGCGTGTAACACCCTGTGCTCACTCAATATAATGTTCGTGCCAAAGTGGCCCATCTTGGGGCAGCCTGCCCTTGGTCCTTACGTTGTTTGCCTGAAAGCAAGCCCAGACAGGTTACATTGATTCACTTGTGTTTTCATGCCGGGTATAATTAACTCTTAGCTGGCCAGTCATAACTCTTCTGGTCTAGTATTTTATTTAATGTGAACCTCAGAATATTAACACAATAACATTTTAAAATGTTTGTTACATACATCTTATATTTGTATACATTTTATTGTGTATTATATATACACAAATGCACATTTTACTTTTATTTTCTTATAAAGTAAAAATTCAGTTTATTCATCTGTTTATGACACAGTACACAAGAGGCAAAGTGTTTCACGTCATAGAATGCATTTCCAACTCCTTGGGATGTTCATTTCTTTGGCTCAAAGGAAAGACTAGATGTGAGAAGCAGGCAGTATTTAGGCAACTGAAATAAGCCTGGGGAGGGGGCAGTGTGAACATCATCCTCACAGGAATGGGTACAAGGGGACTGTTAGTCACAAGTTACTTTCTAGAACTCTTAGCTGGAAACAAAGGAGCACTCCTCCTGGATGCTCATGCCATCATGGGCCTCAGTCATCCTCACCAGAAAGGTATAAGCAGCACTTTCTGGTAGTCTCCCTTGGTGTCTTGCTGGATACGGTAGTTCAGGGAGTTGTCATACTCTCTCTTGAATTTAGACCTAATTTTTAACATGTCTGCTTTACTGCAAGAGACCATGATTCTAATCAGGACTTTATTGCAAGTCTCCTTGCCTTTCATGGAGTTGTACAATTGGTCAGCAAAATACAGGGGCTTGTTCTGAATGCACTGGACCAGTTCAGGAAAGCATCTTCCAGGTCTCCTTTGGCCTCCTTCTTGATGCTCTCCAGCATGTCATAAGGGCTGTAGCTCTTATACCTGCCAAATACTTTCTGGAGGTGACACACTGTCTGCTCAGTCACAATGCTGATCCACTTGGGCACATTAGTTCTTTTCCTCTTCACCCCATCATCATAGAGATCCCAGGCGTCTTGGTCAATCAGTACATAATCAATGACAGAGCCATCTTCTGCTCTTTTACCCTTTTCGAGGGCAACCATCAGCTTACAGAAGTCATCAGATATGTCAGAAATGATGTCCTTCTCCAGATCAGTCTTGTACATTTCCTTGTAGACTCTGTTAATTTCCTGAAGCTCCTGGTTGGTCTTTGAGCCGATGATCCCAGTGAGGGAGTCCTCATCAGTTCCCAGCCTCATCATGGCTTTCAGTTGAGAAGCATTGTATGGAGCAGATGTTTTCAATAAGCCCAAACTCACAGTCTCCAGGTGGCTGGACAAGGCTGACTTCAGTACTGATGCAAGTTCCTTTTTGGTCCTTCTCTGGTAGGTGAAGGCAATATCCTGTCTCTCTTCATTGCTGTGGTTGGTCAAATGTTGACAATGATGAGCTCATCCACATCTTTGCTCTTGATGGCCGTTTCAATGTTCAAGCATCACACTCAGCATTAAAATTCGTGTATGCTTTGACTGACCCGTGTGCACTTGAGGGCGTGGAGTGATCATCCTCCAAGCTGAGCTTGCAGAGAATTTTGTGAACAGTAGACATTTTGAAAGAAAGTGGGCCGGGTGCTGAGAGCTGCAAGCGTCCCCAGCTGTGGAACCACTGCACATTTTACTTTTATATGCATATTATATACATATAACAGCATAGCACAAAATGTATAGTTAGTATATTTTTATATGTAAATACATATAGAACATTTATATACTTTATACATATATACACACACATATAGAAATGTAGAACAAATAGAAATGTACACCAAAAATACACATTTCTCAGGAATGAGAAAAAAAATGTAGTATTTCTCTATGCAACAACATGAATGTGTCTCCACATTATTGGTGCTGGGCATACAGAACACATGTTCCAGGCTCCCATTTAAATAAAGTTCAAAGCAGACAGAACTAATCTGACTTATATCACCACACACTGATGAATGTTATTTCTTTGCATGATTAAACTACAAATTATTTATCCATACCATTACTGATGGATGTTTGGGTTGTTTCCAGTTTGGGTTATTACAGAAAATGCTTGAATGAACATCCTTTTACATTTCTTATGGTGATTATGTTAGTCAATTAACTTTCCTAAATGGTTGAGCCAATTTACACATCTACCAACAGTGCCTGAGAATTCCAGGTGTTCCAATTCCTTGCCAATACTTCATCTTAGCAGTCTTTTTAACTGTAGACAGCCTGGTAATGTGTATATTTCACTGTGATTTTAATTTGCATTTCTCTGATAACAAATGAGATTGAGAATGTATAATACGCATATTGGCTGTTTGGATAAACTGTTTTGTGAAGTGCCAATTCAAGTCTTTGCCTTTTAAATCTATAGCTTAGAAAAGAATAAAAGCCCTAGGAATATTTTTATGGAAAATTTGGGGCTGCTTCTCAATGGATCCTTCCTCCACATTACTCTGTCCCCCAAACTCCACCTACTTCAGTATCCTCAAATCAGATTTCTTTTTTTTCTATCCAGTGATAACACCACTCTGCTTGGCCTATATTTTCCTGAGCCATATTCGGAAATATTTTTGGGGAGATGTCCTGGGTGAGTATGAGCTAATATTGTGCTTTCTACCTTTCATAATTCTTAGCCCCATGTTGGTTGCCATCCATTGCCTGAAATAGTTATATATTTTTGTACAGATATAATGGTAGCTTATGGTGGAAGGATGAGTCTGATACCAGTTACTCCATTGTGGCTGCAACCAGTGGTCCTAAAGTATTTTTTATTATTCTATTTGTTCTGATTTTATTTTTATTTTTTTTAGTTTGTACGTTTTTTGGTTATTTTCTCAGGTTATCCTGGAGGTTATAACATTCAGCCTTAATTTATTAGCATGGAATATAAATTAGTGTTTTTCCATTTTATGGTAATGCTTGAGCCTTCAACCTTTAAGCTGCATTTATTCACCTTTCATCTTTATGTTATTGTCATGCATTTTTGTTCTACATATAGGTTTGACTCTGCGGTGTTTATCATTACTCTTTAAAAAGTAAATGATCTTTTATACTTACCCACATATTTATACTTTCCAGTATTTTCTTTCTTCCTGCAATTCTATTTTTTGATATAAGATTATATTCTTTCTACTGAAAAAAAAAATCCCCTTTGGTGTTTCTTTAATTTTTTTCATATTTTGATTGCCTTGTTTTTTTAAAGGATAGTTTCACAGGGTGTAGCCCTTTAGGTTGGCCTTGATCTTTCAGCATGTTGAGGGTGATACTCTGTTGTTTACCGGCTTCCATTTCTTCTGTTACCATCAGTCCTATTTTTGACCTGCTTTGTTTTTATCTGGTGGCTTATAAGATTTTATCTCTTAAATTTTTAACATTTTTACTATAATGTATCTAATCCTAAATAGAATTTTCTTTTTATTTATCCTACTTCTGGTTCCTAACTCTTCTTGACTCACTGACCTAACTTCAAGGGAGTTTAACAATCTAACTCCTAGACGACTTCTGTCCATTTTGAAGAAATCTGATCCACTGTGTCTTCAAAGCTTCTTCCCTGAAACTCTTTCTACCTCACTTCTGAAACTCCAACTACATGTATGACCTATTTCTAAAGACCTTTTCATGGTGTTCCATATATCCTTTATTCTCTTTTATATATTTTCTGTTATTTTACTTTCTATGTGTCAGTCTGAATGTTTTTTGCCCTCAAGTTCACTAATTCTTTTTTTTAGCTGTAATAACTGCATGCAACGATTCTTAAAATCCAGTCAATTTATTTTTAAGTTTTTAGATTTTCTAATTTATTGTGCTTTCTATATTCTAGTTCTCTGGTGAATTATTTCAACTTATTATGTTTTTTTTTTAACATGTTAACCACACTTATCTCAAAGTCTGTGTCTAGTAACTTCAATAGCTACATTATCTGAATTTATTTCTGTTTCTATTATCTGGCTTTTCTCTTTGTACTGTTCTTTGATATTACCAGTAATTTTTTAGATTGAATGTTAGACATTGTGCATTTAAAATGTCCTTGTTGCCTCAGCACCTTCTGAGTGACTTCACGGAATTTTAGCAATCTCACCATCAGATTCTTGACTCCTAACTTTGCAAATATAGCTTATAAAGTAACACAAATGTCAGCCTTTTCGTGTATTAATCCTTTCCACTATAGATTGCTTTACATGTACTTATTAATGCATTATTATTCCATATGCTTTATTTCTGAGCTGGATGACACAAGTTTTTTTTTTCCTTTTATTGAAAGCTGCTTCTATTACCTGTCATTTATCATTCTCTTTATG
Organism: Phoca vitulina; assembly: GCF_004348235.1. Taxonomy (NCBI): domain Eukaryota; kingdom Metazoa; phylum Chordata; class Mammalia; order Carnivora; family Phocidae; genus Phoca; species Phoca vitulina. Next base: position 12,212,567 of record NW_022589714.1, read on the forward strand.
AAGTTTAACTGTAGCCAAAAAAAACAAAACAAAACCAAACCCCAAACAATTGGGAAGTAGGAACCAATACTTGACTTATACCTCATTGGCTTCACAAATTTATTAATTTATACTGCAGACCTCTTTTTCCCACTCCCTTTCCTTTAAAGAATCTTTTACTGTCCCAGGGCCATCATAAACAGATAAAGAAAATTAACAGGGTCTTTTTGCCTTTCATATTCTTCAAAATCTTATAACATTGTGAGTTTGGGCTCCATTGTATGTCTACTGTATTCAGTGAATCAAAAAATTCAACTTTCTCTTTCTGGCTAATGGCAGTCTTACGCTTGTCAGAGAGAACATATTTTTTTAAAGCCAGATTTCCCACAAAAAAAAAAAAAAAAGGGTAGATTGTCTTCGGTGTCAAATGCGACCTGTAAATATGTATGCCTGAGGAAATCGTGTAAGAAACAGTCATGACAGGGATGATGGGTTGTCAGCCTGCTTGGAATAATTAAAAAAAAAAAGGACATTTGATAAGCTCTCAAATTAATGTAAACACTGTATGTCTAACCCTCAAAGGGTGTTTGCTAAAGATGCTTTGCTAGAGGGCTTGACATCAAAAAGACCATCTAAAGAACAGGAAACTGGAGGAATGTGTGCAAGGCGCAAGGTAAGCAGGCCATCTCAGATGTATAGATTGAGGATGTGATTATTTCAATTCAGAACATTGTAGGGAATCCTGTTCCTCCCTTTGAATTCTTCCCATCTTGACTAGTGCAGATCTAGGGCCAAAATCCTAATAAAGAATTTGCAGCGAAATAGGCCTTCAGAACCGATTTTTCTCCCCGCTGCATTGAATTTCAATTATCTGTCCACCACTGTAGAAGTGTGATTTTCCAACTAGCATTTCACTGAGAATGCCAGGGGATTACAGGGGAGAGAGAAGGATGGAGAGCCATCTTGATCCTTTATTACTTAAAAGAAAAAATACACAGAGAAAGATGAAAGTAGTTCAAAACCTATAATCCCTTGAGAAGAAGACTGAGGACCTGGCTGTCAACTTAAATACCACCTGAGAGCATACAAAATAAATGAAAGGATGTAGGTCCTCCTGTGAAAGTCAGTGTCCCTGGAATTCAAAAGGTACATCAGACATGCTGTCCTTGAAGCATGACACAAAGGCTGGCCTTGAGAAAGGCCAGCTCACAAGACAGCAGAGATAAAGTTTGAGACCCTGGGGCATCAAAGCAGATTTAAAGTATCTGAATTTCCACAATTATTGACTGTGAAGTTGTTAAGGCTCCTTCTGTCTGCAGTGCCCTTTTCTTCTCTTTCTTCGAGAGAAAAAGTATATAGTTCAATCCCTATAGGATCTCTCTTAGCACATTGCTGAGCACATTAAGATCATGAAATGTGAAATCAGACAGACCTGGGTTCAAGTCCCAGCTCAGCTACTAGCTAGCTCAATGAACTGGGTCAATATGCTCAGCCATCAGGGGCGCCTGGGTGGCTCAGCCGGCTAAGCATCTGCCTTCGGCTCAGGTCATGATCCCAGGGTCCTGGCATTGAGCCCCGGGTCGGGCTCCCTGCTCAGCAGGAATCCTGCTTCTCCCTCTCCTCTCCCTGCCGCTCCCCCCTGCTTGTGCTCTCTCTCTCTGTCAAATAAATAAACTCTTAAAAAAAATATACTCAACCATCATGAATCTCAGTTTCTTTATCTGTAAGTTCCTACCCTACTGGAATATTACATCTATTGGCAATGGAACTAAGCCTTGAGGATAAATCTATAGACATTTTAAACAAATATTTGTAAAATCAACTTTGTGCTTTTGGGATTGAGATTATGAAATGTAGCCTGGCCAAAACTGAGCAATCTTTCACACTGTGCCTTGGTTAGTAAACATCATTTCATTCCATTCTCATGGGTATAGGATGGAAGGCAGCAGATTTGAAGTGGTCTATATAACAAGATACTAGTGTGAGCACTGTAAAAGCAGAATTGTTTCTATGTATTCTTTAAAACATAATTATCACCTTCAACAAAGATTTGTTGGCATGTGCTACACTTAGGGCAATAGGTTGGATGCTGGGAATTCAACCCTCTTCAAGGTCAGCCAAAAGCTAGACATCTAATTAGCACTGAATTACAACTATACCTCCTCCCCACACACATACAAAAGAATTGCCATTACTAAATTATGTTTAGGTGTGATAATATCAGATTTTATTGACGGTGTTATAAGAAAGCTCCATGTTGAACTGTGACAATGCTGTTTACTAAATCAGAAAATGTTCTTACAAAGCCCTCCAGCATAACATTCTGCATGACTCTGGTTGAAAGACTACTTGTACCACCTCACACCAATCAGAATGGCTAAAATTAACAAGTCAGGAAACAACAGATGTTGGCAGGGATGCAGAGAAAGGGGAACCCTCCTACACTGTTGGTGGGAATGCAAGCTGGTGCAGCCACTCTGGAAAACAGTATGGAGGTTCCTCAAAAAGTTGTAAATAGTGCTACTATATGACCCAGCAATTGCACTACTGGGTATTTACCCCAAAGATACAAATGTAGGGATCCGAAGGGGTACATGCACCCCGATGTTTATAGCAGCAATGTCCACAATAGCCAAACTATGGAAAGAGCCAAGATGTCCATCAACAGATGAGTGGATAAAGAAGATGTGGTATATATATATACAATGGAATATTATGCAGCCATCAAAAGGAATGAAATCTTGCCATTTGCAATGACGTGGATGGAACTGGAGGGTATTATGCTGAGCAAAATAAGTCAATCAGAGAAAGACATGTATCATATGATCTCACTGATATGAGGAATTATTTTATTTATTTATTTATTTATTTATTTATTTATTTATTTATTTATTATGTTATGTTAATCACCATACATTACATCATTAGTTTTTGATGTAGTGTTCCATGATTCATTGTGTATAACACCCAGTGCTCCATGCAGTACGTGCCCTCTTTAATACCTATCACCAGGCTAACCCATCCCCCCACCCCCTCCCCTCTAGAACCCTCAGTTTGTTTCTCAGAGTCCATAGTCTCTCATGGTTCGTCTCCCCCTCCGATTTCCCCCCCTTCATTCTTCCCCTCCTGCTATCTTCTTCTTCTTCTTCTTTTTTTTTTTCTTAATCTCAGGAAACAAACTGAGGGTTGCTGGAGTGGTGGGGGTGGGAGGGATGGGGTGGCTGGGTGATAGACACTGGGGAGGGTATGTGCTATGAGTGCTGTGAGTTGTGTAAGACTGTTGAATCACAGACCCGTACCTCTGAAACAATAATACATTATATGTTAAAAAAAAAGAAGATAGTAGGAAGGGAGAAATGAAGGGGGGTGGAATCGGAGGGAGAGAAGAACCATGAGAGACTATGGACTCTGAGAAACAAACTGAGGGTTCTAGAGGGGAGGGGGTTGGGAGGATGGGCTAGCCTGGTGATGGGTATTAAAGAGGGCACGTACTGCATGGAGCACCGGGTGTTATAAGCAAACAATGAATCATGGAACACTACATCAAAAACTAATGATGTAATGTATGGTGATTAACATAACATAATAAAATAAAAAAATAAAGACTAGTTGTAATTCTCTTAAGCAATTGATTTATTTTTATCTAGTGGATATTGTGATCCTTAAGTGACAAGGATTGCTTGTTTGTAGTTGGTTTCTGGCCACATAAACTATGGCCCAATCATGGTAAAAATGTAGGTCACAATATAATATTCATATTAACATCTTATAATTTATGTATTTTTGAAAGTCTTCTGAAATATTTTCTGAAGCAAAAGGTACAAATAAATACCTAATAAACTGATTCTGAACCATTTTCAAAATATTGCTTGGGAGACGGATGGCTGGTAATCTCACTGAGCTCAGTGGTAGAAGTGGTATTGACATATTAGAGTCAAACTGAAGAAAGAATTTTGTGTTCTATCACATTCTTCTGAGTTTTCTTATACCTCAGTGCTGCACCAATATTCCTTTGAAGAGAAAATAGAATAAAGAGGGAAAATGTGCTCTTGGCCACAGAGTAATTCTGGAAAACGTGTCCATCCTGGGCTTTCAGATGGCAGCTCTGGAAATGGATGCCATTTCATGAGTATCTGCTAGTGGAAGAACCAGGGGTAAGACAACAGAGGATCTAATCCCATGCCTCGAGGCACAGGTTCTAATTCCCTTCCAACTGTAAAATTGTGTCCCAGTTATCATTCTCCGAATTGTGTTCATACATGATAAAGTCAAATTATTTAGCACAAAACAATTAGAGGTATAAGCTGCAACAGCACTTTCAGAATATGTTGGTGTTGGGAAAACTGGACAGCTATGCGCAAAAAAATGAAACTGGACCACTTTCTTACACCATATACAAAATGGATGAAGGACCTAAATGTGAGACCTGAAACCATAAAAATCCTAGAGGACAACATAGGCAGTAACCTCTTTGACATTGGCCATAGCAACATCTTTCTAGATATGTCTCCTGAGGCAAGGGAAACAAAAGCAAAAATAAATTGTTAGGAGTACATCAAAATAAAAGGCTTCTGTATAGCAAAGGAAGCAATAATAATAAAAAAAAAAACTAAAAGACAATTTACTGAAATGGAGAAGATATTAGCAAATATCATTTGCAAATGACATATCTGATAAAGGGTTAGAATCCAAAATATATAAAGACCTTATATAATGCAACACACACACACACACACACACACACAATCCAATTAAAAGATGGGCAGAAAGGATGAACAGATATTTCTCCAAAGAAGGCATTCAGATGGCCAATGGACACATGAAAAGATGCTCAGCATCACTTATCATCAGGGAGATGCAAATCAAAACCATAATGAGATATCACTTCATACCTGTCAGAATGGCTAAAATAAAAACACAAGAAATAACAAGAGTTGGTGAGGGTGTGAAGAAAAAGGAACGCTTTGCACTGTTGGTGGGAATGCAAACTCGTGCAGCCACTGCGGAAAACAGTATGGAAGTTCCTCAAAGAATTAAAAAATAGAACCACCCTATGATCCGGTAATCACTACTGGGTATTTACCCAAAGAATGCAAAAATTCTAATTCGAAAGGATATAAGTACTCCTATGTTTATTGCAGCATTATTTACATAGCCAAATTATGGAAGCAGCCCATGTGAGCACTGACAGATGAATGGATAAAGTAGATGTGGCACATATGTGTATACACACACACAGCATAAAAAAGAATAAATCTTGCCATTTACAACAACATGGATGGATCTAGAGAGTATAATACTAAGTAAAATAAGTCAGTCAGAGAAAGACAACTGTATGAGTTCACTCATGTGGAATTTAAGAAACAAAACAAACAAAGGAAAACAAAGAAACAAACCAAAAAAACCAGACTCTTAACTATAGAGAATAAACATGATTACCAAAGGGGAGGTGCGTAGGGGGAATGAGTGAAGTAGATAAAGGGGATTAAGCATACATTTATCTTGATGAGCACTGAGTAATATATGGAATTGTTGAATCATTTTATTATACACCTGAAAGTAATATAACACTGTATTTAACTACACTGGAATTAAAATTTTAAAAAATTGTAAAAAAAAAAAGCTATGTTTCTGAGATACATAGTTTTACGTGAGCTGTTAGAGGATAATCCTCAAATTTAAAAAAAAATGATCAAATGTATTTAAAATACTTTTGGCTGATCAAAGATTTTTTTTAAATGTTTGTTTTGATTTATAATTTCTCTTAATATACTTTGTAAATATTGAGGGGGGGCAATGTAGTAGAGTGAGTCATTTTCCCAAATTATTTGCCCACAGAACACTTTTTCCTGACTAAGAGCACAACATCTCATAGGAATGTAGGGTTCTATGGAATGCACTTTTGAAAGTATTTATTTCTGGTAAGAATAGTAGGGTACTTTGAAGTTTTAGTGAACTATAGAAAATGCATCATTTCTAACAAGAAATTTAAAATGCAACAAGAACTTTAAAAATTTAAAAGTGTTAAACTATAGAGTTGGGCTAAATATTTTATGACAAATCCTATTTCATCCTAAATGTAAAAGTTATTTTGTAAGAAATTTATATCTCTAGCAAAATAATTGGTACCACTTTAATGTGACTTCCCCCTAGAAATATACACAGATCTGCGCGCGCACACACACACACAGTGTGTCAGCATTCAGACATGTACAGAATACTTTAAAATGCTAAAGATATACAAGAAGACTTGATAAGACTCAGGCTGAAGGGACAGTATTAATCATAATTAAATAGTTTAAGTAAAATAATCCCATTTATGAGGCTCCTGGGTGGCCCAGTCGTTAAGTGTCTGCCTTCAGCTCAGGTCATGATCCCAGAGTCCTGGGATTGAGCCCCGCATTGGGCTCCCTGCTCTGTGGCAAGCCTGCTTCTCCCTCTCTCACGCCTCCTGTTTGTGTTCCTGCTCTCACTATCTCTCTCTCTGTCAAATAAATAAATAAATCTTTAAAAAAAATAATCCATTTATAATAAAGTTTGAATTCAGAGAAGAATCAAAAGGATAATGCAAATGATGGGTACTTTTGAAAATAAGAAATATATTCCAAAAATTTTAAAATGTTTTATTTTATTGTCCCTATACTCAAGAGCCCATATGACAGTGATTTTTTTTTTTTTTTAAGAGAGAGAAAGTGAGCATGAGGTGGGAGGGGGGGTGGGGAGGGCAGAGGGAGAGAGAGAATCTGAAGCAGGCTTCATGCCCAGTGTGGAGCCTGACACAAGGCCACGGGGCTCGATTTCACAATGCTGAGATCATAACCTGAGCTGAAACCAAGTTAGGTGCTTAACCGACTGAGCTACCAGGCACCACAACAGTGATTTTTAAATAATAATGGACATTACAAAGTCCTGGGGAAAGACTTCTGATTCAAGATGTCAAATTAAGCTCATGCATTTACCTCTTCTTCCTCCCAAAACTATAGTAAAATAATCATAAATTAATATAGAATGGTATACATGCCAAAAGAAATGAAGAATATGGAAGGGGAATATCAGCACAGATTCCAGTAAATTTCTAGTAGATGTTTTGTGATAGGCAGAATTATGGCCCGCAATGATGTCCGTACCACAGTCCCCAGAACCTACGGATATGTTACCTTACATGGCAAAGGCTCTTTGCTGATATGATTGAGGTTACAGATCTTGAGATGGGACAACTATTCTGGGCTATTCAGGTGGACCCAGTCTAATAAGGTAAGTCCTTAAAAGCAAAGAATCTTCCTGGCTTTGGACACATACAGAGACAGAGACAGAGAGACATAAAGAACTAGAGAGAAAAGAGAGGGAGAGAGAAAGAGGGAAAGATGCAACATTGCTGGCTTTGCAAATGCAGGAAAGGGTCATGAGCCAACAAATGTAAGCAGTCTCTAAAAGCTGGAAAAAAACAAGGAAATGAATTCTCCTCCAGAGTGTCCAGAAAGGAAGGAACTCTACTGACACTTTGATTTTAGTCCTGTGAGACACATGTTGGACTTCTGATCTCCAGAACTGAAAAATAATAAATTTCTATTGTTTTAAGCTACAATGTTTGGATAATTTGTTACAACAGCAATAAAAAATGAATATACGACTATCAGAGGGATACTGATTGATGAAGCAAGACAAAGAAAGCTGCAATCAGCATTTGCCAGCATGGAACAATGGCCAAAGAGGAAAAAAAAAAAAGAAAAGATTAAGTTTAAAGGATCAATAACATGTCCCGATTTCAGACTACATGAAGTCCAAAAAGAGGATATAGGAAACAAAAGACAGAAACTAGCAAAGGAATAATGTAAGGGAAGTTTCCAGGATTGAATGAGGACCTAAGTCTTCAGATTAAAAGGATCCACCAATTGCCTAACACGATGAATAAATGAATGGGAGTCCTACCACCCGATATATTACTGTGATGTATCTGACTAATTTCAGAAATGAGAAATGATGCTGAACGTCTTAGAAAAGAAAGTAAATGACCTTTAGAAAGTAGAGAAAATAGGGTTGGCAAGGAAAAGCAACACCTTATGTTGAAGGACAATAGAGAAATACACTCAAAGTTTTGAGGGAAATGATTTTCATCCGTGAATTTTGTACAAAGGCCAAATTATCAATCAAATATGGTGGCACATAAAGCTTCTCAGACTGACAGGAGCTCCAACAACTTTTCTCATGTACATTTTCTTAGAAAGTCCAGGAAAATGGAACAGTAAACCAAGAAGTAGGAGATCCGGGACAGTGGCACGAACCCAGAAAGGAAAGGCCGTCCCTGAACGACAGCTCGGCCACAGTCTGGCAGAGTCACAGACCCGCCAGCCCAGCCTCCCCTGGAGGAAGGAGACCTCCAAAACATACACTTGGAGGAGGCGGGGCAGGGAAGGTAGAGGGGGTTTATAGAGGCTAGAACCCCGCGATCACTGCAAGCACGTTTTTAAAAAATGTAGATGTTGGGCGCCTGGGTGGCTCAGTTGGTTAAGCGACTGCCTTCGGCTCAGGTCATGATCCTGGAGTCCCGGGATCGAGTCCCGCATCGGGCTCCCCCCTCAGCGGGGAGTCTGCTTCTCCCTCTGACCCTCCCCCCTCTCATGTGCTCTCTCTCTCTCATTCTCTCTCTCAAATAAATAAAAATTAAAAAAATATCTAAAAAAAAAAATGTAGATGTCTGGAGTCAATGCCAAAAGTTCTGATTTTAGTCCATGTGATGTGGAGCCCAGAGATATGCCATTTTTTTATAGGTAAAGACAATCTTGCATTTATTTTTTGTTTCAATTTAATATCAAGTAAAATGGACTTTTTGATGTACAGTTCTATGAATTTTGACACATGTATTGGAGTGAGGGAAGGGAGTGACCATAAAAGGGTAGCACTAGGGAGTGGTTTGGGCCCATGAAACTGTTCTGCATCCCTACCGTGCTGGTGGTTATGGAAATGTGCTATTTTAAGGAGCAGAGCACAAATTCTATATGAGTGGTCTTCAGGCTGCACTTCAAACAACATTATTCTCATAGTTTTTTATTAGATCATTTTAAAAATATTTATTTGTCAGAGAGCACGCATGAGAGCACAAGCATGGGGGAGTGGCAGGCAGAGGGAGAAGCAGGCTCCCCACTGAGCAGGGAGCCCCATATGGGACTCAATCCCAGGACCCTGGGATCATGCCCTGAGCTGAAGGCAGATGCTTGTTTAACTGACTGAGCCACCCAGGCATCCCTATTAGGTCATTTTTTATGCCAAATTCAAATGCCGCTGCCTAGCCCATAAACCCCTCATGACCAAGCATGCTTTACCTGCTTACCTCCCTGTTCACTAATGTGCACTGCAGGCTCTCATTAGGCTCATCTATTAGTCCCACCTCTGCACGTTTACCCACGCTTGCCTCTGCTCTGCAATGCCTCTTCTTTTCTCTCTCACCAAATTCTATTCTTCCTTCAGGTCTCAATCCATGTCTTATCTCCACTGTGAATTTTCTCAAAGGAATCCAAACAAAATTACGTCTTTTTACATTTCTCAGTCATATTCTGCTGCATTAATTCTCACAGTTCAATTCTTAATTGTTCTCTAATTAGTTTGTAAGTTTTAATTTTATCTGCCTAAGATAAATGGAAAGCTCTGAATGCTTTCCTTGTTCTTCAGATCCTCCTGCAGCACTTGGCACAAAGATGTACACACAGTAAGTGCTCAAAAACTTATTATTGATTGAACAAGGCATTTATACTTCAAGGTCACACCTAGGGCAGAATACATCTGAAGAAGCAAAGAGTTCAGAAGGTGCAATGGAAATGTTGTAAATAGTATAGTGTTCTTTAAGGCAGGCATTTGAAAAAAACATTTTTGAAGTCAGAGACCTGGGAATTGATGGAGAAGAATGCATAGTCGAGGAAATGTCTTTTAAATGGTAGCAGATTTCACACAGAATCTGGAAAACTCACGTAACACAGGGTATGTTTTCTGCACTGCCAGGCTTCTAGTTGCCATCAGGAACCCCTGCAACATTTGGAAAGACATCTAATAAGAGTTATGGATCATAACCTCCCTTCCTGCTATTTTTCAAATGTAAGCTAGAGAATAAGAAGGGCTTCTGGACACATGGAGAACTGAGTGCTGCCCATCGGTGTGGTACGTTACAGAACACGCTCCAGAGAAGTGAGATGAAGTGTAGGGAGGGCGATGCATAGCTCTGAGACCTCTAACACAGACTGGCCAGGTGACCCTCGGCACCTCTGCATCAGTCTCCCCTTCGGGAAGAGCAAGGAAGAGGGCCAGATAATGGACAAGCATGCTTTAAACTCTGCCATGATTCTAGCTGCAATCTGATTCTTGGAATTTTTGGCAAAATCAGGGTACAAAACAAAACAGTTCCTGTTTCCAGATTGATTTTTGTGGAATATCCACAACACCTTGTATGTTAGCTCTGAGCATGGTATACATTCAGATGAATTCCATCTCTTCACACTGAGTAAATCAATTTTTCATTTGAATCTTGTCGATGGGTGTCTGGCTTCATTTAGGAATTAGATTTTATTTCACTCAGTAACACTGTATACTGTTGCAGATTATTTCCTTCAGGCCATTTCCAACAAGGACATGGGTTCTGTAAAAAAAAGCTGCATATTCCTAATTGCCTTAAATCAAGGTTTTATTTGTGTTCTAAGAACACAGGAAGGCAAGAGAAGCACAGCCTCACAATTAGACATGGGAGGGAGGATTGAGAGGAGGGAAGAAGATTATCAATGACATGTCAAGGAAGTAGACTAGCCGGCCAGTGTGTGCTGAATCCGCAGCAGGTATGGGATAGAGAGAAGCTGAAACCAAGGCACACTAGGGCACATCGCCAGCTCCAGATGGCATAGTGAGCTCAGTAAAGCAGAATTTTCTTTAGAAAACAAGCTTAGGAATCTTTACTTGTTATAGAAGGCATTTTAGAGACTTTATACTTATTCAAGCATGTTTACCCATATGCAGTCGTGTTGATATGCACTTGCAGGTAGAGCATCTTTATATCTTATTTCTCTCACCCTTGAAATGAAAGGTTAATTGAATGTAGGTCTGCAAGTAATGAGATCTCAGCTTTAGTTACATGAGAAGAGCGGGCAGCATAAACTACTGACTACTTTTCATTGCATATACTACAGTGGACAGACTTGTAGCAAGCCTAAATGAAACACTGTGTCTCTCTGAATAATAATAGATTTTCTGCTATGTTTATCATTCATTGAATACAAAGCAGCTTTTATAGCTTTAAGAATTAACAAAATCGAATTTAGTGCTAAAGCATATTATAGTCTCAAGTAAAGCATAGGTAGGTTCTCTTTTGTGCAAACCAACTCTCAAATGTTCACATGCACAGTGAATAAGTGAAGGCATTTTTCACTTTGTGTTAGGATTTTCCAAGGTGGCTGAGCAAGGTGAGGCTGCCAGATAGGGGGCTGAGAGTTTGTTCTATTAGGGCTAAAGGAAGTTCACACTGCCCCTGTCTGAGAGGGGTCCTTAGTGACAGAAAGCACACTTAGGATCCATGCAAAACTCCACAATAGCAGCAGAGAGAACCAGCCGAGCCAGGAGTGGCCAGGGAATGCGGTCTACCACTGCTAGGTGTCTGGGTACAGCTATTCGCTGCTTCTCCTTTTCTTTCTCCCAGCTACTACTTGGCAGAATGAGGCCTTGGAAAGGAAGGTGGAGAATGATTCCAGAGACCAGTTACCTCACATACACTACAAGATGTTGGAATGAGAGGAGGGGGAAGGAATTGACCATGCTGCTATCAAGACCCTGCCCAGCCAAGAGCCCCAGATTGAGGATGCAGGATATAAATGTCAGCTCTTACAACCATACCGCTACCTCCCATCCTCAACAGTGTCAAATTCTGCTTAAGATAAGCAGAGATATTTCAATTAAAGCCACCTCGAGAGGAAAGAAGAGGTATTGCCCTCAGAAAGAGATAATATGAAAGATTTGGGTAGAAAAGAACAGAGGTCTTAGGGAGAGAGTTGTGAGGAGGATATGGCCAATCAGCAGCGTTAGGTTTAAGAATGGAAACTCTGAAATTACACGACCCAGTTTTGAATCTTCCAGTATTAACTGTTTGACATCAGGCATGCTGTGTGACCCTCTGTTCCTGAAGCTTTCTCATGTCATAAAATGGGGCTAGGGGATTAGCCGCCTCATAGAGTTATTGTGAGGATTTACGGTAATAATAGGTGTAGAGCACTTAGAACAGCACCAGCCTATAAGAATGAATTCAGAAATGCTAATTTTCATTATCATTACCCATGAGGAAAAAAAAGTAACATCCCAAGAAAGGTAAGATAGGAAAGAGTCATCTCACACCCTAGACTGAGACCAGGAGAGTGAAATCCATTCACAAGTATACAGGAGAAAATGAGACAGGGGTGGGGAAAAAGCAGGGAGGGCTTTCTGTCTGTGGGGCCAGATAAATGAAAAGTACAAACTGCTTCTTTATCTTGGACCAAGCTGAATTGTCATCTATACATCAGTGAGCAGAAGAGCAAAACACCTTTTTAAATACACTAAGTGCTATTTGGACTGTGATATTTGAAGTCATTTGTCACCTTGAGAAGCTCTTCTCTTTTGGGGAAGAATTTGAGCATTGTTGCTGAAGGTACCAGATCTTATAGTATTCACTTGTTTGAATAAAGAGAAGTAACTAAAACTTGGCTCTATCAAGGCTGTAAGTTTAGAATGAGAATAGCTTCTACCCAAGATGGTTGTGATGGTTATAAATCACATACAAAAACTTCGTCATGTTACATAATCCCGGAAATTAGGTAAGATTCCCTGCTGAAGCTCTTTGAGAAGAATCAAAGAGAAGACTGACTTGGTCTCTCTTAGAGAGCACTTAAAAGACAGGGTTTTCAACATTTGTTGCTGGGGGACGGGGAGGAACTGGTGACTAACTTTTTTGTTACTAGTTTTAAAGCTGAATATGAAAAGGTTGCTGGATCAGAAAAATCTAGGCATTGAAAGGTGGCATATAAAGGTGATTCGTCATTAAAATAAACTATGTGAGTGGGTCAAAATATTAATGTAAGTGTTCTAACATGAAATGTGAAGATTATACCCAGAATGATGTTGACTCTCAGAAGCACATCTCTATGCATTACTCTCATGCATGTTTATGAGGATGAAGTAGTTTCTACTGGAAGGAAAAGGGGCACCTCAGTGGAGACAGAATTCTTCCAGATTCACTTTCCAAACTGTGACACCCTAATACTCAATGATACACTGATAAGCAAGAAAAGGCAAATTTCTACATGCAGTGAGACTCTAAGTTTTCACTGATAGAGTTACTGCTTGGTTCTGGTGAAGCCTCAGGCTCACACAGAGAAATAACAGGGAAGCCAGGAAGTGTGGCTTCCCAAATAACCTCTGGTTTCCCAAATGCGTATGCGTATGCAAAATTGTACACTTAAAATTTTGTTAGGATGGTAGATCTCATATTAAATGTTCTTACACAATTAAAAAAAAAAAAGGCCTGGGAAGGACCACTTTCCTCCCTGAACCCCAGCCCTACTGCTTCTCAGGAGTATATTGCCTTCTTTGCAGGTCTCTCTTGCTAAACTTTTCCTCTAAAATTTAAAATTATTAGATATTTTTTTACAACCCAGTTATGTTTATTTTTTATAGCCAGACTTATCGACTTATAACATTTGAAAGCATTCAAGGTCATTTGTCTGATGTTAATATCCAGAGATAATGCTTTGCTATCTGTTGTATATTTAATTATACATGTAAAAATATTTATATTAGCAAAACCTCAAACATCTTCCTTGTGACTAGAGTCAGTGCTATATTTTTAATTCCCTATTTTTACTTAAATATGAAAATGACATTCAGCTTGGGTCATTTTAAATGGTTGTTATTTAAACATATAAGCACTCTTAAATAATGTACATTAAAAGACAGAAAAAAAGAAATTGATTTCAAAGTAAAATTGTCATGACACTTTCCCCCCTTTTAAGGTGTGTATGGCTCAGCTTTTTCTTAATATTAATCAAAAGATTAATGTACCAGTGTTTTATTCCAGACACATCAGGCACTGAGACATTAAAGAAAACAATGTCAATTTTCTTTCCCTATCTATAACTTCTGACTTAGCTGATTTTAGATTCTGTGTATTTCTTGAGCTCTGGTGCTAATTTGGATGCTCTGGGAGCTTTTCCCCACAAGGGGTAGGGGAAGAGACAGTTTGGCATGTTGGCTATTCTTCCTCTTTTCCTTCCTTTAACAGTAAATCTGGGGTGAGGTGGGGGGGTGCTTGAGGAGGGAGTTGGGCAAACAGGTTCCTTGGGGCCTGACAGCAGCAGAACTGTGTGTGTGGTGGGGAGGCAAGGGGGCAGCTCTCCTGTCTTTAGGGGTCAGTGGGAAGTGCTAAGGAGATCTAGGAGTGCCTTTGTGCCCACCTCCCAAAAGATTAGCAAAAGGAGGTTTAGGAACATATAGGCATGGTTTATTTTTCAATTTTTTAAAAAATAAAACCTTGAGGAAAGATGGCAGAGGAGTAGGGGACCCTATTTCAACTGGTCCCCAGAATTGAGCTGGATATCTACCAGGCCACTCTGAGCACCCACAAAACCAGCCTGAGATGTAAGAAGATCTAGATCTCTACAAGCAGAATATCGCAGGCGGTTGGTTTCGAGGTTCAAAGCAGGGAGCCCTGATTCTGCGGGCAGATATCGGAGGATAAACGATAGCGGGAGGGTGCCTGGCTGTGGGGATCTTACACCGCTGGTGAGCGACAGCCTTGTGCTCTGGGGATGGGGCACAGACTCTCAGACTGGTAGTGGCGGGGAAAGGACTCTAGGGCAGCCCCCAGGACGGGAACCCAGAGCGGCAGGGTCGTGCAGGCGAACTGGGAGCGGCTGGAGGTTTTAAGAAGCACAAAGGGCAGAGACGTGCCCCGACCTGGAGGCAGGACTGGGGGCGCTGAGGAGGGACGCAAAACCCGGGACGCTGCAGTTTATAGCAGCACGGACAGAAACGGAGACGGTGTGGCCTGGAGAGCTCACTGAAGAACAGACTGCGGTCTCTCTGCTCTGAGGCAGAGGGTTGGAAACGGTCTCTTCTGCTCTGACTCACAGAAGAGAGGTGGAAAGCTGCCAGGGAAAGCCACTGGAGAACAAAAGCCCCAAAAACTGATTCCCATTGAGCCCATCCCCCGCCACAGGGGGGCAGGGCAACTCCGCCCAAACAGGGTTGCCTGAGTAATAGCATGGCAGGCCCCTCCCCCAGAAGACAGGCTGGGAAAACAAGAGGCCAGCATCCCTAAGGTCCCAAGAAAACAGGTGCATCTTGCTTGGGTTCTGGTCAATAATTTGGACTCTATACATTCCCTCAAACACCCATCAACAGAATGACTAGGAGGAGGAGCCCCCAAAATAGAAAAGACTCAGAGATTATGACTTATGCTGCAGATTTACAAATGGATGTAGATATAACCAAGATGTCAGAGATGGAATTCAGGCTAGCAATTGTGAAGACAATGGCTAGAAAGGAGAAATCAATTAATGGCAACATAAAGTCTCTAAGGGCAGAAACGAAAGCTGAATTGGCAGAACTTAAAAATGCTATCAATGAGATCCAATCCAATCTAGATAATCTAACAGCTAGGGTAACTGAGGCAGAAGAGCAAATAAGCGACCTGGAAGACAATATAATAGATAAAAAGGGAAAAGAGGAGGCCAGGGAAAAACAACTCAGAATCCATGAAAATAGAATCAGAGAAATAAGTGACACCATGAAGCGTTCCAATGTCAGAAGAATTGGAATCCCGGAGGGAGTGGAGAGAGAGAGAGGACTAAAAGATGTATTTGAGCAAATTGTAGCTGAGAACTTCTCTAATCTGTGGAATGAAACAAACATTTGTGTCCTAGAGGCAGAGAGGACCCCTAACAAGATCAAGGAAAACAGGCCAACACCCCGGCATGTAATAGTAAAACTTGCAAATCTTAGAACCAAGGAAACCATCTTAAAGGCAGTTAGGGGGAAGAGATTCCTTACGTACAGAGGGAGAAACATCAGAATAACGTCAGACCTATCCACAGAGACCTGGAAAGCCAGAAAGGCCTGGCAAGACATATTCAGGGTACTAAATGGGAATAACATGCAGCCAAGAGTACTTTATCTGGCAAGGCTGTCATTTAGAATGGGCGGAGAGATGCAGAGCTTCCACGACCGGCAGAAACTGAAAGAATATGTGACCGCTAAGCCGGCCCTGCAAGAAATATTTTTTTTTTTTATTTTTATTTTTTATTGTTATGTTAATCCCCATACATTACATCATTAGTTTTAGATATAGTGTAGATGCAGAGCCTCCACGACCGGCAGAAACTGAAAGAATATGTGACCGCTAAGCCGGCCCTGCAAGAAATTTTTTTTTTTTTAATTTTTTATTGTTATGTTAATCCCCATACATTACATCATTAGTTTTAGATATAGTGTTCCATGATTCATTGTTTGTGCATAACACCCAGTGCTCCATGCAGAACGTGCCCTCCTCAATACCCATCACCAGGCTAACCCATCCTCCCACCCCCCTCCCCTCTAGAACCCTCAGTTTGTTTTTCAGAGTCCATTGCCTCTCATGGTTCTTCTCCCCCTCCGATTTCCCCCCCTTCATTCTTCCCCTCCTGCTACATTCTTCTTCTTCTTTTTTTCTTTCTTAACATATATCCTGCAAGAAATATTAAGGGGGGTTCTATAAAAGGAGAAAGACCCCAAGAGTGATATACAACAGAAATTTACAGGGACAATCTATAAAAACAAGGTCTTCACAGGCAACATGATGACAATTAATTCATATCTTTCAATAATCACTGTCAACGTGAATGGCCTAAATGCGCCCATAAAATGGAACAGGGTTGCAGATTGGATAAAAAGACAGGACCCATCCATATGCTGCCTACAAGAGACTCATTTTGAACCTAAAGATACATCCAGACTGAAAGTGAAGGGATGGAGATGCATCTTCCATGCCAGTGGACCTCAAAAGAAAGCTGGGGTAGCAATTCTCAGATCAGACAAATTAGATTTTAAACTAAAGTCTGTAATTAGAGGCACAGAATGACACTATAACATTCTTGAAGGGTTTATCCAACAAGAAGATCTAACAATTGTAAATATCTATGCCCCCAACATGGGAGCAGCCATCTACATAAGCCACCTGTTAACCAAAATAGAGAGTCATATTGATAACAATACGTTAATTGTAGGAGACCTCAATACTCCACTGTCAGCAAGGGACAGATCATCTAAGCAGAAAATCAACAAGGAAACAAGAGCTTTGAATGATACATTGGACCAGGTGGACCTCATAGATATTTACAGAACATTCCACCCTAAAACAACAGAATACTCATTCTTCTCGAGCGCACATGGAACTTTCTCCAGAATAGACCACATACTGGGTCACAAATCAGGTCTCAACTGATACCAAAAGATTGAGGTTATTCCCTGTATATTCTCAGACCACAGTGCTTTAAAACTGGAACTCAATCACAAGAAAAAATTTGGCAGAAATTCAAACACTTGGAAGCTAAAGACCACTTGCTCAAGAATGTTTGGGTCAACCAGGAAATCAAAGAAGAACTGAAACAATTCATGGAAATCAATGAGAACGAAAACAGATCGGTCCAAAACGAATGGGATACTGCAAAGGCGGTCCTAAGGGGGAAATACATAGCCATCCAAGCCTCACTCAAAAAAATAGAAAAATCCTGAATTCACCAACTAACTCTAGACCTTAAAGAACTAGAGAAAAAACAACAAACGATGCCTAAGCCACACATTAGAAGAGAAATAATTAAAATTAGAGCAGAAATCAATGAATTAGAAACCAGAAACACAGTAGATCAGATCAACGAAACTAGAAGTTGGTTCTTGGAAAGAATTAATAAGATTGTTAAACCACTGGCCAGACTTATCCAAAAGAAAAGAGAAAGGACCCAAATTAATAAAATTATGAATGAGAGAGGAGAGATCATGACTAACACCAAGGAAATAGAAACAATTATTAGAAATTATTATCAACAACTATATGCCAATAAACTGAGCAATCTGGATGAAATGGAGGCCTTCCTGGAAACCCCTAAGCTGCCAAGACTGAAACAGGAAGAAATTGACAACCTGAATAGGCCAATAACCAGTAACGAGATTGAAGCAGTGATCAAAAACCTCCCAAAAAACAAGAGTCCAGGGCCTGATGGATTCCCTGGGGAATTCTACCAAACATTCAAAGAAATAATAGCTATTCTACTGAAGCTGTTTCAAAAAATAGACCAGAAGGAAAACTTCCAAACTCATTCTATGAGGCCAGCATTACCTTAATGCCCAAACCAGGCAAAGACCCCATCAAAAAGAATTTCAGACCAATATCCCTGATGAATATGGATTCCAAAATCTTCAACAAAATCCTAGCTAATACGATCCAACAATACATTAAAAGGATCATCCACCACAACCAAGTGGGATTTATCCCCGGGATGCAAGGGTGGTTCAACATTTGCAAATCAATCAGTATGATAGAACACATTAATAAGAGAGGGAGAAGAACCATATGGTCCTCTCAATTGATGCAGAAAAACCATTTGACAAAATACAGCAACCTTTCCTGTTTAAAACTCTTCAGAGTATAGGGATAGAGGGAATATTCCTCAAGTTCATAAAATCCATCTATGAAAAACCCACAGCAAATATCATCCTCAATGGGGAAAAGCTGAGAGCCTTTCCCTTAAGATCAGGAACACGTCAAGGATGCCCACTCTTGCCACTCTTGTTCAACATAGTACTGGAAGTCCTAGCAACAGCAATCAGACAACAAAAAGAAATAAAATGTACACAAATTGGCAAAGAAGTCAAACTCTCTCTTTTTGCAGATGACATGATACTTTATGTGGAAAACCCAAAAGACTCCATCCCCAAATTACTAGAACTCATACAGCAATTCAGTAATGTGGCAGGATACAAAAGCAATGCACAGAAATCAGTTGCTTTCTTATACACTAACAATGCAACTGTAGAAAGAGAAATTAGAGAAACGATTCCATTTACAATAGCACCAAAAAGCATAAAATACCTCAGAATAAACCTAACCAAAGAGGTAAAGGATCTATACTCTAGGAACTACAAAACACTCATGAAAGAAATTGAAGAAGACACAAAAAGATGGAAAAATATTCCATGCTCATGGGTTGGAAGAATAAACATTGTTAAAATGTCTGTGCTACCCAAAGCAATTTATACCTTCAATGCCATCCTCATCAAAATTCCAATGGCATTTTTCAAAGTGTTGGAACAAGCAATCCTAAAATTTGTATGGAATCGGAAAAGACCCCGAATCGCCAAGGAAATGTTGAAAAAGAAAAACAAAGCTGGGGGCATCATGTTGCCCGATTTCAAGCTATATTACAAAGCTGTGATCACCAAGACAGCATGGTACTGGCACAAAAACAGACATATAGACCAATGGAACAGAATAGAGAACCCGGATATGGACCCTCAACTCTATGGTCAAATAATCTTTGACAAAGCAGGAAAAAACATGCAATGGAAAAAAGACAGTCTCTTCAATAAATGGTGCTGGGAAAATTGGACAGCCACATGCAGAAGAATGAAACTCGACCATTCTCTAACACCATTCACAAAGATAAACTCGAAATGGATGAAAGACCTCAATGTGAGACAGGAATCCATCCAAATCCTAGAGGAGAACATAGGCAGTAACCTCTTTGACATCGCCCACAGCAATTTCTTTCAAGATACATCTCCAAAAGCTAGTGAAACAAAAGCAAAAATGAACTTTTGGGACTTCATCAAGATAAAAAGCTTCTGCACAGCAAAGGAAACAGTCAACAAAACAAGGAGGCAACCCACAGAATGGGAGAAGATATTTGCAAATGACACTACAGATAAAGGGCTGGTATCCAAGATCTATAAAGAACTTCTCAAACTCAACACTCAAAAAACAAATAATCAAGTCAAAAAATGGGCAGAAGATATGAAAAGACACTTCTCTGAAGAAGACATACAAATGGCTAACAGACACATGAAAAAGTGTTCATCATCATTAGCCACCAGGGAAATCCAAATCAAAACCACACTGAGATACCACCTTACACCAGTTAGAATGGCAAAAATGGACAGGGAAAGAAACAACAAATGTTGGAGAGGTTGTGGAGAAAGGGGAACCCTCTTACACTGTTGGTGGGAATGCAAGTTGGTACAGCCACTTTGGAAAACAGTGTGGAGGTGCCTCAAAAAATTAAAATTAGAGCTACCCTATGACCCAGCAATTGCACTCCTGGGTATTTACCCCAAAGACACAGATGTAGTGAAAAGAAGGGCCATAGGCACCCCAATGTTCATAGCAGCAATGTCCGCAATAGCCAAACTGTGGAAAGAGCCGAGATGCCCTTCAACAGATGAATGGATAAAGAAGATGTGGTCCATATATACAATGGAATATTACTCAGCCATCAGAAAGGATGAATACCCAACTTTTACATCAACATGGATGGGACTGGAGGAGATTATGCTAAGTGAAATAAGTCAAGCAGAGAAAGTCAATTATCATATGGTTTCACTTATTTGTGGAACATAAGGAATAGCATGGAGGACACTAGGAGAAGGAAGGGAACAATGAGGGGGGGTGGAATTGGAGGGAGAGATGAACCATGAGAGACTATGGACTCTGAGAAACAAAATGAGGGTTTTAGAGGGGAGGGGGGAGGGGGGATTGGTTAGCCCGGTGATGGGTATTAAGGAGGGCACGTACTGCATGGACACTGGGTGTTATATGAAAACAATGGATCGTGGATCACCACATCAAAAACTAATGATGTATTGTATTGTGACTAACATAACATAATAAAATTAAAAATAATAATAAATAAATAAAAAATAAAACCTTAAAAAGAATGTGTTCAGGTGCTTTCTGGACACATTCTTTCTTCTGCTACTGAGGTTGAGATGGGGAATAGGAAGGGGTAGGTAGTAACCATCCTCCACAGTATTCCCAGAAATTCTCATCCCCACACAGGGCACATTAAATGGCACAAGTCCTCTGAGCTCCATCCCAGGGTATCAGGTAGCCAGAAGGCAGTGGGCACATGGGGAAGTGAGGAGAAAGACAGTGGGACCAACCAAAGGGAAGTTAGGAGGAGGTGGGCAGTACCCAAAGATGGATATAGGGATCCATCTCCTGTCCTTGTTTTTTCACTAAATCTTCCTGCACACTGAATCTGATTTCTTCATAGAAATATTTGAAAATATTCTAAGGAACTCATCATAGATAGGCACAGAGATGCATCACAAGCTTGCTCCATTTCCAGATTGTATAAAATGGTTCAAAATTGGCAACAAACCATGTGTCTAACATTGAGAGTTGACTTAGCAAATTAGGGTGTATCTATAGAAGAGGATATTATGCATATATTAACATACAGGTTGTGAATATATTTGGCAACATGAAAATATTTACAAAAAACAGTATGTTCAAGTTGATCCCATTTTAATATAGAGTGTTCCAGTTTCCACTCTGACATGCAAAGAGCTTAAAAGTCATCACTTCCATCTTCACAATAAGAAAAAAAGCTGAGCAAACTGAAAATTGGCAACTTTTCTTAGATCTGCCAGAGAATTGAGGTCACAGAGGAAACTGCTCCTCCAAAAACTGGAGAGAGGAAAAGATACCAAGAAGCACAACTTATTAGGAGGAAACCAGTCTTTGGAACCAGTACTGGTAGGAATACAAACTAATTAACAAGTTGCCAGAGGCTGAGTATGGACAGCTTGAGAGTCAAAAAACCCTGGGGCCCAGTCCTTGGGGACCCCTCCATATTTTGTGAATTTTACCTGTTAGAGCCCTACCAGGCTCTCCTAATGAAGTTCAGACAAAATTCCCTTTATTCTTCTAGCAGGGGGACTGGAAAAGCCACCATTTTGAGATAGGCCCCAAGAGCTACATTCTCCGTGACTAGGCCTGAACTCAAGGAAAACTATTTTAGCAGCAGCTGTCTGATCTGGGAGAAGGGAAATACCCACCTCCATCCCTCTCTAGCCTTTGACATGAAGAGAAATGCCCAATTTCAGTCATCTCTAGCCTTCTTGTCTCACATAAGGAAGGGAAGAAAGCTGAGGAACACTTCTGAAGTTGACAGCCGGGGAGCAGAGGTTCACTGAAATACTCAGACCTAATCCTAAGGTTATCGAATACTTTCCCTTCTTCCACATGTTACCACCACTTCAATGGGGCTCCCATGTTAGGACAGTGGAGTGTGGCTAAAATAATTGCAAGACTCAAACCCTATTTTAAGAAGGAGTCTAAGAAAACCAAGGGATGACAGTGGACACAAAAACAAGGGCACCATATTATCCATTAGTTTAAAAAGTTTCAGGAGGACCTAACAGTAGTTTTCTCTGGGGGGGATGAGATGAAGGATTGTTGTTGTCTTTGAAATTCTCCCAGGATAATCTCATTTTGGAGGGGGTTGTTAAGTGTTCATTAAAAAGTAAAATTCAGGGGTGCCTGGGTTGCTCAGTCGGTTAAGCGTCTGCCTTCAGCTAAGGTCATGATCCCAGGGTCCTGGGGTCAAGCCCTGAGTCTGGCTCCCTGCTCAGTGGGAAGCCTGCTTCTCCCTCTCTCTCTGCCCCTCCACCTACTTATGTGCTTTTTCTCTCTCTCAAATAAATAAATAAATAAAATCTTAAAAAAAATTTTTTTTTTTTAAATAAAAAGTAAAATTCTCAGGAGTAACACATTACTGACTTTATAGGGATCACTTTGTCAAAAGCCAAAGAAATGCATAGCCAGCTAAAAGATATTTATGTTGGAAATGGGACACTGAGGCAGTGCTGAGTCTTACTAGGCACTAGACTGATGGCAGCCAGTGTGGAGTAGAGGGTGCCTGAGGAGCTGGGACAAAGAGAATGGACCCACACACATAAAGAAGGTTCTGAAAACAGAGGATAATCAGACAGTAATTATTCTGTAGGGAAATAAACATTCTCATTTGTTTTTTTTTTTTTTGACAGAAATGAGCCCATGTCACATGGAGTAAGCTCTCATCAGCCCTTGTCTACAGGATCAGCATCTGGATAATAATGGACATGAATTAGTTGCTGGGGTACTTCCTGCTCTTAGGTCCTAGGATTCTAGCACTGGTTCACAGAGAAGTAGATCACTATTTGTTTTCTATTGCCACTGTAGCAAATTAGGATATAAACATTTGTGGAGGGTCATTATTCTGCCCATAGTCTACCCTCTAGATCTGTCCTCCATACAAAACACATTCGCCCCATCCCAAGCTCCCAAGAGGTCTCTTCCCATTACACCACCGGCTTTGAATCCAGAATATCCTCTAAATCTCATCAGCTCTGAAGTCCTAGATCTCACTACCTAAATTATCTAAATCAGCTATGGGTGAGGCTCTGGGTGTAATCCATCCTGGGACACGATTTCTCTCCATCTGTAGTCCTATGAAACTAGGAAACCAGTTATCTGCTCCCAAAGTACAATGGTGGGATAGGCATAAAATAACAGTTACAGACATTATGGCTGGAAAGGGGAGAAAATGGGAAAAAAAAACAGAGTCACCAGTCCCAAGCAACTTCTAAATACAGCCAAACTTCATTAAGTTTCAAGAGCTGGGAGTAATCCTCTCTGGTTCCCAGCTCTACCCTCTGGGCTCATGCTTTCACCCCTTTGGGTCATCCTTTTTCATGAAGGATAGCATATGTTTGCAGCTGAGTTGATTTATCAGCCTATTTCCTGCCTGTGGAATTTTGAGAGTTCAGTAGCCTCCTTTCACTTAATGTTAGCTCTGTCCTGGATGGTCCAAACTGGCAGTATTTTTGCTGACTTAAAATTCTTAAACACCTTGTTTTCCCATGTCTATCTCAGGAATTCATGCCATAAGATAGGAGATTTTTCCACAAATTATTCCTAGTCGATCTCATCTCTGATTTTGGCTTTTACTGAAATGGCTGAGGAAGAATGCCCTTAAAATTAACTAAGGGTTCTTTGGTTTGATTGAGGGGATCTGTGAGACGCTCCTTGAATGCTTCAAAAAAGCCTTTTGTGTGAATGGATACACTGTCCTTTCTAATGCTGTCATAACAAATTACTACAAATGTAGGGGCTTAAAACAGCCAAATTTATCTTATAGTTCTGTAGCTCGGAAGTCTGATACAGGTTTCACTGAACTTAAAACCAAGGAGTCCACAAGTAGCATTCCTTTCTGGGGGCTTTAGGAAAGAATATATTTTGCTGGTCATACAAGTTGTTGGCAGAATTCAGTTCCTTACAGTTTGGGGACTGAGATTACCATTTTCTTTCTGTCTGTAAACTAAGGGCTATTCCCAGCTCCTAGAGTTCATATATTCTTTAGTTAATTGCCTCTGTATTCATTTTCTAGGGCTACCATAACAAAATACCACAGAATGGATGGCCTAAACAACCGAAATTTATTTTCTCACCATTCTGGAGGCTAGAAGTCTGAGCACAAGGTATTGGCAGGATTGATTTCTTCTGAGGCCTCTCTCCATGGCTTGCAGATGGCTGTCTTCTCTCTGTGTCTTCCCTCTGTGTGTGTGTCTGTGTCCTAATCTGCTCTTTTTATAAGGCCCCCAGTCATAATGGATTAGGGCCCACCTGAATGACCAAATTTTATCTTAATTACCTCTTGATAAGCCCTATCTCCAATACAGACACATTCTGAGGTACTGGGGTTAGGACCTCAATATGTGAATTTGTAGGAGACACACTTTAGCCCATAACCACCCCCTTCCTCCATTTTCAAAGCTAGCATAGTTGAGTCCTTCTCATGTTGCATGTCTCCATCTCCGTGTTCTGCCTCCATCTTCTGCTTTTAAGAGCTCATATAATTAGATTGAGCCCATTTGGATAATCTGAAATAATCTCTCTGTCTTAAAGTAAACTGATTAGCAACCTTAATTTCATTTACAACCTTGATTCCCTTTTGCCATGTCATGTAACATATTCACAGGTTGTGGGAGTAGGGCATATATAGCTTTTGGGGCCATAATTCTGTCTACAACCCTGACAAAGAACAGAATCCACCCCTACTTTCCAACACATACCCATTTTTTTTTCTAAGGCCACTTGGGGCCAAACCCTTGGGGGAAATTTTCTGTCTTCATATTTGTCCTCTTTCCACTGAGAAGAGGACTCTTGCTCCTTCCGCACATGGGGGAGTAGGAGCAGGATACCTCTCTCTCCTCCACGTTGGGATATGTTCTTCCTCATTCTTCCTCACAGAAGCAAAGCTCACCAATCTGACTTGTCTGAATCCAGGACAACCATTTGGCCAGGTTTTGGAAGGCCAGAGTTACTGCGTCAAGGGCAGAAACCAGACTTCATGCTTCCTCTTGTCCTTGATGTGGATCAATAGGGAGGCCAGGAAGTTTTCCTCTGGTAGAGGCGTCTCTTCTCCAACTTTCCCATCTTCCCCTTTATTCACTGCATCCACCTTGACTGGCCCCCTTGTCTTTCATGATGAGTAAGTGAAGAAATCGGTTTAGACTTGCCTCTACACCCTTCTGTCTTCTCTTCAGTCAAGAAAAAGAGCCTGCTTTGTCCCCAGGTATCTCACATTCTCCAATCCACTTTTTATCCAGCGACCTGCTTTGCAATTATTAATTTTGCAAGTGCCCCATAATCTCAAAGCAGGACTCTCATGATAAAGGGCACTTGCGAAATTATTGTCACCCGTATTTTCCTTCAGATTTAGCACATAACTCTCCTGTGATGTCTGTTAGTTAGCCTTTAAAGAGAAGGAAGAATAGCATCTTGAAACTCAAATAAGACCACCTGTTTACCTCTAGTAATGCTGCTGTGTGGAGCTCAGAGGTTTGTTTGAAGTATTCTAGGGTTATCTACAGGATTGTTTGGTAAGGAGGCTGATCTAGAGGATCCCCACCTGCCCCGACTTTATCCTTAAAAGCTCAGTTTTTATCAGTTTGCATTTCACTTAAGCTTTTAGTTGAACAAGATTACCTAGTGCTAAAAGCACTGTGTTAATCCATCACACTGACATTAGTAAACAACCCTATTGTGATATCAGTGCAGTTTGGTGCACATTATATAGCAGTCAAGTTTTGCTACTTGCCTGCAAGAGCAGTGCAGAAAATCATATTAAGTTTGAAATAAAAGAGTTTATAAAAAGTCAAAACTTGATAATATGTCAAAACCATAGTTTGGTAGATATGTTGTTGTGGCAGCTCCTTACTGAGTCTCCCATCTTCTGCTGACAGTACCCTGATTTTGCTCTGCCCCATCGTTTTTGCCCCAACTTTATGTTTCAGGTAAGGCTTTGGGCAACTATAGGGCTAACTAACAAGTCTGTCCAATCTGCACATCTAATTCTTTAGCTATAATGATTGGAATAAGAATAAGCATGTGATGAAATCAAAGACAATGAGACAATGAGATGCAGTGAGACTTTTTTTTCTAGAAATATTAGAGGAGAGGTACTGGGTCTTTCTTATTGTCTTAGACCTGGAAGGATGTAAGCCTGAAGTTCTTAGCAGCCGTCTTGCTGCTGTGAGGAACTGAAGAATGAGGCCACATGGAGGATGGAGAGGCTAGAGGAAAGGGTCATGATAACATTTCATCTGAACTGCTGAAACCAACATTGCCTGTAGCTAACCCACCCCTTGAGCTATTCAGTTGGGTAAGCCCATAAAGTTCCTTTATGGTTAAACCACTGTGAATTGAGTTTTCTGCCTTTTGAATCAAGAGACCTAACTCTTGGCTAGGTGCCAAGTTTTATGTTCTATAATAACAAATTAAACCCATCTCTGAAGAGTTCTAAGTAATTTTCTGAAATACAAATATAGCTTTCATTGTCACTTACACAGATAAGTAATACAGCAGACAATGTCAAAATGTATAGTTTAAGAAATGATGTGTAAGTATGCCAAATTAATAAATATGTGGATTTTTCCCCTTAAATATGAAGCTTAATACATATTAGAATCTCATATTTTCTGAGCAACTCAGAGCTTCCAACAGAGTTGGTCCTATGAATATTCTGGATGTTTTGAGAACTATGGAAATACCCTTTCTCTTAATGTAGTATGTCCACAGGTTGTTTTGCTTCTTAAAGTGCAGATAAGTGACACAACATAGTAGAATCAAAGCTTATGTCATCCTCTCATTTTATACTTGAGGAAATTAAGAATCAAAGAACGAAGTAATTTGTGTACAGTCACGTTGTTAATGACAGAGTGGAGCGCAGGTCTCCGGATTTCTGCTCTAGGATCTACCTCTTTTCTCAGCCCCTGATGCAGCCATGACCATTATTTACTTACACTTAAAGGTTTCACATCAGAGCAGAAATAATACATTTGATTGGAATCAAATTAATGCCTTCTATACATTTCTGTGTTAGCAAACTAGTCTTTTTAGGACAAAGCTAGCTACCTGTGAAATTAACCTTTCATAGAATGGCCAAAAGTGACCTAAATGGCTTTTTTTTTTTAAGATTTATTTATTCATTGGAGAGGGAAAATGCACGTGCAGGCCAGTGAGTGGGGGGAGGGGCAGAGGGAGAGAGAGAATCTCAAGCAGACTCCCCGACGAGTGCGGAGCCCCACGTGGGGCTCCATCTCACGACTCTGAGATCATGACCTGAGTGGAAATCAAGAGTCAGACACTTAACTGACTGAGCCACCCAGGTGCCGCCTCTAAATGGCTTTTCATTCAAGTAAATTCACTTAGTGCCAGAGTTCTATACAATCACACCTGAAAGGCTACTGTTACATGATATGGTGAAAATCAGAGGAGTCTACCATTTACATATGTCATATAACAACCTATTCCAAAACTTAATGCCATAAATAAAGCAACCACAATTTTATTATATCTAGTGATTTTTATGCACCAGGAATTTGGTGCACTTCTGCTGCTGCACATGGTATTGACTGAGTCACTGGCTACTGGCAGGTCTGGAGGGTCCAAAACGTTCTCCTTCACATGCCTTCCTGGTGCCTTGGTGAGGGTAGGAAAAAGGTGGAGGCTCTCTCCATAGCATCTCTCTTTAGCTGCTCTTATGGGTTCTGTGTGCTGGGTTTGATGTCCCCGTAAATTCAAATGTCCCTATTTGGAGACAGGGCCTTTATAGAGGTAATAAAGTTAAAATGAGGTTATAGGATGGGCCCTGATCCAATATGATTGGTGTCCATATAAGAAAGGGAAATTTAGACAATAGACCTGCATACAGAGAAGACTATGTGAAGAGACAGGAAGAAGACCGCTGTCTGCAAGCTAAGGAGAGAGGCCTGGAACAGATTCTACCTCACAGCCCTCAGAAGGAACTACCCTGGCCAACACCTTGACTTCAGACCTCTAGCCTCCAGAACTGTGAGATAATGAGTATCTGTTTAAGCCACCCAGTCTCTGGTTCTTTGTTACAGAAGCCCAGGCAAACTAATATCGCTGGGTAGCTATACTTTTTATAAAGTGGATCAGGACTCTCTAAAGTCCAGGGGAAAGGCTATCTGAGGTAGGCTCCAGACCTGGCTTAGTGTTACTTTTGCCATACTTTCATGGCCAAAGCAATCAAAGCACATCTCAGATTCGTGGGAGGAGAAAGAGATCCCACCTTCCAATGGAAGGAATGTCAGAGAATGTTCAGTTCTTTTCAGTCTGCCACAATGAGAGGACAGATAAGGATATAATGAGAGTTCTGACTTTAGGGAACTTATGCCAATAAGAGCATCTGTTTTTATTTTGGTAAGAACTTTTAAACTATATATTTTCTTATTAAGCTTATAATGTTTCAACCCATGTAAATGCACATCTTCTCAGCAATGACTGGGATTCAGATAAAGCAAATCTGCAGACTTGATTCCCTTAGTCACAGCCTTCCAGGCAGTTTTTCCAGTGAGGATCCAAGTTTGGGGGCCGGGTAACATCGAACCCTGACTGGAAGGGTTTAGAAAACCTGCTTCTGGGTCCAAACCAGCCTCTAACAAGCTGAGATGCCTTAGGCAAATTAACTTAACACTTTCTACTTCAGTTTCTTCATTAGAAAAAAGAGAACAAGGCCATCATGAAGACCTCTTCCAGCTATGAAATTGTAGGACTCTTAGTTAATTTTTTCACTGTATCATAAGGATTTATTATTACTGAAAATTAGGATTTGCATAAAGGCATTTCACTGAATTTTTCTAAAAGTTTGCATTCACTATTCCTCCAACTTACCGCATCTTTGAAGAGTTGTATTATCTACTACCTTAGTTCCTGTTAAATATTTGTAATCTACTTTATCTGTTCTACTGTTCCTGCAAACAAGAATGTCCTCCATCTATTTTAGTTCCAGGCCTCCTTGCTGAGGCTGGAAAACAGGACTAATTGGGGCAAACTGTGCCAGGAACTTCGACCAGATGCTACTTGTCCGCTGAACTCCCAACAAAGAGCACACATTGACTTCGCGGCTCATGTGTAATGAAGGTGTCTCTGAAGCTGCCCTTGCCAGGAACTGTGACTCACAGATAAAAGATCCTGTGGGTAGTGAACTCTCCCCAGAGCCATCCCATCACAGAAACCGAATGCTTTTATAACACCCACATACCTGATATTTTATGCTACAGATGGCATTTTAAGCTTCCACTTGCAAAGAGTCATTGTCAAGCTCAGAGGTCAGATGCACTGAATAAGACAGGTATCAATTTAATGGAAACTAGTGTTTGAAATACCTTCCTACTTTGGTAAATTCTCTGAGCCCTGTAAGAGCCTATAACAGGTCCAATGGAATGACCTCTTTAAACCACCAAAAACTCATTTACACGCTCCTTGTAACTGATCCTTTAGTTCAAGACTTCTTTGAGCAATTGCTTTCTTTGTACTAAGCTTCAGAGCATCCATTCTATCAAAGCAATTTAAAAGGTCTGACATTTTTGAAGAAATCTCTCTGCTGACCTCAGGGTCAATATTCTGCTTCAAAATGGCAGAAAGCTTATCAATGAGATGTGAATGTTCTGCTTCCTTTAGGAGATTAAGGAACAGAGCTGTTTATCCTTATTTTACCCAAGCACCTAGATCCTGTCTGTGGATTTCCTGATGACAGAAGGAGAAAGGTTCCATAAAAACAGCAATACGATTCATGATCCCAGTTTCACTTCTCCTCCCCTATAGCTCTCTAATGAACATGTGTGAACTTCCCTTCTTCATCTCATTGGCATTATGGGTTTTCTGGGTGAAGCTTAAAGACTGCTGAGAGCTCAGCAAGTAAGGGCCTTCTTTTATACATAGAAGTCCTTTTCTGTAAAAGTCTATCCCATCGCTTTTCTGCACTAACCTTAAACCACAACCTATGCTCAGTGTTCACTGAGGTCAGGCTAAAGATACTCCAACACAGTTCACAACAGTTTGCCAGCCTTACACTATTTTCTGTCCACTTTGTGCTCATTCATTTTTAATTGCATTCAGCTTCTGAATTGATTCCTGTGAGCTCCTGTGAGCTCCCAGGACTTCATTTCTGAGCTTGCTTTCCCTGTGTTTGACACTACATGGTTCTCAGTTGGGTTCAGCTTTATATTTCTGGGAATTTTTTTCTTGGGGCAACATTTTGTAGAACAATTTATTCCAGCTTCAGTCCTCTGAGTTCAAAGTCTTGGTCATGGTTCCTTTGGCCAGCAAACTATATATTCCTAGTGTGTTGAGGAGAGGGATTTAGCAACAATTTTGCACAGAAGAACATTCCTTCAGTGTGCTCACGCTTGCAGTCTTTTACACCTCATCTTCACTTCTGTCAGCCAAATTTAAAAGCTGCATTGATGCACAGCATGATGACAGTTTTTTAAGAGCCCAGGCTTTATCTCTGGGCTGGGGGAATCAGAACAAAGGTTGCTTCTTACTGTGGTACCTAGTGCATTATTATAGTGGATACTGTTGGCTGCTGATAGCTCAGCACTGATTTCCTCTGGGAATTTCCCTCTGGCTGAAGGAAGCTGCCTTATCCAGATTATGCTTCTGCTACAGGGGCATCCAGAATCCTATACCTGGTTGATTTTGGCATACAAGACCCAGCCCCTTTGCCTCAAATTGGAACGACTCTTTAGGGCTATCCCAGCTTCAAACCACCCCTTAGTGTCCATTGTTGCTACATTACATTGCAGCTTCTCCCTCTGCCCTATCCTGTTTCCTTTGCTCCCTGGTAGGTGTTGTTCCCTCGGATGAACACTCTGATAAGACCTGGAAACAGAGCTCTTTATTGGAGTATATTCCTAAGACAGTGGTGATCTTTTCTTGCAACATAATGTTAGTTTGGGCTGTTTCTGAAAACGACCATTTCAACAGGATATGGTGTTGGGGTTAATGTAGAGCATGAAACCAGCCATAATACCTGGCTTGCTAAAATGAAACATGGAGGCCTCTGACGGCAAGGGAGGGTTTCAGAGAAGGGTGTGGGCCTTTGGAATGCCGAGGCCCACGGGACCACTCTGCCGTTGGAATGCAGCAGGGAGTTCACCTTCCCCAGAAGCTCTCTTAGCCCAAACAGCCACCCTGGGATCTAAGAGATGTGTGTATTGTCCCTTAGGCTATGTTTAGTAGAGCACGCAGATTAGCATATCTTATCTTTCCTGTAAATCCTCTCAGTTTCACACATCACATGCTTGAGAAACAGCGGTAAGGATTTGTGATTATCCTGAAGGACCAATAAAAGTGGGAGCAAAGAAAGGGCCTTTGTCTCTGAGCGTTGACCCCCTTGCCTTCTCCTCTCTTTCATGGCAAAGTTTGGAGTCATCTTTCATCGTCGGTGCAGGGATTGCTGGCCATTCCCGGCAATATGGCATCTTACGTAAATTCATACGTCAGTGTCATAACAATGGGATGAGTATCACGTATATGAGCAATGCATGTTTATAAGCAAACATGACTGGAGAAGAGCTGTATTTACATGCTTTCTATAACATTAAGACAACAACAGAATATATAATCAGCTGCCTAGCGCCTTAAATATTGAAGTTACTAATATAAATGATTGCATTTTGAATGGGTCTCAATAGGCAACCTCTTAAAACATAAAAGAATCCTCAGTTTTCCATAAACACATGTCAAAAAGAAAATGTTTACCAGTTTGGTAGGTTAAGTGCAAGAAGCAAGACACAAGTCAGGCCTCTTACCACTAAATATAATAAGTAAACTTTTCCTTTTTAAAGTTTAGAACCTAGCTAGAAACTATGAGGAAACTTGAGTTGGTATATAGATAAATTCTCTCTTACATATTTTTAAACTTCACACCATATTTGGAGAATAAGTATGTGCTTTTGGGGCAAGTGTAGGGATTCAGGTATAGAAAATTTTTAAGATAATAGTTGTGGCTCTCATAGTTTTGTAAATTTTAAAATAGAATATAAATATCTCTTAATCCTACCACACACACACAGTTAAAGTCCCCTTCTAATTATGTCTACAGATGACTTGTCTCTTTCAGTTTCCCTATCTGTAAAATGAAGAGAACAATATTTACCTTCCTCATAAGTGTGTTGAGATGAAGAATTTCCTAATGTGCATAATATACTTTGAAGATGAAAACCTTCATAAAAATGCAAAGTGTTATTATTGTGCATAAATTTATGAAGTATCACAGGTGCATAATTCCAAAGAATACATTAAAGCTAAAATTCATCATGAATAATCTTTGAGGTTGTAACACCTGAATTAAATAGAAAGGAAAAAGGCAACCTTTTAAACGCTAAACACAGATGGTACTGATTTTGTTCAGATTTTCCTTGTACGTAGATTGGTTATACCTTACAATTAGATGAAGAGCTAAATAGGCATAAATTAACTTTTAAAAACAATGTGATGATCAGCTTTCAAAGTTTTGTCCATTCCCAGTAAAATTCTCAATTATAAAAGTTTAATAAAAGAGTGTCTCTTTTCATTTATTTTGTGACTTTGGGAATTGATTGGTACAGCATTAGGATATCACTCCAACTCATCAACAATAAAATTTTGGCAAAAAGGCATATGGTTGAATATTCTTGATCCTTAAATGCCTTCCTCATTGCCAAAAAAGGTACAATTTTGTTCAATATACTACTTCTGCCTCAGGAAAAATAAATCCTATTACTATGGTGAAGGCCTTGTTGAAATTCTCTTGGGTTCATCATCAAAGTGACTTTTGTACATTTCCTGACTTTTTAGCTACAGTAATGTATTTCAAGGACAGATGAGAGATGCATTTTTGCTTAACTTGTGGCATGTGACAACTTATGCCAGACAGCTATCTGCCTGGATTATTGTCTATTTCTCCTTGGCTGTGTCCACAAATCCAGAGGGACCTGGGCTCAAAAGCCAAAGAATGAGCCCAGCATGAATGTCGGTGGCAGACACCTTGCCGCTCATTCCACCATCTCTGTCCTGGAGCCTCACCTGCCCAAAGAGAGTTACAGAGGCTCACGAGAAGAAAGATTTGTCTTTTTTAAACTTTCATTTTTAGCTGTTTTAAATGCAAGTATCTGGGGAGGTGGGGTGGTCTGTTCTAGACCTAGTGAAGAAATGTCCCACTGAAGACTCCTGCAAAATCAGCACCCAGACCTCCTCTTGCTTCATTGCACTCTTAAGGAATTGTCATCAGGTATCTTTGGTCAGGAGGACATTCAGATCAGTGTTGCACATACCTAACAGTGAAAGGTATTGTTCTCCCTCTTAAGAATAGCATTAATTTGTTTTAAATGTGAGGGCTTCTAGCTAGCACAATAAACAAAACCATTTACTGCAATAGGGTTTCATTGTCGTGAAGGCCAATCCTGTCTAGAAAGGATGGAATTAACTCCATGCTTACTGGAAACACTGAGTCTATATTATAAAGTACTTTAAAGAAGTTCAAATGATAATAACATAAAATTTAAAGGCTTTTTTTTAGATAAAACATTGGTTTGGCCAGTGGAGAGTATAACTATTTACTTTGAAGGTTGCTTTTTTAGAGGAAGATCAGAGGTGGGTATTCATTCCCTTATCCATTCAACTAATTTTCATATTGAGTAGGTCCTGTGTGTCAGGACTGTGATCCATGAAGTATACAAAGAAAAATAAAATGAAATCCCTGCCTTTCCAAGTATTGTCTAGTAGAAGGAACCAAACAGCTGAGGGGGTAAAGAAAGTTTGTGCCTATCTGCAGTGCAGGTCATCCTATGTCTTGACTAGAATGGATTATCTGGGAACAGGTGGAGAAAAGGAGGTAAGAAAGAAGAAAGGAAGGGAGGGAAGAGGGGGAGGGAAAGGTAGGAAAAAAAAAAAAAGCCTAACTTTCCTCATAATACAAAGCAAAATCTCAATAACAACAATAAAAGATAATTTTACTGCTAGAAATTCAGGACAGATGCTGGAGAGTCCCAAGTGTCCACATCTACAGCCTTCCGACTCTTCTCCCCCATTGGCTGGCTGTTTTGGAGACTCCTGAACTGCTGCTCCGTCCTTATTCACACCTATGATGAGTCAACTGAATTTGGTGAGGAGCCAATTCTAAGAGAAACTTTCAGACAGATCTAATTTTAAAACGCATATTATTATAGGACATTTTATTTGCAAATGAAGATACTTTTTTATATAAACATTTCATTTACATGGAGGAAACGAGAACTCATTTAAATAAACCATATATATTTTCTCTTTTTTTTTTTCTGAGAGAGTGCGCACACATGCACATGAGTACCGGGAGGAGCAGAGGGAGAAGGAAAGACAGAATCTTAAGCAGTCTCCACGCCCAGCACAAGCCAGACATGGGGCTCAATCTCATGACCCCGAGACCATGACCTGAGCCGAAATTGAGAGTTGGACACTTAACTGACTGAGTCACCCAGGCACCCCAATCATACATATTTTCTTTAACTTACTAGGATAAATGTTATTCTTGGTTTTTTAGAAATATTGAAAATGAATAGAATAAAACAGATTACCTTGTGAAGTGCCTACCAATAAGACAACCAATTTTGGGAGAAAAATATTTATCAGAGATTACATAATTGTTGGGTTTCCTGTGTATTTTCCTTTATTTAAAATGGAAATTCTGAAAGGAAAGGGCCATGAATATCTATGATGATTTTGCCTTACAACCTATAAATACCTAGAGCTTGGATGAAGAAATCATTAAGAACATCTCACCATCCTATTACATCACCGTGATGGTCAGCTTCTCTCATGCCAAGAGATCTAGGTTGTCCCCCCTTCCTCTGTCTTCTCCTGCTCATTCACGCCCATGTTCCCCCACCACCGCTAGCCCCCCCAGCCAGGTTTCAGCCCTGACTGCACCTTAGAATCCCGTGAGGAGCTTTTAGAAAAATCTAATACCTGGGTTCCACCCCCAAAGTTTTAAATTTGATTTATCTTGTGTGTGTGTGGGCCAGGCACTGGTGTATTTTTGATCTCCAGTTGATTCAAAAATGTAGCCAGTGTTGAAAATCACTGTCCTAAACTTTGCTTTCACTGCTTCTTTGGAACTCAGTCTGTTATCATCAAATCCCTTGTGTGCTTACCTACCTCTTTGAAAGTTTCTTTGTTCTTGCTCTGACAGTCACCAGGCTGCTTCCTGACGAGACTGCTTCCTCTGCAGGCTTCTACTCCCTCCTTAAACCTCCCGCATCTCTTCCTCTTACACTCAGCTGATGACCTTGACTAGATTATTTCTCAGCTGAAAGAACAAGAGCAACCAGAGGGAGATCTCTCATCTTCCCATCTCCTTGGATCTGGACCTGTCACTGTTCGCTGCTGGTGAAATGATTAACCTGGCCGTGCCTGTACCAGCCTCTCACCTACCCAGGGACTTATGTGCTGCAGTTAGCTCCTCTTTCCTCTGTCACTATACTTTCCCAGTCTGTTGGATTCTTCACATCAGCACAGGTGATATTCCATTAATAGTAATGTAAGGCATGAGCACTGATGAATCCTTATGGAACCTGAACCACCAGGGCTCCTAGTGAATATCATGTTTGCCTATCAAAGAGTTGGCATGTTTCAGTGTTACCTTAATAAACACTTCCCCTTGATGGCACAGACACTCCAATTACCATCCTCCTCTGCTCTCTTTATTGCAGAACTCCTCACATTGTTGTCTCTACTTACTGTCTTCTCATCCCATTCACTTCTGCACTTTCCCTTCTTAGGCCATCACCTCGCCACCCCAGGAAAACCTCTTTCATTAAGGATACCAGTATTCTCCACACTGCCAAGCGCCAGGCTCCACCTGACTTGCTACCTCAGCAGCATCAGCAAGCACTCTCTGTTCCTTGGAAAACTTGCATAATGAAATTACGATGGAATTGATATTTTTACACTTATGCAAAATGTCAGTTGATACATCATACTCATTGTTTTGCGGTCACGATTAATGTGACTCACGCTTAAAAGAAACTATTTGAGGACCCCTGCAAAAATGTCAAACCATGGAATAATGCCTTTTAATGAAATTATGTTGGTTAAGGCACAACCATCTGCTTTTCATCATTGAAACAAGTAAATGCATCCAAAAAGATGACTGTGGGACTGAGGGTGTGTAAAGCAACTAGAAAATGGTTTACTTTTGTGTTTGGAGAGTCATGAAATGTCTGACTGTCTAGACTGATGAAAATAAAAATTTAAGTATGTCTCAAGTAGAACAAAATATGGAATGAATCTTCCATAATTCAACTTAAGATATATTAGACTTTTTTCTCATGAAAGGGAAATAGTTTGACATTCTAAACATTAGAGCCAGAACACATGAAATTAATATGGGTTTACCGAAAGAATATATTATAGAAATCCTGGGCATTGAAAAGCCTGTGCAGTCATGATATTTAAAGTTTGTCCTATGGCTAAGGTGTAAAACCCGGTCTTCAGTAATAAGGAGATAAACTAAACTCCATGAGACTGTATAACCCAGATATGATAGGCCCTGGTCGGCAGGTTCTCTTCTTTCTCTGCTTGCATCTTAAAGATGGCTTTGCACTTCAGAACAGTTCTAGAAACAGATTCAATTTGATATACATTAAAGAGAGGCAGGTTTTTGTTTTTTTTTCCTCTAGAGATTCTGTAAGGATGTGAGGAAAAGAACTTAATAAAATCTCCTTTGAAATGTCTCCTTTGTTTCCCCAAAAAGTAGCTCTCCCTGGACAGTCACCTCATTTCTTCTCTCTCTCTCCCCCAACCAAAGGTTTTCAAAGCTCTTTTCTCGTTCTCTCTCCCTCAACTTTGAGAACAACAGTGGCAGCCACACATTAGCTAGCCCCTGACCCCCCGCTATTCCTCACACACATCCTTTCAAAGCTTCACCGTCCTCCCCAAGTAGCTCTTCAAGATACAGAAATTACAATCTACTGCTGAGAAAATGAGCTTGTCCTATGACATTATACCACCTTAATAGTTTGTGCTAAATTGCTAACATTTAAAAAAAAATAAGGGGCGCCTGGGTGGCTCAGTCGTTAGGCGTCTGCCTTTGGCTCGGGTCATGATCCTGGGGTCCTGGGATCGAGTCCCACATCGTTCTCCCTGCTCTGCGGGAAGCCTGCTTCTCCCTCTCCCACTCCCCCTGCTTGTGTTCCCTCTCTCGCTGTGTCTCTCTCTGTTAAATAAATAAATGAAATCTTTAAAAAATAAATAAATAAAAATAAAAATTATTAAAAAAGAAGTAAAATTGTAAAGTAGAAATTTAAATATATTATTAATAACATAAAGTACATGCTTCAATCTAGAAATTAAAGCTATTTTATATATACTTTCAAAAAAGTTATTTTCTTATAGTATTAAAAATTAAATGGAAAAAACTTCAATTTTAATAAACACTGAACACTAAAAATTATTTAAATAAGTATTAAAATTTAATTTAAAATTTTATGTTTGGTTAAATATTTTAATAAAATAATTTTCCAATTCTAATGCTCAATATCCATCTAGTTGCAATAACAAGAATGGTGTTAAGACATATTTTATATATACACCTATACTTCTACAAATCTAAGAGAATTTTAATTCTTTAAGAGAGCAGAATATTCCCCAGATGCCATATGCAGTGTTGTAAATACCATGCTAATTTGTGAGTACCTCCAGAACTATACTTTGGAACCAAAAGAGAAAGAAGAAAGTGACTCTCATCACAACTGGGAAATGAAATATTGTTATGTCAGAAACTGCTGAATTCATGCTAAGTATTTTTTTCTTCTTACCTAAACACTCTGCTACTTAGATACTCCTACCACTCTGAATCTCAGCACTATTCACAGACATTTGTGACATTTGAGAGTAGCTGCCTTTTATTTTGAGGACACAGAACAAGAGATATGGAGAAATGTTTTCTTAGTGTTTGAATACTGTTAATCAGAAGAGCAAACGTTTAGGATTCTCAGGGACAGTCTGCCACATTAAGTATAGAAGTGTATGTATGTTCTTTAATAGTATGTGTGTCTCACAGAAGTGTATGTATGTTCTTTAATAGTATGTGTGTCTATCTGCATGATCTGTGGGGTCCCCTAAAGCACAGGATTCAGAGCAAGGGATTATTCTGCCTTAGTCATAGGGACTACTGGTTAGTTAGTCCATTTTCTCAAAATGAATATTGACCACAAATGTTATTTGGATTTGCTTAGTGGAAATAAGCTTATCAGTGTTCACAGCATTCTTTTAACATTTAAAGATGTCAACAAAAGATACATATATTGAAAAATAATTCACTATAGAAAGATCTACAGATATGAACAAACATATATCTGTGTATATAGGCATGAACAAAGTTTATTAATTAGGATTAGGTTTTGGGACACCTGGCTGGCTCGGTCGGTTAAGCATCTGCCTTCAGCTCAGGTCATGATCCCAGGGTCCTGGGATCGACTTCCACATCGGGCTTTTTGCTCAGAGGGGAGCCTGCTTCTCCCTCTGCCTGCCTCTCTCTTTCCCCCTCTCTCTCTTTAACAAATAAATAAATAAAATCTTTAAAAAAAAATAGGATTAGGTTTGGCTATAAGTGAGAGAAAAGCCAAAATAATAGTGGTTTAAATAAGATGAAATTAATTTATCTCTCACACAAACAAAATCAGAGGTAACCAGTGATCCAGGGCTGATTTGGCAGCTATGCTCATGAAGTCTCTGAAAACTTAAGATCTTCCCAGCTCACCCACCTTGCCATCTGTAAAGTGTGGCTCTTGACACCATGGTCCAAGATGGCGGTATCTGCACTCCAGGGAGCAGAGTAATGGAAACTCTAAAAAGGAGACAAAGAGAGGGGCACCAACTGAATCTTAAGGAAGTTTACCAATAGCTGCCACATGACACTTCTGTTTAAATCCCACTGGACAGAATTAGTCACATGGCCACACCTAACGGCAGAGCTTTCTTCTGGGCAGCTAGAATGTGTCCTAGCATAGAAGAAAGGAAAACAACTACTGAAGGATGATTAAGTCACTTTTGCCACACTTACTTTACTTATATAGATTATTGATAACATATAATGCATTATACCACAAAATAATTTGTGTCCATAATTTTTTTTCCTCTGGGATACTTGTAAAAAAAATTTCTGCCAAGAATATCTGGAATATCTGGACTATCTTAGACCCACATATTTTCTATCTCATCTTGATCATGCTCACTCCACTGTGTGCATTTATCTGACAGCATGTCCATGCCAGTTTATTCTAGATAAGCCAGTTTCTTTATTCAGCACTGATTAATATACTAGTTGTAAAAAACTTAGTGTCTATATTTGCAGCTGTGCTAGGTTTGCTCTTTAAATAACCCAACTGCTTCCTACTGTTCTGTTTCACTTCATTAAAGTATTGAAACTTTGGAAGTGTGGCACCACGATGCCCTCAGCAAACAGCATGCCTGCAAATAATACTGCCCTGTCATTGTGGTGGCGAAGGCTCTGGAGCACTCTCTGACTTTAGGGCATACAGCATAATGTCTGGTTTGATTGTTGCCTGAAAGATTTTGATGTCACTAGATTCCTTCATCCTGAGATTAGTTCTCATAATTCATTAACGAAGAGTTCCATCTCCAACAAGCGCAGCTATAACAGTGAGGGTGAAAATTATTATTGTTTAATACATATTTTTTGGATTTTACTACTTTTATTAACACTTAGCACATTTGTTGATTTAATTATGTTTGGTGATGGCTGGTGAATCTTATGTCTTTCTTTCCAGATTCTAAATTACGTATCCGAAAAGTATGTGTTTAACACAGTGCTTGCAATGTAGGAACTCAAAAATATGTATTTAATTAATTAATTTATTTATTTATTTAAAGATTTTTTATTTATTTATTTGAGAGAGAGACAATGAGAGAGAGAGCACATGAGAGGGGGGAGGATCAGAGGGAAAGTAGACTCCCTGCTGAGCAGGGAGCCCGATGCAGGACTCGATCCAGGGAGTCCAGGATCATGACCTGAGCCGAAGGCAGTCGCTTAACCAACTGAGCCACCCAGGCGCCCTGTATTTAATTTATTAATTAATGATTTATACTACATGTCTTTTAACAACTAAATAGCTTTGATAGCATTTGAAAGAAGATAAGTTTTTATTTCAAAAATCTTTATCAGTTTTTATCAAATCAGGAAGAATCAAGTAAGGCAATGTGACAGAAATAAACCACTAACAAATATTGGAGATAATCATCTCCATTCGAAACTTGACTCAAAATGTGAGAGAATTCAACAAAAGCAGGGGAAGTATAAGTTTCTGACGTATATTTTGGATAAACACTGGAATTTAAATTCAGTGGAGGGCAAAAAATGATAATTCCTAAAAATCTTGAAGAGAATAATATAAATCAATCATTTTGAAGTAGGCTTTTTGGCTTTGGAGTATTTCAAGAAGTTAGGAAATCTCTTCCAGCCCTGTGATTCTGCTGAAGGCATCCAGAAGCATAGCCTCTTATCTAGTCTACATCAGGCAGTCGAGATAAGAGGAAATCTTAAATGTCTGGGGTCCATGGGTTGGCAGGTAACAACTTATATCAACTACCAAGATCATTTGTTTCCATAGAGAGTGATATAAATATTTCCGTTTAGCAATTCTATTGTCTATTCTATATGTTGTCCTCAAACTCCTCACCCACATTTTCTGCAAGTACACCTTGGCAAAGAGCAGAGGAAATAACTCTCTATGCCCCCAGACCTTGAGCTTGCCATATAATTGCCATGCTAACTTGCATCTATACCCAAGGACAACGTTTGAGATAGATCTCTATTTTTGCTTCATTTGCTTGGTTTATGAAGACTGGATTTCCTGTTGTTCAGGTACAAGGAGTTTATAATGATATAAATAAGTCTGTTTAAAGGAATATATACATTGAATTTTGACTATAAAATATTAGGATGAGTCAAGGATTTTCCAAATTAACAGCACTTACATACATTTTTACTGCATTGATTTAGGGAATAAATGGAATAAAGTGTGAATAAAGCAGTTTTCTGAGCTGCTATAAAATTTTTCCGAAGATAAATATTTATTTTGTTATTCATTTCCTTGAGAAATTAAAATTTAGATGATTAGATTTTTCTCCCCCTAATTTATCTGGACTCAGCATCTGTACAAATTTACTACTTACTCATAGTTATGGTATAAAACAATAGGTCTTAAAGGTTTTTATTAAACATAATTCTACCCAAACTATCATATTTTTTAGTTATCTAATTATATGTGTCCTATTTTCTAATTAGATATTTGTTTTGTCTGAAATAAAACAGTGATTTGTTTCTCCTTGCTTATAAAAGGCCCTTGGAAAAATCATCTGCAAATGAAAAAAGAGGTAGCAGTTTCTAAGAAATGAGTTTTTGATTTTAACAAGGACACAGAATTGTTCGATCTTCAGATGGCTTCAGAGCATTTGTTGATTAATATTAGCTTTTGAGGATAATATCTATCAGAGGTAGTTGCTGATATATTTGAGAAATTATATTTATTTGTATATGTATGTACTCATAGAAGTTTTAAAAATTTTGAATTATTAATATGGTATTTTTAAGACAATTTAAGTGCTTATGATTTAAAATTTTGTCAAATTTAATGTTTTAGTTTAGAGAAATTTTTACTTTAAGTTTCTTAAAATTATGACTTACAGTCTTTCTGGGTTATCTGGTATTCAGTGAAGAAGCTAGAACAAAAGTGGATGCAATCATCCTTAAAGTCATATAAGTATTAGAATTGTTATAAAAGCAAAAGTCAATTACAAGCGTGATTGATTGATAACAATGTAACATAAAGCAAGTTAGCTGAAAAGATTAGCATTCAACTCTTTGAGAGACATATTCAAGAGAAATCTCAGGCACACAACTTATAATCAATGTCAAGATTTGTCCAAATCTCTCAGTTGAGTTTTCTGTTATGTTCTCAGAACAGTTAAGAAATATAATTAATAAAAAATAGCAGAACAGTGTTACTGCCTTGTTAATTGGTGACAACTTTGAGTAAAAGCTATATGCAGAGAAGACTGGGAAGCGCTAATCACCCCACTTGGCGACTTGGTCCCGCACAATTATGTGACCGCCCTTACTCGCACCCACAGAGCCTCTTGTGGAGTGCTTCAGTGAAAGGGTAGAACGGAGCTATTATAGGATTTGGGACTGGAAGGTGAAGTAATTGCGGGGAGAGTCTAAGAAAGCAGAACTTCATTCTGGATTGGATGCTGTCAGGAAGCTGGGGTGATTCTACGATTGGGGATCTCAATAAATCTTATGTCTAGTAAGTGATAATGCTGTACTGATGGAGAAGTACCAGTCACTCACAATAGCTAGAAAAGGGGGAGATGTTATATTTTGCTGGTAGCAGAGACCAAGACAGATACTGTTTTTGTCTTACTTGGTGATGATCTCAGAGTAACCTTGTCTGAGGTTGGTGTTCTGTTCAATTGTTTATACCCAACATGAGAACCATATGGACTAGTTGTGAATATCAGAAAAGTTCTCAGATGTCAGGAGTTGCTTGTGTTTTTTTATTTTTTTATTTTTTATTTCTTTTAATTTTATTATGTTATGTTAGTCACCATACAATACATCATTAGGATTTTTTTAAATTTTTTTTATTATATTAATCACCACACATTACATCATTAGTTTTTGAGTTTTTGATGTAGTGATCCATAGTTCATTGTTTTCGTATAACACCCAGTGCTCCATGCAGTATGTGCCCTCCTTAATACCCATCACCGGTATAACCCATCCCCTCACCCCCCTCCCCTCTAAAACCCTCAGTTTGTTTCTCAGAGTCCATAGTCTCTCATGGTTCATCTCTCCCTCTGATTTTCCCCCCTTCATTTTTCTC
Organism: Phoca vitulina; assembly: GCF_004348235.1. Taxonomy (NCBI): domain Eukaryota; kingdom Metazoa; phylum Chordata; class Mammalia; order Carnivora; family Phocidae; genus Phoca; species Phoca vitulina. The sequence goes on from NW_022589714.1 coordinate 12,255,854, forward strand.
TTCCTTCTCCTAATGTCCTCCATGCTATTCCTTATGTTCCACAAATAAGTGAAACCATATGATAATTGACTCTCTCTTCTTGACTTATTTCACTTAGCATAATCTCCTCCAGTCCCATCCATGTTGATGTAAAAGTTGGGTATTCATCCTTTCTGATGGCTGAGTAATATTCCATGGTATATATGGACCACATCTTCCTTATCCATTCATCTGTTGAAGGGCATCTCGGCTCTTTCTACAGTTTGGCTATTGTGGACATTGCTGCTATGAACATTGGGGTGCCTATGGCCCTTCTTTTCACTACATCTGTGTCTTTGGGGTAAATACCCAGTAGTGCAATTGCTGGGTCATAGGGTAGCTCTAATTTTAATTTTTTGAGGCACCTCCACACTGTTTTCCAAAGTGGCTGTACCAACTTGCATTCCCACCAACAGTGTAAGAGGGTTCCCCTTTCTCCACAACCTCTCCAACATTTGTTGTTTCTTGCCTTGTCCATTTTTGCCATTCTAACTGGTATAAGGTGGTATCTCAGTGTGGTTTTGATTTGAATTTCCCTGATGGCTAATGATGATGAACATTTTTTCATGTGTCTGTTAGCCATTTGTATGTCTTCTTTGGAGAAGTGTCTTTTCATGTCTTCTGCCCATTTTTTGACTTGATTATTTGTTTTTTGGGTGTTGAGTTTGAGAAGTTCTTTATAGATCTTGGATACCAGGCCTTTATCTGTAGTGTCATTTGCAAATATCTTCTCCCATTCTGTGGGTTGCCTCCTTGTTTTGTTGACTGTTTCCTTTGCTGTGCCGAAGCTTTTTATCTTGATGAAGTCCCAAAAGTTCATTTTTGCTTTTGTTTCACTAGCTTTTGGAGATGTATCTTGAAAGAAGTTGCTGTGGCCGATGTCAAAGAGGTTACTGCCTATGTTCTCCTCTAGGATTTTGATGGATTCCTGTCTCACATTGAGGTCTGTCATCCATTTTGAGTTTATCTTTATGGTGTTAGAGAATGGTCGAGTTTCATTCTTCTGCATGTGGCTGTCCAATTTTCCCAGCACTATTTATTGAAGAGACTGTCTTTTTTCCATTGCATGTTTTTTCCTGCTTTGTCAAAGATTAGTTGACCATAGAGTTGAGGGTCCATATCTGGGTTCCCTATTCTGTTACACTGGTCTATATATCTGTTTTTGTGCCAGTACCATGCTGTCTTGGTGATCACAGCTTTGTAATATAGCTTGAAATTGGGCAATGTGATGCCCCCAGCTTTGTTTTTCTTTTTCAACATTTCCTTGGCGATTCGGGGTCTTTTCTGATTCCATACAAATTTTAGGATTGTTTGTTCCAGCACTTTGAAAAATGTCATTGGAATTTTGATGGGGATGGCATTGAAGGTATAGATTGCTCTGGGCAGCATAGACATTTTAACAATGTTTATTATTCTGATCCATGAGCATGGAATATTTTCCATCTTTTTGTGTCTTATTCAATTTCTTTCATGAGTGTTCTGTAGTTCCTAGAGTATAGATCCTTTACCTCTTTGGTTAGGTTTATTCCAAGGTATCTTATGGTTTTTGGTGCTATAGTAAATGGAATCGTTTCTCTGACTTGTCTTTCTACAGTTGCATTGTTAGTGTATACGAAAGCAACTGATTTCTGTGCATTGATTTTGTATCCTGCCACATTACTGAATTGCTGGATGAGTTCTAGTAATTTGGGGGTGGAGTCTTTTGGGTTTTCCACATAAAGTATCATGTCATCTGTGAAAAGAGAGAGTTCGACTTCTTCTTTGCCAATTTGAATACCTTTTATTTCTTTTTGATGTCTTATTACTGCTGCCAGGACTTCTAGTACTATGTTAAACAATAGTGGCAAGAGTGGGCATCCTTGACGTGTTCCTGATCTTAAGGGAAAGGCTCTCAGCTTTTCCCCATTGAGGATGATATTCACTCTGGTTTTTTCATAGATGGATTTTATGAACTTGAGGAATATTCCCTCTATCCCTATACTTTGAAGAGTTTTAATCAGGAAAAGATGCTGTATTTTGTCAAATGCTTTGTCTGCATCAGTTGAGAGGACCTTATGGTTCTTCTCTCTCCTCTTATTAATGTGTTCTATCACAGTGATTGATTTGCAAATGTTGAACCACCCTTGCAACCCGGGGATAAATCCCGCTTGGTCGTGGTGGATGATCCTTTTAATGTATTGTTGGATCCTATTAGCTAGGATTTTGTTGAGGATTTTGGAATCCATATTCATCAGGGATATCGGTCTGAAATTCTCCTTTTTGATATGGTCTTTGCCTGGTTTGGGGATTAAGTTAATGCTGGCCTCATAGAATGTTTTCCTTCCATTTCTATTTTTTGAAACAGCTTCAGGAGAATAGGTATTATTTCTTCTTTGAATGGTAGAATTCCCCAGGGAATCCATCAGGCCCTGGACTCTACAAGAGACTCATTTTGAACCTAAAGATACATCCAGACTGGAAGTGAAAGGATGGAGATCCATCTTCCATGCCAGTGGACCTCAAAAGAAAGCTGGGGTAGCAATTCTCATATCAGACAAATTAGATTTTAAACTAAAGACTGTAGTTAGAGACACAGAAGGACACTCTATCATTCTTAAAGGGTCTATCCAACAAGAAGATCTAACAATTGTAAATATCTATGGCCCCAACATGGGAGCAGCCATCTACATAAGCCAACTGTTAACCAAAATAAAGAGTCATATTGATAACAATACGTTAATTGTAGGATATCTCAATACTCCACTCTCAGCAATAGACAAATCATCTAAGCAGAAAATCAACAAAGAAAGAAGAGCTTTGAATGACACACTGGACCAGATGGGTGATGGATATTAAAGAGGGCATGTTCTGCATGGACCACTGGGTGTTACACGCAAACAATGAATCATGGAACACTGCATCAAAAACTAATGATGTAATATATAGTGATTAACGTAATAATAAATAAATAAATAAATAAATAAATAAATAAAAGGACCTCATAGATATAGACAGAACATTCCACCCTAAAACAACAGAACACTCATTCTTCTCGAGCGCACATGGAACTTTCTCCAGAATAGACCACATACTGGGTCACAAATCAGGTCTCAACCAACACCAAAAGATTGAGATTATTCCCTGCATCTTCTCAGACCACAATGCTTTAAAACTGGAACTCAATCACAAGAAAAAATTTGGCAGAAATTCAAACACTTGGAAACTAAAGACCACTCTGCTCAAGAATGTTTGGGTCAACCAGGAAATCAAAGAAGAACTGAAACAATTCATGGAAACTAATGAGAACGAAAACACATTGGTCCAAAACCTACAGGATACTGCAAAGGCGGTCCTAAGGGGGACATACATAGCCATCCAAGCCTCACTCAAAAAAATAGAAAAATCCCAAATTCACCAACTAACTCTACACCTTAAAGAACTGGAGAAAAAGCAACAAATGATGCCTAAGCCATGAATTAGAAGAGAAATAATTAAGATTAGAGCAGAGATCAATGAATTAGAAACCAGAAACACAGTAGATCAGATCAACGAAACTAGAAGCTGGTTCTTTGAAAGAATTAATAAGATCGATAAACCACTGGCCAGACTTATCCAAAAGAAAAGAGAAAGGACCCAAATTAATAAAATTATGAATGAAAGGGGAGAGATCACGACTAACACCAAGGAAATAGAAACAATTATTAGAAATTATTATCAAAACTATATGCCAATAAACTGAGCAATCTGGATGAAATGGATGCCTTCCTAGAAATCTATAAGCTGCCAAGACTGAAACAGGAAGAAATTGACAACCTGAATAGGCCAATAACCAGTAACGAGATTGAAGCAGTGATCAAAAACCTCTCAGTTTGACCTTTTGAAACAGAAGTCATGATTTCTTTTTTTACATATTCCAAAGGATGCAGCTCTCTGCAGCCTAACATTAGGAAGTAGGAAAACGATAACAATTCACTCTTCTATTTTTAAGACAGCAATTATTTCTCTTTATAAAAGTAGTATGTGCTCAATGCAAAAAAATCTTGAAAAACACATGGCAAATCAACAATAATCTCACCACTTAAATATTATTATTGTATTAATTCCTTTTTCTCCATATGAATATAAATAAATATATATAGATAGCTATATATAAATATGCTTTAGAGAGAGAGAGATAGCCAGATAGATATATTTGTATTTTAAATGTTTAATATTGTCACTAATGAATATAACATACATATTTATGTAAATATTCTTTGTGAGATAATTTGTAATTGTTATATAGTATTCCATTATAAACATACAATATAATCTCCCAAATCCTTGTTATATTGGGGTATATTATTGGAATATAATATTCAGTATATATGTTGAAGGACATTTAAGTATTTCTAGTTTTTTGCAATTATAAATAACATAGCTCTGAACTCTCTCCATGAATCTTTGCATGGGATTTTGATGAATTCCCTAATAGAACATTTTAAGTAGTCGTATTACTAGGTTCCAAAGAATTCACACTGTAAGATTTAATACATGTTCTCAACACTGTCCTTAAAAAAGGTTGTACGAATTGCCCCTCCCCTTAGCATTATAGGAAAGTATCAGTTTCTAAATATTTCACCAACACTAGGTTTTAATATTCTTCATCTTCACTGATAATATAAAAGAGAAAATAAGCTTTCTCATTATTATTTAATTTGTGATTATTAGGGGATTAAACAGTTATCTTATTATCTGCTTTTTTATCTTGTGAGGAATTGCCTGTTCATCATTTTCTGATTTGGTAATCTTTCTTTTCCAATTGGTTTTTAAAAAATCTTTTAAGAATATCAGCCATATTTTGCCATGTAATAAACATTTGTCAGTTTGTGTTTTGCCTCTTAACTTTATTCACAAAGTTAAATTTTTCTAATCTAATCATAGTTTTGTTATAGTTTCTACTTGAGGCAAAGGAAAAGAAGGAGTCTATATAGGAGATGAGTTTTTGTTTGTTTGTTCTTCATATTCTGAATTAGTTAACAGTATAATAGAATAAGGTAAGAGAGAGACAGAAGATCAGAATTCAGATGTCTTACTCTGGATAGTCTACCCTACTTTAATTTCTTGCACAGTAAGCCTACAAAAACTTGCTAACCATTTAGCAAATGATGGGTGGATAGATGAATGAATACTGGGAACTGATCTAGGAGCTGTGGACAACATTTAAGTTGATCAAAGCAGTCTTCTTGAATCATATACAACTCTTAGCCTTGCCCTTCCCTTAAAAATTATTGGGATTATTGGGGCGCCTGGGTGGCTCAGTCGTTAAGCGTCTGCCTTTGGCTCAGGTCATGGTCCCAGGGTCCTGGGATCGAGCCCCACATCGGGCTCCCTGCTAGGTGGGAAGCCTGCTTCTCCCTCTTCCACTCCCCCTGCTTGTGTTCCCTCTCTCGCTGTGTCTCTCTCTGTCAAATAAATAAAATCTTTAAACAAAAAAAAATTATTGGGATTATTATTGCAACTTAATTGAATTCATATATTAGTTTTAGAGAATTGTAGATTTCTAAACTTTTAAAGGATAAGTATTTGTTATATTAGTGGTTATGATAAAATATAACATCTTTGTTAGGTCTTAATTATTAAAATATTGAAAGCCTAAGTTAGCAAATTGGTTCCTTATTTCAGCAATCTAAGGGGAAAATGTGTAAATATTGTGTATGTGGAAAAAATGTATAACCATGTGGAAAAAGAAAGGTATGGATGGGGAAGAGAAGAGATACTAGGAAACACTGGTTTCCCTTTCCAAGGAAACATCAAATAGTTGTTGATATATATTTGCTTTTTAATATGTTCTTGCTCTTTAATATCATAAAGAACTCTATATCAAGTACAAATTTATGGCTGTGTTTACCTTTAAGTAAATATTTATCAAAATTGGGTATCAACAACTGATTTTTAAAAATTGAAACTAGAGCAACTATCCCTGATGCTTTGAGGCTTTTTCTTCTATTCTGATGCAATACTTAATTTGGTCTTTGCTTTTTCATTCAGATTATCCCCATAGTGATAAGACTGTAAAAAGGATCCTCCATATCTTCTTCTTTTTCTAACAGATGAATACAGTTTATTTCTCTTAGGGATCCTAGTTACTTGCTTCTGTTTTCTCTTTGCAGTGGATAATTTTTTCACATAAAGAAATAAAGCATTGCACTAGCTGGTTTATCATATTCCCTAAGCTTATCTCTGCCAGTACCAGGAGCTCAAAAATATTTGTATATGAATGGATGAAGAGATATGAAATGATGGAGGATAAAAGATTTAGAAAATGTCTCTTCATTTTACTGGTTTTATTATTTTTACATGAAAACTCCAAGGTCATGTCATTAATACAAATTGAGGATAAATTTTACCCCAGATTTGGGATTTAAAAATATTTTGATGCATCTCTGCTTCTGACTTTTGATATTTGAGATAATCTTTAAATTCTATACCTTAGTTTTATGTCTTAACAAATTATAAATCTTCTGAAAATTATCTCTTTTTGAGTGTATTATGAAACACTTAAGTCATAAATAGCTTAATTTCTCCCTTAGAAGCAACTTCCTTAACCACAGATACTGAGGTACATTAGGCAAAATGTACTAGAATGTTTCTCATCCATAGTCATGGACCCCCTCGGAGTTCCTAAACTCTCCTAAAATCTTGTCTTTTTGTTCGATAGTATATCTGCACAGGAAAGAACTATTGCTTTCACACATTTTCAAAGGTTTTCAGAATTAAGATCCAGTACATTAGAGCCACTTACGACTTAGAGTTTAGGGAAAGACTATCCCTTCTGCTAGGCAGTTCCTTAATAGACCTAGGGGTGTTGTTTTATTTTGTTTGTTTGTTTTTAAATTCTTAATGATTGAAATATCTGCCTTTACAGTCTTGGTAAACACAAGTACAAGCTCCAATATTCTAGAGTTAAAAAATAAACAGCAATCTGATGAATTTTAGAAGCAAGAGAGGTAATAGCAGGTAATAGGAGAATTGATAGTATAATAACTCAAGATAATATGACTAGCGAGAAAAATGAGAATAACAACCATAAGTAAGATAAATGAAAAAGGCACATTCGAAAAACAGCTAAATACAACTGGAAGTGAAAAATAAAATTCTTAAAAGCTCAATGATGGATTAAAGATCAAATCAGTCTCAGATGAAAAGATATAAATGAATCAAAGTATAGACCTGAGAAGATCACTGAAATGCAACATGGAGTGGAACAAGGATACAAAATACGGAAACAAGACATTCAAATAATGGAATCAAAATGTGCAGCCTAAGAAGGAGAAATGAAAAGGAAAGGGGAAGAAGCAATGAATCAGAATTTTCCAGATTTCAGGAAAGACTTTTATTTTCAAAATGAAGAAACACACATAATTTGAAACATGATGAATAGAGAAATCTCCAGTGAGACATATAGATAAAGTGTAGTGAAAATGAAAAACACAGACATACACACAGAAAATCTTAGAGAAGTCAACTAAATGTATTAGGCAGTCCCTGTCTCTGTTTCGTGTGTGTGTGTGTGTGTGTAGGTGTGTGTGTGTGTGTAGGTGTGTGTGTGCCCATATGCTTGTGTGCGTGTGTGTATGCCTATTATCTGTGCCAGTCCCTCCACTGGCCATCAACTAGAGCTTGAAAAATTGGCACAGCTTGAAAATGTAAACCTTGAGAAGCAAACCATGGAAAGCACCCACAATTTATCACACTATGTTGCACACAAAGCCTTTTATTTAAAAATCTCAGGTATTATGTATTTGCTTTTAAATTTCTTAGCAACCATGTTTAGTCTTTAGCACCTGGTCTGTCTCTGGGCTTCTGAGGAATATACTGACATAGCAGACTTTAATATATTATTATAAAAAGGGAGTTTTCTTTTTCTTTTTTTAAAGATTTTATTTATTTATTTGACAGAGACAGAGATAGCGAGAGCAGGAACACAAGTAGGGGGAGTGGGAGAGGGAGAAGCAGGCCTTCCGCCAAGCAGGGAGCCCGATGCGGGATTCGATCCCAGGACCCTGGGACCATGACCTGAGCTGAAGGCAGACGCTTAACGACTCAGCCACCCAGGCGCCCTAGAGTTTTATTTTTCTATTTTCCTAGATCTGCCCTTGCAAACTGTGTAGATGTTTTGTTTTGCTTCTTCAACTGGTTCAACCCATACGTGGTTATGAATGGCCCCTCCTGAAATGCTGGTGCTGACTGACTGGCTCCCAGGGCAATTGGGTAGGTTAGATTTCATTTGTGATTGGACATATTTTTGTCAGAGGTGAGTAAAGAGTTGTCATAAAATATAGTTCACTCTTTCAGTTCTTAAAACTTTTTAAAACAAAAATAAAGTATTTGGTCCATTTGGGTTATGAATTATTTTATTATAAATGAGTGAACACTAATTTAATAGCTGATACTCATCAAATTATGTTATCATTATAAAAAACTTTTATAGTCTATTAAGCAGTAATTCTTCAATAGCAAAGGAATGCTACAGCTCACTTCTATCATGATTTATGTTTATTAAATACTTCACTAATTTTGCACACTGCTCTTGAAAATAAAATTGACTCCATTAGTGCTTTAAACCCCCAATAAGGTAAACATTAAAATATAAAGTAACTACAAAATAACAGAGTAAGGATCTCCATGGACTCTCTCTTCAGTGGAACAATTATATCTGATAAAAATATTTATCTAGATATCTGGAAATTGTCCTTAGGGAATGCATTAAATGTAGTTATTCAAAGAAATCTACTAAATCTCACCAAAGACAGAATCTGTGGCATTTTAGCCACAGCCCAGCTCAGCATGATTTAAGCTTTACTCACAATAAGTGGCTTCCAAGGAGAGGGGGCTTCCTCTCTCCTCTGCTCCCAGTCAAGGAATATAGTATCTGCCAGAACAGGGAGACCACCAACATTTCGCACCTGCTATCCCCCCAATAAGATTCGTGTTGCAGAAGATCTGTTCCAGACAAGAGCCCCTAAGAGGTCTAGTCTGGGGTTCTCATCCTCTCCCCAACCCCCACTAATAGAATGAAAACTTTAACCCAAGTGCGGGAGTCAAATATTGGGCCCCACTTAACTCTTATTCCAACTCTCTTGTAGGGCAGAGATTCCTGCCTGGGAGACACAAGCGGAGAAGACTAGGGGCTTCTGCCCCTACCCAGCCCCCTCCTAAGGCAGAGGTATCACTGAGAAGAGTGGGCCATTGCCAGGCCCCAGCTCCAAGAAGTGGCACAGAGATTTTGCCCAGGGACCAAGGCAGGCCATCAAAACAGACAGGTCTGAAGCTCTCCTGGAGGGAATTTATTTCAGAGGGTGGGGAAGGCCAAGCCTAAGGGCACCCTCGAAAACGATGACATTTTGGTGATAAGTATTTAAGAGGAAGCTGGTAGCTCCATGAAAATAACACACTAAACGATAGACCAGCCACAAGTTCACCAGAGAGAATCAGGGAAAAGAATGGCTAAGAAGAGCCCTCCTAGGTTTAGAACAAACCTCAAGGACTGGCCTCCTGCAAAGGGACCCAAATTTAATTGGATGACTAGAGAGCAGTTTATGCCCTGGAGCATTGTTAAAAACAATAGAGAAATCAACCAGCAAATCACAGCGGCCAACAGCTGTGTGTGGTACCTACTGAGGCAGACAGTTTAACAGAGATGAGGGAAAGAGACAAAGAAAGCCCTCCAAGCACTGGGCGCCAGGGTGACTGTGAACTTAAGGAGCAACATCAGAGGCTGCACAGTACAAAGGAAATAGACTTTAATAAAACATTCCAGCCAAGTCACAAAACAGACAAACAAGCAAGCAAGTCCCAAATAGGAGGTGGAGAAGGGAAATCAGCATCTTGAGTTGCTACAATGTATTATCTAAAATGTCTAGTTTTCAGAAAAAAAAAAAAAAAAGAGACATGCAAATAAACCAGAAAGTGTAACCCACACACAAGAGGAAAAAAGCAAGCAACAGAAATTGCCTTTGAGAAGACTCAGATGTGCGGTGTATCTGACGTCTGAGTAGGTGTTACAGGTATTCGAAGTAGGGATTACAGTAGGTATTATAAATGTGTTATTTTTTTAAAGATTTTATTTATTTATTTGAAATATATAGAGAGAGCAAGAATGAGAGAGAGAGAGAACAAGCAGGGGGTAGGGGCAGGGAGAGGGAGAAGGAGACTCTCCACTGAGCATGGAGCCGGATGTGGGGCTTGAGGTCAGGACCCTGGGATCATGCATGACCTGGGCTGAAGGCATATGCTTAACCAACTGAGCCACACAGGCAACCCTATAAATGTTTTAAAAATATCAAAGTAGGTATTATAAATGTTTTAAAAACGAAATATGATGATGGGGTGCCTGGGTGGCTCAGTTGGTCAAATGTCCAACTCTTGATTTCAGCTGGGGTCATGACTTCAGGGTCGTGAGATCGAGCCATGTGTGGAGCTCTGAGATGGGCATAGAGCTTGTTTAAGACTCTCTCTCTCCCTCTACCCCCTCATTCGCATATACATGTTCTCTCTCTAAAAAAATAAATAATAATAATAAATAAAAATAAAACCTAAATATGATTAAAGAAGGAAAAGGAGGGTATGATGACAATGTCTCAAAATAGAGAATATTAATTAAAAGAAAAAAATTATAAAAACAGAATCAAATGTAGATATTCTGGAGAAGAAAAGTAAATAACTGACACAAGAATTTTTCTCTTTCCTCTCTATTGCATGAAAGGAATTAAAGTATCATTTTATTTACCTTTGAATTATCATGTTCAATAACTAGCAATAGTTCTTCAATAATTTCTAAATTTATTTTTCCATTTATTCAATTATCTATTCAGCCCCAAGTTTATAGTCGGGAAAGCTAACTCAAGCATTATGTATGTATCTTAACAATGCATATCTGCATATTTAGGGTAATTGGAATATCACCATTTTTCTTTAACTTTCTAGTTTGTTCTTTCTAGAACAAAAGTCAAATAAATCAGGTGGTTAACCAGAGGATATTGAACATAGATAACTCTAAAGTACAGAGCATGCATTCAGTCTTCTATAAAACAGCTTTTTCAGTACATTAAATGTAATATTCTGCAATTTCCTGCATTTCCTGCTTAGAGGATTGTTCCATTCCCCTTATACTGAAAACCTGAAGTTAAGAAAAAGTGTTTTACGAAGTCACCTGATCAGTGTTAATATTAGGGATCAGGACTTTTTTTTTTTTACCAGAGACATTATTTTTTTTTTTTTAAAAGATTTTATTTATTTATTTGAGAGAGAAAATGAGATAGAGAGAGAGAGAATGAGAAGGGGAGGGTCAGAGGGAGAAGCAGACTCCCTGGTGAGCAGGAAGTCCGATGTGGGACTGGATCCCGGGACTCCAGGATCATGACCTGAGCTGAAGGCAGTCGCTTAACCAACTGAGCCACCCAGGCGCCCCCAGAGACATTATTTTTTGAGTGTTTTGTTTTAGTAAGAAAAAATGTGTATTTACATTTCAGAAACCAAATTAATCAATTTATCATTTATTGCCTTTGACATTCAGATTATCTTGATTGATATTTCTAGGTAAAAATTAATCTTGTTATTAAATGTTTCCAAATTTCCACAATTTTTAAATTTGATGTAAATATGCAGTCTGGTACAATAACATTTCTTACTTTTATCATTATTAATGTCATAGACGTTGTCAGAGCAACTTCAAATTAAAAAATAAGAGCATCAGGCAACCCTCTTGAGTCCCCTCCCTCTTCGGGAGCTTTGTACTATCACTCAATAAACTTTGCTTTGCTGCCCACCACTAAAAAAATAAAATAAAAATAAAAAATAAGAGCATTAAGTTTTGAATATATGTTCGGCATCCCAGAATTTAATGGGCAGTAAATTCTATCCTTCTATAAAGAAGAGATCTGGTTTGAAAAAATACACAGTGATGAATATAATTTTACTCACAGAATTATTCTGCAAATGATAAAACAGAAGGAACAGATCCTTACCTCTTAGTGTCTTTAAGATCTTATATATAAAGTGGAGATAGTGAAACCTTATATGAATTACATTTAGCATCCCTTCTTCCTTCACTTTGCAAAGAGCTTTTCCATGTGATTATTCTAGTTAGTTTGAGATAATTGGCATCTCTATTCTTTTTAAATCTAGTAAGTGTTATATACTTAGAGATTTGTCACACCACCTATAAATTTATTCAAAGCATTGACCCATTTTATATTGTTCTTTTATTCATGCCTAAAAGTATTTTATAATGGAATGAATTTCTTTATTGTAGTGGTTAGGCACGTGGACTTTGAAGCCAGATTCCAGCCTGGTTTCAAATTGAGACTCTGTCTCCTATTCTTCATGCCTCAGTTTCCTCAACTGTAAAATGGAAATAATAATAGTCCTGATCTCATAGATTATGAGAATTAATGTGTTAATATTGAAAGTGTTTCAGGCAATTACTGGTGTATTGCTTGCTATTTCTTCCTTAAAACACAGGTCATGCATGATTTTTCAAGTATAAGTGAGTTGAATTTAATTTCGTGATAATTTAAATGGTACCTCTGATACAATACTGAACCATAAAGAGTGTCTATATATATGATATTTGAAAGGAATCTTGTGGTTGGAAGGCATCTTGTTTGTTGATGTAAGTATTCTCTAGTGTTTTCATATCCATCATGGAGGTAAGCTATACTTTTTAAATCACACCCTCTCATTTTTTAAAGACTCTTCAAAACAATTTTGAAACTTTTAGATCATTTTCATTGTGTTAGGTTTTAAATCATGTAACATGTGGAGTCATTGAAAGGGTAATAAAAAAACAATATTTTTGGTTGGCCTATAGCATCTCAAATGGTGTTGAGATAATGCTCTTCCCTTCTTTGTGTGAGTGAGTTCACGGGGAAAAGCTAGGAAGGAATTACCTTGTGATCCTCTGGGATTTAGTTCAGTAAGAGGCAGATTTTACTATCTTTACATTTATATTAGATGTATCACAACTAATAGTCAAATTATACAATCATGTAATATCATCTACTATATCACCCTATATAATTTTAGTATAAAATATTTCATATAGAAAAGTGAAAATGGATGACTATGCTGAATTTTGGAAGTGAAGAGAGACCAGTTCTGGGGGAAGGGCACTTAGGAGCAGGGGATACCCTGAGCATCTGGCCACAACCCCTGCCCCTTGAGAAGAGTCTCTTCTGGGAGAGTGTGATTGTCAGTGCTCAGGACTTTGGGACAGTGGCAGAGGCAAAGCATCAGGAAGAAACAGAGTTGTTATTCAGAGATTTCATTCAATGATGAGATTGGACTGGCAGGAAAGACATGAAGAGGAAACTCCAGCCTCCTGTGACGGATATATGGGTATGAGTTCTCTGAGGACCTATGAAGGTAACACTATCTGTGTACTAGAGCCGGGGACTTCCATATCCCAGGGACGGAGATTGGTTCTCTCACTGAGAAAGAGAAAAGTATAAGGAATGCCATGGAAAAGTCAAAGGCTATTTGTGCAGTGGAAGATCTGTTATGTCCAGCCAGATTGGGCTCCACTGGTTTTCAAGAACAGAAGGGCAGAAGCCATGTGGCTGGCTGGTATGATTTGCTGATTGAGCAGGAACAAACTTAGAGCTTAAGTCTCTGGTTTTCATGATAATCTGATTCTGGAGAAATTTTCCCAGTTTGTTCACCAAATACGATGACAATATCAATTACCCACCAGAAAGCAAATTCCTTTACATATGAAAGAAGACACACTTCTCAAATGATATGTCTAGTGAGGCCAGGATTATACTTGGAGCAAACATATCACAAAAGAACCCAAGTATGTTAAAGGCCAGAAGGACTCAATTCTATTGTGCAGCAGGACACACCCTATGCAAAAATTTCAATGGGAAGAATATAATGAGGCTCAAATATAGAAAAAATTGGTCTACAAACATTTTTTTAAAATTATCACAAACTTCAGTTTTAAGGAATTATGATTTCTTCAAATTTTGGTTATCAAAAATATGTTACTCATTTAAGCGCAAACAAGTCCATTGTAGAAAGGCTTCATGTGAGTTTTCTGTTCACAGTTTGTGTTTGTCTGATCATTGATACCCTGATTTAGTCAGTCTCCACAGAGACTTCTGTGTCCAATGTCATAGTTATGTGAGACTTCATGTGATGATTGGGTTTTTTTTTTAAGATTTATTTATTTATTTGAGAGAGAGAGAGAGAGCAAGCATGAGCAGCGGGGAGAGACAGAGGGAGAGGGAGAAGCAGACTCCCCACTGAGCAGGGAAGGGCTCCATCCCAGGACCCTGGGATCATGACCTGAGCCGAAGGCAGAGGCTTAACCAACTGAGCCACCCTGTTTATTAAAGATTCTAATATTCCATTCCAAATGTTGGTTGTATAGCTTTGATGAAAAGTACAATATATTAGCATTCTAAAAAATGTGTAAAATGTGTGCAGTGTTGGAAACTGCAGTGTTTGTAATAGAGATTTAGGTAAAAATGGCCAGGGACAGATGAACCCTCCAGCTTCACTAAATATGTACTGCGGTCATCTTTTGCAGATCCTATTTGAGCTCTTTCTTTTGATGTGCTCAGGAATTCATATGATTTTAGTTTAATGATTTTATAAGAACTGTGAAATTTTCCTTATTTAAAACATGTGCCGAATGTTTCAAAACAATACTGAACTGTCATCAAAGGAAGTCGTGTTAGATGAGAGAGCAGAGAAATTGGTTCAAATGAGAGATACTGTCACATTTCAAAAGGTGCTAAAGAAAAATTGATAGCTGACATTTCAAAGCTGGGACATAATTGCATTATCATCAGCAATTCAGTGTCTATGTCTAGGAATCAGATGATGGAAAAGTTCAGTGAAAATTTGAGTTTTCCTGTTCCTGTTGAGAGTACATATGGATTTCATTATTCAGCAGTGGTTGGATTGTAGTTAACAACCCTCACTGCTATATATTCAAAATGCCTGGAAGGAATAGAGAAAATGCTGACTTTTCAGAATTGAGAAAGCATTTTTATTTCAGCAAAATGATACAAGATGCAGGAAATTAGCTGTGTGTCTGTGCTAAGTCAGTTTTCTGAAAACTAACCCTCATCCCCTAGTGTCCAGCTGACGATGAACAGAGTACAGGTAAGTAATCAATCAGTATTTATGGAGCAGATAAAATACTGAAAACATTATATCAAATATACAGGAAATATAAACAAGCATAAACTTGATTCTCTCCAAGATGTTTACCAACTCATTGTAAGATAACTTAAAAATACCTGAATTCTAAGTAACTGTAACTCCCTTATTGAATGACAAGAACTCCACAGAGGATAAATAAGAAAGAACTTTATCTTTCTTCCATTATGAACTTCAAACATGCAAAAAGGCCAGATCACCTTTTCTCATGTTTGATGACCCTTTATGGTCACTTTGGAGAAACTGAAAAGTTTCATTTTCTGGTATTGAAAACTTTAGTTTACTTAGGACACCAAAACTCATGTATCTTTGCCATGCCAAACAGTGATAGCGTAGCTTCTTCGATTGCTACCCTTGTAGCCTACTCTAAGTAATCTTTCTTCATTTTATTTATTTTTTTAAAGATTTTATTTATTTATTTGACAGAGAGAGACACAGTGAAAGAGGGAACACAAGCAGGGGGAGTCGGAGAGGGAGAAGCAGGCTTCCCGCGGAGCAGGGAGCCCGATGCAGGGCTCAGTCCCAGGACCCTGAGATCATGACCTGATCCGAAGGCAGACGCTTAACGACTGAGCCCCCCAGGTGCCCCTCTTTCTTCATTTTATACTTCTAATTCCTGAGCACATATGTGGGTTTTTCCTAAGAATTCTTTCATGCTTAGCTCCAGGAAAAGCATAGGCCAGACATTTGAATAGCTATAGCGTAGCAAACATCTAGCCAGGATAGAAGATACCTGTCTCTCCAATCTTTTGGATCCCTCTTCAAAATAGATTGATTGGTGGAAAAGCCCACAGAACTCTCTGGTCCTATAAATTTCATTCAAAACCTCCATAATAAATCTCTAACCTTGTCTTACAAAGGCTAATTATGGGTATGGGGGAAAGTGGTTGAAGGATTACCTGGCTACCTCTTAGTAAATCTCCATGTATGTATCTAGGAACTCTATTTAGGATTTAGGATATTTATCATCCATTGCCCTTAGCTTTGAGGTTTTAGCTGCAATTCTGGAATAACACAGATTGCTCTATGGCATATGTTATCTAGCTTCCTTAAGCTACATCATGGGAGCTGCTTTACTTCAAACCATAATCAAGCATAAGTCTCAGGACAACTCATCTACCTCTAAGGTCCTATGCCTCATTTTGTATTTATAATTTTGTATTCTTTCTCTTAAAAAGCTCCTTCCCAAAGTATAAGCTTCAGGTCAAACAAAACTTGGACTTACTCCTGAGAGTGCATGATTAGTTGAAGACTGTTAGGCTCTTGAACTTGAGAGGTGGCAAAAGTCACTAGCTAGAGCTTTCTGGAAGGCTTTATAGAGAAGGAATTTAAAGATTTCTCATTCTGTCGACAGAGAGAACCAAGTGTCTTAAAGGTTCAATGGAGATTTTATTAAAGGATTTAGCCCTTTTTATAGCTCACATATAGACCCAGAATTTTAGAGGACTCTTAGAAAAAGATTATCTAAAGAAAAACCTATCTCTACACTATCACCAATATAATCTTTACATGAGATTAATGTCTTGCTTCTAGAATAGGACATAATAATTGATTTCCATGGGTCATGAGTAATGCAATAGTGTATATGCTGTCCCTTACTACAAGTTATTCAGGCATTTTATTTAATCTTTAATCCTAAATGTCATTTTAGGAGACTTCTGCAATACACAGAAGCCAAGAGATCCTCTTTTTATACTTAATTTAATCTTAATTCATATGCATCAAATATCTGTGAATCTTTTTCACATATATGTTTTGATATCTCAACTTATGATCTCACTGATACCATACCACCTTATTCTTTAATGAACTAGTTTTCCTTCTAATTATTTCCATTGTTCAATTTCTATTTCACTGTACTAGCCTTACCTTTCTGTGATAGTTCAGAAACATACTAAGAATTTCAAAAGCCATTTTGGTCTTGGTTTTACTTTTTAATTTCCTCTTCCTTGGACATTACTATTTTCAGGTAACTTTCAATTTGCTTTGAAATGCTTCCCTTTCATGTCAAACACTTCTTTCTGTATAAAGAAATAGTAAGTTATTACTCTGTCTTTGGTTAGTCCTATGTTTGAGAACTACTCTTGCCTTATAGTAAAATGTGAACCAAATGGGGCTCTTTGGGGTATTTTGCATTCACAAGGGATGTAAGAAGCCTTACCATCATGAAATAGCCAATCCTGCTGTGTCAGGCTCTCAGGGTGCTGCGTTCACCCAGTACCCAACTGAAAATAAGACAAGCTGCATCTTAAACGTACCAATGTTATTTAAGCTATCCAGCTTGTCACTGTTTTCTAAAACACTGTTCATGTCAAGGAGATATTGCTTCTGTCTGCTTTTTCTCTCCCAGTGCTTTCTAAATGTCTTTTGACCATTTATGTCCTAGAAACATGACTAGCCCCAGTTTGGAGTCTGGAGACAGCTAAGACTATAAAAAATATGGATAAGTGGAGTTAAAAAAAAAACTAAGACTGTTGGGGCACCTGGGTGGTGCAGTTGGTTAAGCATCTGACTCTTGGTTTCAGCTCAGGTCATGATCTCAGGGTCGTGATCTCAGGGTCGTGAGATTGAGCCCTGCATGGGGCTCTGCTCTCAGCTCTAAGTTTGCTTGGATTCTCTCTCTCCCTCTGCCCCTTCCCACCCCCACCCCCATCTCTAAAATAAGTAAATAAATCTTTAAAAAAAACGAAACTATCATAATTGTCATTAAAATAGAGTATTATTCTAATTATATATTTGGAGAACCAGAAAGACTCATATAAACAGCTTTGTGGTGGGAAGGTGGTAGATCATTCATTAATGTGAATTAAAACATTTCTTGTGGTTTCTCTCTCTAACAAGTCCTGCTTCTAAAATAAAGTTTCATGCCTGATATTTTAATAGAATATATATATGTAAATAAACACATATGTGTAAATATGCTGGTAACAATACAAGAGAGTAGATATGCATTAAATGAGATTTTTCCCCTTAGATTAAAAAATAAAAACAAAACTAACTGAAATTTCTTGTATCTAATTTCAAGGAACAGACTAGTTCAGAAACCTGGTATTCAGTCTTGTAGGAATCCATTCCATAGTACTCCCTTATGAGGATCTGAGGATATAAAATTATTTTCTTTATTCTAAAATACAGCCACTTTTTCTAGACACTATTTTATTGTCTCACATCTGAAGAGTATTTTCAGTATGTGAAGGCTGATGCCAAACCCATATCAAAGCAGAAATAATGAAGGTGATATTACTTTCTAAAAGCACATAGGTGATAGCAAACACCTTGGGTGAACTAGTTCTCAAATCTAATGTAGCATTTTAATTTTGCTTCTGCTCCCACTCAAATTCATATAATCATAGTATATTTTGAACTTCTTAGAGTTCTTTTTCAGAGAAAATAACTAAAAACTTATTTTTTTAGGGAGCATACTACAGTATTTTTTAATCACAGATTTGTGATGTATTCTCAACATGTCGCTTCCCTAATTGAATGCCTTAAAATAGCAATTGCAATGCTCTAAATCTAATTTATTAAAATGACAATAATGAAATTAGAGGATGAATGCACAGATAAAAATCTCTTCTTTAAATGAAGAATAATTATTCATGCAGAAAAATTATCAGAAACAATTTTGGGTTTCTCTAATAACATACTGGATAATTTGTTATATTCAATGTAGTTGCAAATATTTACCACTTACTAATTCCTTTAAAATTTAATAGTGCCTGCAAGTAAGATTAGTGAGGGAATATGAATGTTATCTTAGAAAATTGTATTAGTGTTTACTTTAGAGTTGAAATGAATTTAGTGATAATCTAGTCTAATCTTCCTATCTTATTTATGAGTAAAACAAGTCCCCCAAGAATAAGTAAAAGACTATCTTAATAGTTTGTGGCATCAGTAAGATAAGAAGCTAGTTCACCTAACCTCATATCTAGAGTGCCTTCCATAATTTTATCAAGGACTTATTGCTCAGGCAAAATTGAGAGCAGATATTGCTCATCTAATAATAACATATAATGCCCCAAGGGGATCAATTTCCCATTTTCCTACAGGGAATGACCTTCTAAAGTCAAGAATATTCATAGGGATTTATCAGAGAAATTTTCCACTGTTAAAAAGAACAGTTACAATAATCAGTAGGGGACCTGGAGTTAAAAGATAACTGGTTGTAGAAAGATAAGAATATGACACAAAAAGAGGAATTAAAGGCAAATAATACATATTTTGCCTACCTCAATATTTTCCATAGGCTTTGCCCTAGCTGCCCATGTTCTAACACAGTTGCAAAAAGGGTTGCTTAATTATTAGTAAAATAAACCCACAGCCTTCAAAGATTTGTATTTAATTAAAAATGAGGCACAGAAATGATTATATTCAATGATAAACCTCAAAGATTTCTCCATATTCAGTGAGAAAATTTGGACATTTGTGATCCACACTCTACTCATCCCCCAACCAAGAGCAGCTAATACCATATTCCCCCTTTTCAGGAATGGAATGTTGCCAGATGTATTGGTTTAACCAACAGTTTTAGACACCTACTAATTAACAAGCATTGTTCTAGGTCCCAGGATACAACTGTGGATACAATAAAATCTCAAAGCTCATTGATAATCACTGTGCAGTTAGAGGAGGGTGGGGGGGGGGTGACAGATGAGCAAGAAATGAATAAGATAATTTCAGATAGCAATAAGTACAAAAATATAGTGAGTTAATGAGATATGAATGACTGGTCTGAGAGAGAAAGGAATAATTTAGAGGCATATTTAAGACCTTTTATCTGAGATGTGAAGGATAAGAACAAAAAGACATTTAGAATTCTATTTTTTTATTTAAATTAATTTTATTATGTTATGTTAGTCACCATACAATACGTCATTAGTTTTTGATGTAGTGATCCATGATTCATTGTTTGTGTATAACACCCAGTGTCCATGCAGTACGTGCCCTCCTTAATACCCATCACCCGGCTAGCCCATCCCCCTCCCCCCCTCCCCTCTAAAACCCTCAGTTTGTTTCCCAGAGTCCAGAGTCTCTCATGGTTTGTCTCCACCTCCAATTTCCCCCCTTCATTTTCCCCTTCCTTCTCCTAATGTCCTCCATGCTATTCCTTATGTTCTACAAATAAGTGAAACCATATGATAATTGACTTTTCTCTGCTTGACTTATTTCACTTAGCAAAATCTCCTCCAGTCCCATCCATGTTGATGTAAAAGTTGGGTATTCATCCTTTCTGATGGCTGAGTAATATTCCATTGTATATATGGACCACATCTTCTTTACCCATTCATCTGTTGAAGGGCATCTTGGCTCTTTCCACAGTTTGGCTATTGTGGACATTGCTGCTATGAACATTAGGGTGCATATGAAAAAATTAAAAATAGAGCTACTCTACGACCCAGCAATTGCACTACTGGGTATTTACCCCAAAGACACAGATGTAGTGAAAAGAAGGGACAGTTAGAATTCTAGAGAAAGAGCATGCCAACCAGAAGGGACATAGTTGGCAAAATCCCTGAGGAAGAAATTATCTTAATGTGATTTAGAAACAGAAGGATCGAGAAACAGAGGTAAGGCTAATGTAGACAAGGGGAGAGTGATAGAGAGGTAGACAGCAGTTTAATTGTGTACTTTTTTAAAAAGACTATTTTTTTAGAGCAGTCTTAGGTTCACAGAAAAATTGAGAGGAAAGTACAGAGGTTTCCCATATACCCTCTGCCCCCACACATGCATTACCTTCCCCATTGTCAACATCCCCTCCAGAGTGATACATTTGTTACAATTGATGAATCTGCACTGACACATCATAATCATCCAAAATAGTTTATCTTAGGGTTCACTCTTGGTGTTATACATTCTATGGGTTTGGACAAATACATAATGACATGTATTCATTATTATGATACCATACACAATATTTTCACTGCCCTAAAAATACTGTGTTCTGCCTAGTTATCGCCCACCCAACCACCGATCGTTTTATTATCTCCACAGTTCTGCCTTTTCCAGAATCTCCAGAATGTCATATATACTATGTAACCTTTTCAGACTGGCTTCTTTCACTTAGTAATATGCATTTAACTTTTCATGGATTGGTAGCTAATTTCTTTTTTAGTGCTGAATGGTATTCCATTGTCTGGAGGTACCACAGTTTGTTTATTCATTCATCTCCTGACGGACATGTTGGTTGCTTCCAAGTTTTGGCAATTATGAATAAAGCTGCTATAAACATCCATCCACAGAAAGGAGTAGATGTCAGATTGTGGAAATGTCATGTGAAATCATGTCTTAAAATAATTATTTTTAGTTTCTAGTGAAAATCACAAGAGAAACAACAGGAAATTTTGTACTTCATTTTAGGGTCAGAATCTCATCCACTCCCTGAGTGTTCAGATTATTCAAGTTGGGGTACTGGCCATATGACCAGTGTTATATGATCCACTACAAGAAATATCCAGAGAAGAAGAACAAACTCCAAGTCCAGATGGTATGAGGAAATTTTGACATTAAAGTGTTGAGTAGCCATCAAGATTTCACGGTAACTTGGAGGTATTATTGGAGTACATCAGAAAAAAAAATAGGGTGTAGAGCAATTACTATGTCTTTAAGCTAACTTTATTGGTTGGAGAATATTGTGAATATGTGGTAAGTGATAGACATGAGTTATAGGGACAGATGAGTTAATTTTGTGCATCAATTTGGCTGGGCTATGGTGCCCAGTTGTTTAGTCAAATGTCGATATAGATACTGTTTTGAAGGCATTATGTAGATGTGATTAACATTTATTATAATCAGTAGACTTTAAGTAAAGTGTATTACCCTCAATAATGTGGGTGGACGTTATCCAGTCAGTTGAAGGCCTTAAGAACAAAAACTGAAGTTTCCCAGGGAAATAATTCTGCCTCAAAACTGTAATGCTAAGTCCTGCTTAAGTTTCCAACCTGCTGACCTGCCCCACAAATTTCAACTTGCCAGTCCCCACAATAGTATGAACCGATTTCATAAATCTATCACTCTTTACATATATATAGTATTTGGTTCTTTTTCTCTGGAGAACCCTGACTGATATACTAAGTAAAGCCTCCAATACAAATTTCTCTGATTTTCTTAGTTGTCAGAAGAAGGCAGAAACCGACAACTCACTTAAAAATTTTTTTATTATTTAAGTATACTTGATATACAGCATTATATTAATTTCAGGTGCACAGCATACTGATTGGACAATTCTAAACATACACAGTGTTCACCATGATAAGTGTAATAATCATCTGTCACCATTCAATGTTATTACAATATTATTGACTATGTTCCCTATGCTGTATTTTTCATTTCTGTGACTTATTTATTTTATAACTGGAAGTTTGTACCTCTTAATTCCCTTCACCTATTTTGCTCATCGCCCCCCACCTCCCTCTGGTAACCACCAGTTCTTTGTGTTTCTGTTTGGTTTCTTTGTTCATTTGTTGTTGTTTTTTTTATGATTCCCCATATAAGTGGAACCACATGGTATTTATCTTTCACTACCTGACTTATTTCACTTAGCATAATACCTTTGAGATCCATCAATGATCTTGAAAATAGCAAGATTTTATTCTTTTTATGGCTGCATAATATTCCATTGTACATATATATTACATCTTCTTTATTCATTCATCTATCGATGGACACTTGGGTTGCTTCCATATCTTGACTATTGTAAATAACCCAACAATAAACATGGGATGTATAGATCTTTTCAAATTAGTGTTTTCATTTTCTTTGGGTAAATACTCAGTAGTGGAATTACTGGATCATATGGTACTTCTAGTTTTAATTTTTTGAAGAACTTCCAAACTGTTTTCCACAGATGCTGCACCAATTTACATTCCCACCAACAGTGCAGTGGATTCCTTCTTCTTCATATCCTCACCAAAACTTACTTCTTGTCTTTTGAATAATAGCTATTCTGACTGGTATAAAGTAATATCTCATTGTGGTTTTGATTTGCATTTCCCTGACAATTAGTGATGTTGAGCATCTTTTCATTTGTCTGTTGGCTATCTGTAGGTCTTCTTTGGAAAAAAATGTCAATTTAGGTCCTCTGCCTATTTTTTAATTCAATTATTTGGTGGGTGGTTTTTGTTTGTTTTATGGGGTTTCTTTTTTGGTGCTGACTTTGGTATAAATCCTTTATATATTTTGGATATTAACCCCTTGTTGGATAAATCATTTGCAAGTATCTTCTTCCATTCAGTAGGTTGCCTTTTTGTTTTGTTGATGGTTTCCTTTTCTGTGTGCAAAGCTTTTAATTTTATATAGTCCCAGTAGTTTATTTTTGCTTTTATTTCTTTTGCCTGAGGAGACATAGCCATAAATATGTTACTAAAGCTGATGTCCAGGAGATTACTCCCTATCTTTTCTTTTAGGAGTATTATGGTTTCAGGTCTCTCATTTAGATCTTAAATCTATCTGAGTTTTTTATCTGTATAGTGTGAAAAACTGGTCCTCTTTTATTCTTTTGCATGTAGCTATCCAATTTTCCCAACATCATATATTGAAAAGATGGTCTTTTCTCCATTGTATATTCTTGCCTATGAAACTGGAAGTCAACCACAAGAAAAAAATCTGGAAAGACCACAAATACATGGAAGTGAAACAACATGCTATTAAACAATGAATGGTTTGACTAGGAAATCAAAGAAGAAATAAAAAATACACGGAAACAAATGAAAATGAAAACACAACGGTCCAAAACCTTTGGGATGCAGCAAAAGCAGTCCTAAGAGGGATGTATATAGCAATATAGACCTATCTCAAGAAGCAAGAAAAAATCTCAAACAACCTAACTTACACCTAAAGGAGCTAGCAAAAGAAAAAAAATGAAGCCTAAAGCCAGCAGAAGGAAAGGTATAATGAAGATTAGAGCAGAAATAAAAGACACAGAAACTAAAAAAAACAAGAGAACAGATCAATGAAACCAGAGCTGATTCTTTGAAAAAAATTAATAAAACTGATAAACCTCTCACCAGATTTATCAAAAAGAGAAGAGAAAGGACTCAAATAAATAAAATCACAAGTAAGAGAGGAGGAATAACAACCAACACCACTGCCCTGCATCAGGCTCCCTGCTCAGCCGGGAGCCTGCTTCTCACTCTCCCTCTGCCTGCCCCTCTGCCTACTTGTGCTTTCTCTCTCTGTCTCTCTGTCAAACAAACAAACAAACAAATAAATAAATAAATATCTTAAAAAACAGAAACAACCAACACCACAGAAATCAATTATAATTACAAACATTCATAAGAGAATATTATGAAAAAGTATATGTCAACAAATTGGACAACCTGGGAGAAATGGATATGTTATGGGCATGTGGGTGGCCCAGTTGGTTAAGCATCTGCCTTTGGCTCAGATCATGATCCCGGGGTCCTGGGATGGAGTCCTGCATCGGGTTCCCTTCTCAGTGGGGGGCCTGCTTCTCCCTCTCCCTCTGCTGCTCCCCCTGCTTGTGTTCTCTCTCTCTGTCAAATAAGTAAATAAAATCTTTTAAAAAAAATTTAAAAATTTAAAAAAAGAAATGGATACATTCCTACAAACATAGAAACTACCAAAACTGAAAGAAGAAACGGAAAACCTGAACAGACCAATAACCAGCAAAAAAATTGAATAAGTAATCAAAAAACTCCCAACAAA
Source organism: Phoca vitulina (assembly GCF_004348235.1). Classification (NCBI taxonomy): domain Eukaryota; kingdom Metazoa; phylum Chordata; class Mammalia; order Carnivora; family Phocidae; genus Phoca; species Phoca vitulina. The sequence goes on from NW_022589714.1 coordinate 12,280,730, forward strand.
CAAAAGCCCAAGACCAGATGGATTCACAGGTGAATTCTACCAAACATTTAAAGAAGAGTTAATACCTATTCCTCTCAAACTAGTCAAAAAAATAGAAAAGGAAGGAAAACTTCCAAATTTATTCTATGAGGCCAGCATTACCCTGATACCAAAACCAGATAAAGACACCACTAAGAAAGAGAACTACCGGCCCATATCCCTAATGGACACAGATGCAAAAATAACTCAGTAAACTACTAGCAAACCAAATCCAACAATACATTTAAAAAATCATTCACCATGGTCAAGTGGGATTTATTTCTGGGGTGCAAGGGTGGTTCAATATTGGTAAACCAACCAACATGATACAACACATTAATAAAGGAAAGGATGAGAACTATATGATCATTTCAATAGATGCAGAAAAAGTATTTGACAAAGTACAACATCCATTCTTGATAAAAACTCTCAACACGTTGGGTTTAGAGGGAACATATCTCAACATAATAAAGGCCATATATGAAAAACCCACAGGTAATATCATCCTCAATGAGGAAAAACTGAGAGCTTTTCCTCTACAGTCAGGAATAAGACAACGATGTCCTCTCTCATCACTTTTATTCAACATCATACTTGGGGTGCCTGGGTGGCTCAGTCAATTAAACCTCTGACTCTTGGTTTCTGCTCAGGTCATGATCTGAGGGTCATGGAATCAAGCCCCGCGTCAGTCTCTGTGCTCAGCATGGAGTCTGCTTGGGATTCTCTGTCTCTCTCTCTCCTTCTGCCTTGCCCCCACTTTCTCTCTCTCCCTCTCTCTCTCTCAAATAAATAAATAAGTAAATCTTAAAAAAAAAATCATACTCGAAGTCCTAGCCACAGCATTCAGACACAAAAGGAAATAAGAGGCATCCAAATCAGCAAGGAAGTAAAACTCTCTTTTATTCTTGATGAGTCTGACTAAAGGTTTATCAATTTTATTTATTTTTCAAAGAATCAGCTTAGTTTCATTGATGTTTCCTATTTTTTATTCTCTATTTCAGTTGTTCTCACTCTGACCTTTTTATTCCTTTCCTTCTACAGTTGAGCTTTGTTCTTCTTTTTCTAGTTCATTTGAGTGTAAGTTTAGATTGTTTGAGATTTTTCTAGTTGCTTGAGGTATCTATCTGTTTTCATCTGGTTTAATGTGTCATTCAAAGACATTGTTTCCCTGTTGATTTTCTGTCTGGATGATCTATCTATTGATGTAAGTAGGATGTTAAAGTCCTCTACATTATTGTATCTATCAGTTTCTCCCTTTATCTCTGTTACTATTCACTTTTTGTACTTAGGTGCTCATATGCTAAGTGCATAGTTATTTACAATTGTTATATACTATTGTTGGAATGATCCATTTATTATTATATAGTGCTCTTCTTTGTCTTTTGTTACAGTCTTTTTTAAAAAGTCTATTTGTCTGATATAAGTATTGCTACCCATGTTTTTATGTGGTTTTTGTGTTTATTTTTTTTGTTTTGCTTCCATTTGTGTGGAATAATTTTGTCCATCCCTTTACTTTAAATCTGCATGTATCTTTAGGTCTGAAGTGCGGCTTTTGTAGGCAGGCTATAGATGGGTCTTGTTTTTGGTTTTTTTGTGTTTTAACCAATTTAGTCACCCTATTTCCTTTGATTGGAGCATTTAGAACATTTACCTTTAAAGTAATTATTGACTAAGTATGTTCTTATTGCCATCTTGTTAATTGATTTCTGTTTATATTTGTAGTTCTCTGTTCTCTTCCTCTCTTCCCTTGTGATTGATAGCTCTTTTTAGTTATGTTTGGAGCTCTTTCTCTTTATTTTTTTTTTATCTATTATAGGCTATCTATTATAGGTTATGGTTACCATGAATTTCATATACAGGATCCTAAGTATATAGCAGACCATATTAAAGTGATGGTTGCTTAAGTTCAAACCCTTTCTAAAAGTACTATATTTTGGGGGCACTTGGGTGGCTCAGTGGGTTAAGTGTCTGCCTTCAGCTTGGGTCATGATCACAGAATTCATCAATTCTTCTTTCCAGCCCATCTTTATGACCATTACTTTGAACTTTTTATTAAGTAGATTGCTTATCTGTTGCATTTAGTTCGCTTTCTGGAGCTTTGTTCTTTTGTTTGGAGCATACTTCTCTGTGTTTTCATTTTGTCTGACTTTCTGTATTTGTTTCTCTGAATTAGACAGAACAGCGACTTCTGCTAGTCTCGAAGGATTGGCCTTATAGGAATGTCCCCTATATAGATTGCAGGTGTCTGGCAGCTTTGGCTGGCTTGGAGTGCCAGGGCATTCTGCATCAGAGCCTCCCTGGTGGGATGGCTGGTGCTGATGTGGGCATGGGCCAGGGCTTCCCAGAGTGCTCCACGCACAAAGCACTCTGGTGGGAGGGCTGAAGCTGAAGTGGGCTCAGGCCATGGGGTTTTAGGGCATTCCTCACTGGGGGCACCCTTGCAGGACAGCTGGAGCTGAAGTGGGTGCAGGCTGGGGGGTCTCAGGGCATTCTGCACGTAGGGCATATGGGTGGGACTGCTGGAGCTGAAGCGGGCACAGGCAGGGTTGTCCTGGTGCAGTCTATGCGGGGGGCTTCCTGGCAGGATGGCATGAGCTGAAGCCGGGCATACACCTGATGGGTCCAGGGCACTCCCTGCAGGGAGCTGGAGCAGAAGCAGGTGCAGGTTGGGAGGTCCTGGGGTGCTTCAAAGAGGAGGTGCTCTGGTGAGTCATCTGGAGCTGAAGCGGGTCTGGGCCCGGCGTGTCCGGCAGTGCTTTGGTGAGACGTCTGGAGCTGTAGTGGGCACTATCCAAGAGTGTCCCGGTGTGTGCTGCACTGGCGCTGCCTTGGCAGGATGGCTGGAGCTCAGGAAGTTGGGGGGAGCCTTCCTGAAGGATAGCAGGTTGGGCTAGGGGTCCAGGGCTTGCTAGGGCAGCCAGCTGGCCTGGGTGCCCGTACCCTGCTCCCATCTATGCTATCTGGGTGGAGGGTAAACATAAACAGTGGCACTCGTCAGCCCCTTCTAGGGCCGTTTACTTTACATTCTGGTTGTTTTTTAAACCGTGGCTTTTTTTCCCCCTGTGCCCCAGGGCAGCTGGAGCTGGTGTCGGGCTGGCTAGGGGTGCCTGAACACTGCCTCCTTCCTTCTGCTGTCAAGGTGGAAGGAGAGCATAAAAATGGCACTCACCAGCCCCTCTGACGCTGGAGAACATTCAACAAGCCCCCCACCATCTGGCAGACACTCAAGGCCTGGTTCATTTACATTCTAGTTGCCCTTTTAAACCACAACTTTGTTTCTGTGCCTCAGGGTGGACAGCTCTGCACCTGGTCCTTCAGGACTCTCCCTCCCATTGCAGGTCGCAACACCAGGGCTGGGGTCCCATGGTCACTACATCTCTATCTTTCCCGTCCTTCTCTATGTAGTCCCTCTACCCTTTGTTGTACAGATGCTGTTCAGTTAGCCCTCAGCTCTTCTTCAGGAGGAATTAGTCTATATGTATAAAGAATTGCCTATATGTAGGTGTAGATTCAGTGTATCCATGAAGCAGGTGAGTTCAGGGTCTTCCTACATCACTGTCTTGGACCCACCCTCTCCCTACAATCCACTTTTACTTTCCCTAACATGGAGCAGAGCCAGGTTCAGTCACCCACTCTGTGCTTCCCTTTCTTTATGTTGCCCCAAGGGTCCCTGCTTGACCACTGAAAGATGAAAGCTCACACCTCATTGGCCTGGCTAGCCTCATAGCCCCACCCAACATCGGGGAACCAGCTTTTTTAATCTTAGGGGATAAATGACATCTGTATGTTATAGCACTCTTCTCTACTATTGAAATGTAAATGACTGACATTGGGAAATTTATCCTAGGTAAGTGAAGTAGAAAGTTGAAATTTATCCACAGATCCACTTGTTACATGAGAAATCCAGACAGATCAGATGCCAAAAATGATAAAGAAAATATTGACAAGATAAATCAACATTTTTATCTCTCCCCATTAACTTTAGCTTTTGATTATAAGAAATATCTCCTAAGTTTTTTTTTCAGAGTAACCTATATATTCTGCAAAGACCAGTTCTTGCATATCCAAAGCAAAATGAAATAGGGAAGTCTTAATTATCTAAATTGGGTGTCTGCAGTAACTCAAATCACCTTTCTGTTTTAATTTGCCTGAGCACTTCTGGCCATGGGTTGGTTTGGAGCAAAATGTAAACATGCCCAAATTAAATCAAGCACAGCATTTTAGGAGTGACTGTTTATTAGTTTATGAGTAGAAACTAGACCTAAAGTAATTTTGTTTCTTGCATATCTGAATTTGAAGCAATATGCCTAGTGGTTAGGAACATGAGATCTGACGCTTAACTCCCTGGATTCAAATCCTGACTTCACATTATCTGTATGACCTTAGGTACTCTGTAACCTCCTCCTGTCTCAATTTGCCCATCAGTAAAATGGTGGTAATATTAACAACCTCATAGGGTGCTTGTGGGATAAAGCACATAGAATAGTATCTGCAACATGGTAAACACTTAAAATATTAACTTATTATTAGAAACCATCTGATACTTACCATTGCTTTTCATCAGACAATTGCTGCCTCAGTTTTTGTAGACAGCAATCAGTTATCAGTTTGATGGGAAACACCCTGGATCTAAGTTGAAGTCTTAGATCTACAAATTAGAGGTTAGGTGTCCTTGGCAAGCCACCATCTATGGTTTCCTGGCCTAGAAAGTGGACCTAAAACCTGCTATACTTACATCATTGTGAAAATCAAGTGGGATTATGTTTACTGAATGTAAATCATAAAATCCTATACAGCTGTGAAGGCCTGCTATCTACTCATTTAATCAGTTATCTTCAAAATAGCTAAGGCTGCACAACCAGATTCTGCAGCCGGTAGTCTACAACCATGTGCCGAAGAGACAGGTTAGAAATATATATCAGAATATCCAGTTATTCTTGAGTATATGAGGGTTCATTTTCCTTACTTATCAAGGAGAGGAAACTTACCTGTCCAACCAACTCAGTAGTGAAACTTAACTTTTTAAGTGTCGCTATATTTCTCCATAGTTCTCCCTCTATCTTTTCACTTTCCCATTTTTTTTCTTCCATTGTTGATTTACATGAGCTCCAGGAGCAAACTCTCTAATGTCCTTTCCTTGCTTCCATGGCTCATCAATCTCTCTGCCCTGCACCTGCCTAGATGGTTTTGCTGTTCTTCCTTTCCTCTTCTGACTTAGTCTACATCAGGGTAAAACGAGAGTCTACACAGAGGATAATGAATATTGATCTTCCAATTTAGCCCCAAACACCTAAGCAGTGGATCGATTTAAAGAACACTCAGGTGTGAGAAAACCTAATAGTCACCCTAAAAACAACAGCAAGCTGCGTTTTGATGAAACCATGTCTTCAGCTGTTTGAATGCTCTCCTCTTTCACAGACTTTTAAACTAAAATCATATCATGGCTTTACTGCTTTGGGCTCCACATATTTGCCTGAAAAGAGGAGGATAATGTAAACATTTTAAAGTTATAGGGGCTTTATTATTAAAACACAATGAAAAGAAAACTATGCAGGCAAACTGGAGCACTTTGGTATTCTCCTCTGCTTTCATTCAGTATCAAATTCACATAGGAATTTGACAGTTTTAAAAAAAAATTGAAATATCCAGACAATTACCTGTCAGTTTTCCTATTATTCTCTCACGTGATCTAACTAATTTCTTGAGGACATTTCAGCTAGGCCCCCATATCACAGTCTCCAAAAGCCTTTTGTAGCTCTGATAGAGTCTCCAGTGTTTAAAAATTAAACATCATGCAATTTTCAAAAATAAGGGACTGGACTTGTTTCAAAATATATGAAGTGATTGGACAATATCCAGAGACTGTTTGCCATGAATATGTCTCTCTAGTCCTCTGGTTAAATAGCCTTTCCTCCCACTTTTTGCTGGGCATATGATGGTCCCGTTGATTAAGCTCAGTCATAATTCCCCCACTGTTTACTGTTCTTTCCTGCATCATCTCTGCACCTGCATAAAATATAAGCTGTCTTGAAGACACAGATCAAAGGTGAACTTTTCCATAAAGCCTTTCCTGAGTCTCTAGTAGGAATTGATCTTTCCTTCCTTTGATTTTCTGAAAATTTTTAACCTATTTAGTGCAAAATGTCCTGTACGAGTGTAACTACAAAAGCAGATTACAGATTCTTTCAGGAGAGGTTCTTGGTCTATCTTGTCATCCTCTATATTCCCTAATACAATGAATGGCTAGCAGATGGTTGTTAGTAAACATGTGTAGGAATAATTTTAACCAAATAAATTTATTGAGTAAAATGACAACTAGATGAAAGAGTTCTACCACAATTACAATGGATATGATATCTCATTTCCAGTGATGAAACTGGAATGTAAGTCCCAATGAGGTAGTACCAAGACAGACAAAAATGTGTCCAAAGATGGGTAAGCAAACTCTCATTGAGCACTGTTAGTTTCCTGTGGCTTCCATAATGAATGACAACAAATTGGGTAACTAGAAACAAAACAGAAAGGTATTCTTTCACAGTTCTGGACACTGGAAGTCCAAAATCAGTTTCACTGGGATGGTATCAAGGTATCAGCAGGGTGGCACTCCCTTGGGAGGCTCCTGGGGAGAATGCATTCCTTGCTTCTTCCAGCTTCTGGTGACAGCTGACATTCCTTGGTTTATGGGCCATATCCCTCTAATCCGCCTCCATGGCCACACTGCCTTCTCCTTTTCTGTGTCAAATCATCCTCTGCTTTCTTTCTTTTTTTTTTTTTTAATGGCCACTGGTGGCTGCATTTTGGGGCCCATGCCGATAACCCAGAATAATTTTCCCATCTCAAGAATCTTAACTTGGTCTATAAAGATCCTTTTTCCTTAAAAGTAACATTTACAGTTTCCAGGCATTAGAACCTCATATCTTTAGGGGCCATTATTTAGCCTGCAATAAATATCAACTAGACATGCTCCTCTGCATGGTTTTTCTCAATCTGCTTAGTTTTTGAAGAAATTAATTGCTGTTCTGATTTGACAGATGAGACCACTGAAGTCCCAGACGTTGGGTGACTAACCTAAAGTTACATGTAGTCCGTGATTGAATATTTGATTTAAACCTAGATCTGTCTGGTTCCAACTTGATTTTGTTTTTCTGTTATATCCTAGACGCTTTTAAGTCCTAGACACACAGTAGATTCCTAATAAATGTTTGTTGATACAAAAGAAAGCCTTCAGTGAGATTTTGAAGTTTGCTGCTTTATCATTTTGTCACCATTTCTAAAAGTTCATTGATTTTTAAAGCACTTTTATATATCAGATGTCTCTTCAGAAAATGTTTTCAAATATGAGTGCAGTGTTCTCTCCAAATAGATCATCACTGAGAATTGGAGGCAGTTTTGTCAATGTAATTCAACATAAGGATGTGAAGATTTCACGTAGTGAATAAAAAAAGAATCAAAATTTGAGAGGGTGAAAATACATACCAAAGTCATTAGTCTACAAAGCCTGAAAACATACAGCCGCAATACAATCCAGGGTATTTGGGAATCAGCTAGATTATCGCTGTGAAGTAATGAGGTTTCTGTAGGTACTGAACATAAGGTTAAGATTCAAACAATGTTATGTATTTGCCCTGATTTCCCCTAAGTCCTAGATCCTTGTAAAACTGTATTACTGGGCTCTGATAATTCACTATATGTTTTCTAGTGAACATTTTTTTTTTAAGAGTTTATTTATTTATTTGAGAGAGAGACACAGCAAGAGAGGGAATACAAGCAGAGGGAGTGGGAGAGGGAGAAGCAGGCTTCCCGGCGAGCAGGGAGCCCGATGTGGGGCTCAATCCCAGGACCCTGGGATCATGACCTGAGCCGAAGGCAAACACTTAACGACTGAGCCACCCAGGTGCCCTTCTAGTGAACGTTTTAAAAACCTCCTTTGGTGAAGTGATTTTTAAAACTTCAGGAAGCACCACTGGGTAATTTCCACTCCACTAGTTTAATGCTACCTAGTGTAAAAATACTGGTTTTCTTGGCCCATAAAAGCAGGTATTATTTTTCTGTTGCTGATGTAACAAGTTACCACAGATTCAGCAGCTTAAAATAAGAGCCACTTATTACGTCAGTTCTGTAAATCAGAAGCCCAGGCACATTGCTCATCTGGTTCTCTACTTCTGGTTTCAAAAAGCCAAAATTCTTGGCAGGACTGCATTTCTTTCTAGAGACTTTGGATTTGAATTTACTTCCAAGCTAGTTCAGGATGCTGCCAGAATTCTGTTTTCTGTGGCCGTTGAACTGAGGTTCCCGCTTCTTTGCTGGCTGCTGACTGGGAGTCATCTGTGTCTTCTAGCAGCTGCCTGCATTTCTTGGGTTGTAGCCCCCTTCCTCCATCTTCAAAGACACCAACGGTGGATTGAGTTCTTCTCATGCTTTGACTGTCTCTGACATCCCTTTTGGCCTCATTGCTCCTCTGCTGTCTTCCACCACATATTTTGACTGACTTTTCTATTTTCCTCTTCTAATTTTAAGGGTCCATGGGATTATATTAAGTCTACCAGGATAAGCTCCCTTTCTTAAGGTTAGTTGGTTCATAATCTGAATTTAATCTGCAAAGTCCTCTCACAGAAATAACTAGACTAGTATTTGATTGAATAACCAGGTACAGGAATCTTTGGAGAACACTTTTTTTTTTTTTTAAAGATTTTATTTATTTATTTGAGAGAGAGAGGGAGAGAGAACACAAGGTAGGCAGGGGGAGAAGCAGGCTCCCCACTGAGCAGGGAGCCTGATGCGGGGCTCTGATCCCGGAATCCTGAGATCATGACCTGAGCCAAAGGCAGATGCTTAACTGACTGAGCCACCCAGGCTCCCCTGGAGAACAGTTTTAGAATTATTCCTAAACCAAGGTTTAGAGTCTCAAATAAAGTGTACTTTTATTCTTAATTCTCGATTTCTAGCCTTCAAAGATCAGATTACTCAGTAAGGACTTAACAATACCAGGAACATGGAATTAACTGCCTATTTTCCTGAATAGAGCTGAAGGATAGAACATTTGAAGGTTCAGACACACTTATGCAGCCACATTTCTATCTCACATATGAATACTAGATGGGGAGCAAAGGTTGGATACAATTTTTTTAAAAGTCACTTATTCTCATAAGCTTATATATCTAATGCACCAGAGATAATAAACATGAACTATGTTCAAATGGAAAGAACAAGTACTTACCAAAATCTTTAAGGATTGACAAGATCCTTTTTGACAATTTGCTTATCGACAAAGGATAGTAAAATACTTTTCTGTAAGAGGTAGATCACTTCAGCATTATCAAGTGTCTTATCTTGGAGGCAAGTCTTCTATTCCTTTCAGTTGCTCCATTTGGAGGCATTCTAGCTGGTTAAGGGCATCTTCTCCAAGAGCCAATAGACATTGAAAGGTAACTCTTAACATGTGATAATTTAATGCTTTCATTTACTAACATAGAAAAACATCATACTACTCAAGAACCTGATTAGATTACCATATCTTAGTTTCCTGATGCGAAAGTTCTTATAAACTGAATAAGAGTGCAAGTGATGTGGAAACAAAACTTTTTAGGAGCAGGTGATTTTCCTCTCCACTTAATGTCCCCTTCAGCTGGCTGGACGCTGAGTTTCAGATAGTGAGGAGGTGTGAGGGGATGAGTGAGCCACAAGATGGAGGGCCCCTAAGTCACTGGATCCCCACATGGAGAAGGCCTCCTATCAACCAGGAACACCTGCATTGGATAGTTAGGTGAGCTAGAAATATATTTTATTGTGTTTAGGACTTTATACCTTTCGGATCTCTTCTTTCCAGCAGCTGGTATTACCCAGACTACTACCTCTTGCATTTATCTTCCTCTGGAATTCATAGCATAAACTTCATGTTGCAAGTTCTGAACTCCCTGACACTTTAGATGACATAAATCCTTATCACTCTCAAAATGTTTTCAAGGATATTGTTTATGTTGTAAAGGTCTATTTTGGAACTCAGAGCTGAGAATTTGAAACAAATACTGAAATATTTTATGCATTATTTCCACTGGAGCAAAGCACTTTAACCTTGTTTTCTTTTGTTTTGTAGTTTTAATCATGGAAGGGCTACAGAGCAAAGAGCAAAATAAAGAGTAGTAAAAAAAAATACATGGATGAGAATGTCAAAATATCATTTTGTACAAGTTTAACAATACTACAGAATGCTCTTGGCATAAAATTAAATTAAAAATTAAATTCAAGATGAAGGGAAGGAAAACACAGATCTTTTAGGTGGAGAGGGTCTGAATTTAGAGATTTATTATAATGCAGAGTTTAAACATGCTCACTTTTGCAATGCTGTCCTTCTGGAAAGTGAAGGTAATTTTTTGGGTCCCAGTAAAGTGTATCAGTGAGTGCTAGTACCTAAAGTCATGGGTCCATGCTGCTTTTATAACTAATTCAGCTAGGTAATTCTTTCTTCCAAATTTCTCATTTGAACAAAAGATGTGGGCAGATAATTTGAAGCTGATCCATATATGACAGAGTTATCAAAGATAAATAACAGAATTGGGCTGACACCTGGGAAGAAAAACTTACAGAGCCAACAGGATCAACCATTGTTAGTAATAATTATATTAACATTCATATTGCTACTACTTACAGCATCTTTTACATTTGTAATTTCTCAACAAGCATAGATGTGATTATTATTATACATTGTAAATGTATCAGAAAATAATCTTAGATTTCCAACAAACCAGCCAATGTCATGTAGCTACTTTGCTCAAGCTTCAGAATTAGGAATTGTATCCAGGTCCTAACATTATTTTAAAAATGTCTTGATTAGGAATCTCTGATTCACCATAATAACCATCAACAAAGACTATTGATAAACTACAGTGTCCCGAGAATTTTAGGCTACTTTTCGTTGTGCCCATTTCCATTAGTGTTTTTACTAATTCTATGTCAATATTCCTGGCCTCAAATAAAAAGGTAACACTACTGCGGATGTATTTTTTTGAAGATAGAGTTAACTCCTCTGAAAAATGACAAACTCTTATTTTAAAAACAAAACCACTGAAACATACACAAAATTAGATTCTAGGATAAATGTAAAGAATCAGTGTCTCAAACTTTTTCATTTAATAACTGCAAAATCCAGATTAAGTACTTTTCCTGATTTAAAGGTTTTTTTTTTTTTAAGTCAGCTAATATACTATTTCTAGTCACTATATTACCTAAAGAGTAAGGATTTTAAGAAAAATATTTTACAAAGAAAACAGAGCAAATGTAATTTGTAACCATAGTCACTTCTTAATCTAAATTTAATCTTTTATAAATGATATTTAGACTTACCATTATTTACAAAATCATATAATTGATTATTTTTAGAAGACAATGAACATTTCTGTAAATGGAGGCAAATTGTATTATGTTCACACAACACTGGGTTACAGTTAACTACAGGGAGACTGATGAAGGTATTGAGAATTCGGATTCAAATAATTAATCAGAATGTTCATTAGGAAAACAGTCTTAAGAATTTGATTACTAAATCACATCATTTTAATACTATTTATTCAAGCACTTAACAATAATTTATTATTGTACAAGAAACCATGGTGATATGTTGCAGGTGCAGGAGGCATGTTGGAGAAACAAGATATAAGTCTCTACTCTCATACTGCTTACTTTCTGATAAAGACAAACAGGTGGGGCACCTGGGTGGCTCAGTCATTGAGCATCTGCCTTCCTCTCAGGTCATGACCCCAGGGTCCTGGGATCAAGTCCAACATCCAGCTCCTTGCTCAGCGGGGAGCCTGCTTCTACCTCTGCCTCTGTCCCTCCCCACTTGTGCTCTCTCTTGCTCGCTCTGTCTCTATCTCAAATAAATAAATAAGTAAAGACAAACAGAAAAGGAAGCAAGAAAAAAGAGGAAGGAGGGACAAAGAATTAAAAAATGACTGTCAAATGTTGACTGAATTATTTGATAAAAAATAATCAAATCTATAATGTGTTATTTCCAATAAAGTCATAAGCAAAATAATTACTTTTGGAAATGATGTTAAAATCAAGGTCAGTAAGTACAGAGCTGTAAAGTATAAAATCCCCTTTGAGTCTCTTTATAATTTTGCATGTTGCTTTGCTTATTCATCTAGTGCTTTGCACTTGGCAAATATCATTTCAAATTCTTATGAAATCCTCACGGAGTAGTGGCAATTTGCCAGAGCATTTCTCTCCTGCTTTTCTAAAACATACACACAAACACACACACCATTAAGTGAAGTGCGGGGAAAATATATGCAAATGTCCATGTTGAGGTGAAGCCCCACAAGATGCTAGCCTGATGACCACTCTACTCACTGGTCTACGGGGTGAAGACAATTTTCTCTGCTGCAGGAAGTCAGAACAGGTATCAAGGGGTGGGTTCAGTTGATCTGTAAGTGTGATATTTACTCTCTTTCCTTAAATGCATGGAATAGATCCATACAATTCAGATCATTTTTCTAGAGAATGTTAAGGACTGACAACCACATCCAAAACTCTGGCAATCTCCTTAGCATGAAAATAACTCATTGCACACTTTAAACTAGTGAGCTTGCACATGATTTCATAAGTGCAATTTTGGATGTTTCAGTATGAACTAACTTTATTTTAGCAACTTTCTGGAGCCCAGTTCTGTCATTGCTACTATTTCATTCTCTAGAAATCAGTAGCTGTCCAGAGTCAACAAGTTTGGGTTTTTTTTAACATGATTCATCTATTGTATTTAGATAGTACTTACAATGAAAACAAAGCAATTTAAATTGGAAAAGTATTTGATTTTGAAGACAAAGCCTTAAAGCTGATGTTGTTTAAAATAAATACAAATTTTTATATTTCCAAATCTCATATCATCCAAATCCTGTAAGATGATATACATATCAATGGAACACTTTAAATTGACAGTTGCTCTAAAATTGAAATGGAGAAATACCGTGTTTACTTCTAAAGAATTACTACTTTAAGGTCAGACTAACTATTTTTTCCTATACCTCTATCAAGTAGATTTAGAGTGTGTTATTGAAATGAAAGTACCCTATATATAAATATATATCAAGTTTAGAGATGGATGGGCAAATGCTTTAAGAGGTTGTAAATTGCATATCAAAGTAAACAATTTTACTAAAATGTGGTGCTTCAAGTAAAAAAGTACTTTAGCAAACTTACTAGTTAAGTGCTTACTGGTATATTCTTTGGTTAACAGCTGGAAATCACTATTCCTTATGTTTGTATTAAAAAAAAAAAAATGTCTGTACAAGATGTTGGCCGTGACCCTCCCTGGAGTAAAAATAATCTACACAATGGTTGTCTTTGAGTAAAATACTTACTAAGAAAATGTGTATTTGGAAAAGTGTAACGTGGGAACGATCACACCAGAGAGAAGAAAGTTGATAATAACCAAGTTTGATCGGCTGTTTTTATAGGGAACATTCTGTCTCACAATTATAGTTCCATATTCCATAGTGACAATGACAATGAAGAGGTCTTCATTAATACCAAAGAACACTAAGTTGGATTAATATATTAAACAACTTTTAAAAACGGCATTAGATTTAGTTTCTTCATCCATAAATATGGATTAATTCGTACTTATTTCTAAGAATTGTGAAGATTAAATGAAATAATCCACGAGAAAATATCGAACATCTATTGATACTCGGTGTGTGTACCCTAAATGATTATTTTCTTCCCTTTTTTCTGAGTTTTACTGATTATGGCACAATTTACAAAGTTAATTTATTTGCTTCAGAGGATTCACTCCAGTATAAAAAGGGCCAGTAGGAATTCTGAGAACAAATGTCAGATTGCCTTACATGAAACCCATTTTTGTTTCTAATATACCAACATCTTTCCTTCCTGGAGCAGAAAAGATTACTGTCACAGGATTTAAAAAAAAAAAAAAAAGTCATTACTCTCTAAAACCAGTCTGTATAAGACCTGTATTTCCTAACTCCCAACAGTAGGCTACCACCTAAATTATTTGACCAAACAGGGAGCCATAATTCATTTATCCTGATGTGATTTCTGTGTCTCTCACCACCTTTTCTTCTCACTCTGACCAAGATGGCCTTAACATTCCTCTCAGCTTGACAAAATTTTAGGCAGGTTTCTTCCCAACTATAGGCCCCTAACCTCCCTTTTCTTAGAACATTTACTTTAAATGCTTGTAATTGCAAATTCTTTCTCTGCCCTTTTGAAATGTAGATAAATCCTCTCCCCAGCCTCTAATCAGTTTTAAAACCCAGAAATGTCTTTTTCAAGGACCTGGGAGTCATCTCTTTGAAATGTAATCATCAAGAAAGATAGTACTCCTATCTCCCATTGGACTGGACATAGAAGCCTAACTTGGTAAGTGCCTATTAGCAAACTCAGGTGGCTTAATTACAAAGAAAAAACATTTTCAAACTCAGGAAAGATTCAGTGTACTGGACACATTCCACTGACCAACCTCCAGCACTTTTTCACTAGCTTACCTCAGCACCTAGAATCCCTCTTACCTTTTTTTTAAGATTTTTAAAATTTATTCATTTGAGAGAGCGAGAGAGTGTGTGTGCTGGAGAACAAGAGCATGAGTTGGGGGAAGGGGCAGAGGGAGAGGGAAAAGCAGACTCCACGCTGAGCGGGGAGCCCCATGTGGGGCTTGATCCCAGGATCCTGGGATCATGACCTGAGCCAAAGCCAGCCACTTAACCGACTGAGCCACCCAGACGCCCCTCCCTTCTACCTTTTGGTTCAGGGGAGTAGAGTTCAGTCTCTCTCCCCTGTAGCAAGTCCAAGGGCCTTCATCGCCTGCTTAACTCTGGTGCAAGTTTTCCTTGACAGTTCCCTTCTTACCAAGTAAGTTCTGTAGCTCATCATTAAAATAACACACTTGCCAATATTCTCAACTCATTTTCCCCTCTTTTTCTCAAGCCCCAAATCCATATAATCAGCCCTTCCAGTGCTTCGTTTGGAGAAAAACACACAGCCAGCTGATTCACTTCACTCTGTCACTGTTGACCTCAAGTTCTAGAACACTATAAACAACCTCAAGGAGATACTGATTTATAGAGTAAAGGCCCAATTTTGTTAATGTACAATAAAGAATGTATCTTTCCACTTACCAGGAAGCATGTTTTGCCATATTTAACCTCCAATATCTCCTCCACGGACAATCTTCTATAGAGAACTGTGATGCTGAGAGGTTCCTCCTCTCCCAAGACCAGAGTTGGTATTCTCTCTGCAGTGCATTCTGGGGACTCAGGGGGATCCTGCTGCTGCTGTAGCCTGAGGGAAGCGAGAAGAGTCAGAGAGGCCCTGGCCCACCCATTCACCTGTACCCCTGTTGGGTTCACCATGCAGCCCGCTTCAGCAAAGTGGTATGATAGAAGGGACTACATCTTCATTAAATTTTGTGCTGAAGATAGTAAAGATATTAATGTAAATTTTGAAAAATCCAAACTTACATTCAGTTGTTCTGGAGGAAGTGATAATTTTAAACATTTACATTAAATTGATCTTTTTCACTGGATTGGTCCAAATGATTCCAAGCATAAAAAAACGGACAGATCAATTTTATGTTGTTTACAAAAAAGGCGAATCTGGTCATTCATGGCCAAGGTTAACAAAAGAAAGGGCAAAACTTAATTGACTTAGTGTGAACTTCAATATTGGAAAGACTGGGAAGATGATTCAGATGAAGACACATCCAATTTTGATCATTTCTCTGAGATGATGAACAACATGGGTGGTGATTAGGATTTGATTTATCGGAAGTAGATGGAGAAGATGATGTTTCACAAGACAGTGATGATGCCAGCTCTGGAGTAAGGAATGTGGTCATCACCAGATTTTGAGAAAGAAAAACAACTTCTCTGCAAGATTTCATAAATGAAGGAATTCCTGAGTTGATAGCTCTAAAGGCAGATGCTGTATTTGCCTCTGTTAACCCACTTTTTAACCCGTTTGTTTTTGTAAACTTTTCACCAAGGGTTGATATGTACCATTGAATGGAGCAATTTTAAGTCAGCTAAGGCAATAACTTTATGCATGAACTTTTCCCAGACTTCCATGATGCTGTTGAGGTCCTAGGTAATTGATACAGCCATTGTGATAAATAAAAGCATTTCACCTCAGTCTCCTTTACTTCATAATGTAGACACTGACATGATAGGAAGCTCTTGGCTTAGAAGAAAGATAACTAAATTTTAGATTTTTAGAACATGGACTCAAAGTGGCTAATGAAACAAATTGTTTGATACCTTAAACTGGTAACTTGTTCCTCTGGTATATCCTCCAGAATTATTCCATTAACATTTTATTTTTCAAAAAATTTACTTCACGTTATTATAAGTAATCACTTGTCAGTGTTCCAGATGTATCTTAGCTAAAACTAGTGAATGCCTTAACGTTGATGGTTTTGAAGCCTGTACGTTTAGTATTGTTTGACCCTTAAACTTTTACATCTCTTAGCACGGAGGACAGAGAAAGGTTGTACATTGTTGCTAGAAAGTGTACATTTAGACCAAATTTGCATTTGGCAAATGAGTGAAAAAATGTTGATATGCTATTGGATGTTTTTGTTTCTTTTTTTTTTATTCAGCTTATCCCAGGCTGAAAGCCTCAATTTATGTTCATGACAGTGGGGATTTTTTTTTAATGTCTACATTCTTTCTAATACACTGTTGGAAGACAAAAAAAAAAAAAAAAAGAGAGAGAGAGAGAGAGAGAGAAAGAAAAAGAAAAAGAAAAGAAAAGAAAAAAGAACCAGGATACTAAATCCTGCACCTAAACTCCTATAATAGTTCTCAATTACTTCTCAGATTAGGTCCAAAATCCTAATGCAATTACTATTAAATATCTGATCTCAAAATCAACTTAATTTTCTATAATTCAACTTAATTTCTGTCTCTATTTTATCATTGTGGGTGAAACATCTTATTTCTTTCAAGGGTCATCACCACTCCCCATACTCACCTCCCAGGGATTTGTTATAGTACTAGAGTCTTAAGTAGTGTCAAGGCAAGAGTTGAGGGAAGGAGGACAATGTACTCCTTGGCTTTGCCGCAGTAGTTTGACAATGAAATACATATCACCCAGGTGGTTGGGCTACTCCAGATCCAGTGATTTCAACTATTCTGTGCCAGCTGGGACACAGAGTATTTTGGAGAAATTGCCCAGGGCTCCATCTTCCTAGACACACCACATAGCTCTCTGTGGTGACTTGCTAGATCCCCATGGTCTGCCACAAGGCTGTCCTGTTCCCAAGACCCACCCACACCTCTCTCTCTCTCTTTCTCTCTTCATGTTTTTCTCACTTTTCCCCTTCCTTCCTCTCTCTATCCTCTATGTATCACTCCAATATCTGTTCTCTCTACAGTTCAGGAGTTTATTTTGGGGGGTCATAGATGGGAGCCTCCTGCTCCCCTTGGCTTCCTTCAATATATATTGCATATAGGTTCTGGAAATAAAAATTATAAGGACTTACAGGTCTTGTCCTGTTTTCTTCTCTACCACATCCCATCCCCAAAACAGTGAGCACAGAGCCCACTAGCTTCTTGAATGGAGAGACAGGTAAAGGTGGAAAAATTATGCCTTAATATCAATACCACAAGATTTATAATTTTACTTCCACTGCATCTCCTCACCCATATACATTTTCCTTACATTCCTATAGCATCAGATGGTTCATAGCTTCCTGAATGAATTTGCTCATTTGTATTTCCCAATCTTTGAACAGTTGTGTTTGTTCTCTGTCTGCTTAGAATGACTCTTCATGTGTAAACCGAAATGTGTGCATTATGATGAGAGAGAAGGAGCCAAGGATGCCTCTGCCATCACCTGCATACGTAGGTGTATCACCCTTCTCCCAGAGGGTGGCAGCTATTTGGTCATGGACCAGTTAAGAAGTCAGTGTAAATCTCTGCATTAAATGGTAATAAAGCTTAATATTTTTTTTCCAGATAAAAACAAACCTATATCTATCTACATACATATATCTTTATATACTCACATGTATGTATGTGTATATGCATGTATACACATGCATAGATGTATTTTTAGAAGTGGGAACATTTTGTTTAACCTTCGCATGGATCTGTTGAGACCATTTTGTAAACCCTGTAACATGCATGAATACTACTTTGAAGACCTCTACTTAACATACATTCACCTCAAACATTTTATATATTTGAGCTGCCATCTTAGTGTTCTGTCACCAACCTTTTAGACATGTTACAACTCATTACTCCCCAGCTTATATTAAATACTTGATGAGTTTTGGGAGACTGATTATTCACTTGATAGTAATTGTGACCACATCAGTGTTACCAACAGAGCCTCCACAAACCATTTCTTCCTGTGACTTACCTTTGAAGATGGATAAACACATGTTTTGTGAAGATGATGATTACTTTCAATATCATACAGTGACATTTTCTGATCTTCTAAATTTTGAGGATGGAGCCCCCTATGCAGTTTAGAACTCATCTACAGAGACCCCTAGTTAAACCCCTTTGGGAAAGAGTTTTTAATAGTAAGAGCTTAGAGGGGTATCTGGGTGGCTCAGTTGGTTAAGCATCTGCCTTTGACTCAGGTCATGATCCCAGGGTCCTGGAATCAAACCCCGTGCAGCATAGAGCTCCCTGCTCAGTAGGGAGTCTGCTTCTCCCTCTCCCTCTGCCCCTCCCCATGATCGTGCTCTCTCTCTCTCTCTCAAATAAATAAATAAAATCCTTTAAAAAATAATAAAAACTTAGATTATTATCCTCAATGATTTTTTTAACCTCCGTCTACAGTGTGTATCTTTATATAGCTCTTATTTTCATGGTTATCAACCACAGGTAGGCCCTAAATATAACCTAGAGATTCTTCTAGGTTCATTGGTCTACTCCTCTGACTTGGTTCATGTCATCTATTCTAAATCTTGTTAAGGTTATTAGTGATGTTATGTTGCTGAATTATATGAACAACTTCTGGGTCTTATTTTGACCTATCAGCCATTGTCAGACTATTTTGCCCTAGGATGACCATTATCTCTCAGAGAAGCAGCTCTTTCAGTAATCAGACACTGACAAGTTAACCTTTACCTGTCAAGGATTCAATTAAGACTCCTTGCAATAAAAGACATTTTTCTTTATTTTTAAAGTTTTTAATTCCAGTACAGTTAATATTAAGTGTTACATTAATATTAGATGTACAATATAGTGATAATTCAATAATTCCATACATCACCCTGTGTTCATCAGGACAAGTGCTCTCTTTAAGCCCCGTCACCTATTTCACCCCCCCACCCCCACTCCCCTCTGGTGACCATCAATTTGTCCTCTATAGCTAAGAGTCTGTTTCTTGGTTTGTCTCTCTCTCTTTTTATTCCTTTGCTTGTTTGTTTTGTTTCTTACGTCCCACATATGAGTAAAATCATATGGCATTTATCTGAAAGACATTTCTCTTGATCAGGGTTCTACTCATACAGCCTTAAATTTGCCATTCCCCACCTCTTACTCTTTATTTCAACCACACCAGTTTCCTCATGTCTTGAGTTTTTGCAAATGCTACTCCTCTCTGTTATGCCCTTTCCACATCCTTCACTTCTAACATGCAGCACAGGGATCTGGAAAGCCATGTCTATGCACCCACAGTTATTCTCCTTCCCTTGTCTGGTTCTCCGTCTTCTCATCTCCAAGAACTTCCTCTGTGACAGCAATTTAAAAAAAAAATTAAGATTTTATTTATTTGACACAGAGAGAGAGAGCACAAGCAGGGGGAGCGGGAGAGGGAGAAGCAGGCTCCCTGCTGAGCAGGGAGCCCCACGTGGGGCTCTACCCTAGGATCCTGGGATCATGACCTGAGCCAAAGGCAACTGAGCCACCCAAGCACCTCTAAATAGTTTTATTATCTGTTTATTTACTGGTTTTTCCATAAGATAGTACACTCTTTTGCACAGTTTAGGCACTTGCAAAAAATAGCCATTCAATAAATGATAAATAGATTAATAGATAATAGATAAATAGATTAAAGAATGAATCTCCATTTTCCCCACTTTTCCTTTTTTCCTAACTTTTTCACATGTAAATATTTTGAAACTTTAAAAGTGAAATTATTTTTAAAAAATCAGAATCTCCTAACCATGATATGCTAGTATTTCTAAATACAGGAATACAAATATTTTTGCTTTCAGTTTCAAAACTGTTTAATATTGTTGACATTAAAACCAAAATTGCTTTCCTAAATATGTTAGAAAATGAATTAATATGTTGAATAAAACAGAAATCAGAGCTTTTTGGACCATTTAATATTTAAAAATTTAAAACTAAGATGCACAATATAAATTTTCATTTTTCTAAAAATCTCTTAAAAAGTCTTGCTAGTATTCTACAGTCACTGCAGAGCTGCAATATAATTTGTAAGGCAGGAAGGTGTAAATACTATGCTTTGCTTATTAATTCCCTGAACCAGAACAGTTCTTCAAGGAAAAACAACTAAATTGCTGTCAGCATGAAGAAATTGGATTTGGTGATGACTGCTATCTTTAAAGCTTGTGACCTTACATTATTCTGTCATATGCTTAAAGGCAATGGAAGTACTCTAAATTAATTTTAGGGCTACACAAAAATGTTTCCTTTAATCACAGAATCCAAGTGCAGGATGCCTCCTGGTGTTCTGCTATCATGTTTTTAATCTTCATAACATGATTCTGTAATGTGTCCTATTTATAGCAAAAATTCTGCAAATTTTTCCAGAACTATTTTTTTTAAATCTTGGCAATAAAATGTACCTCTTTGTACCTCCTCCCAATGCTTCTCTGAAATAAGGAAAAAACTATTTCTTTGCATTGTATGTTCAATCAACCTGTCTTCTCCCAGTGTTTAAAGATGCCTTTAGGATTGCCAATAACAGACAAACAGTGATGCTCATATATCTTGAATATCCTTGTGTGTTTTCAAAGTGGCAGAAACTTAATGAGAGTTTAACTTGTGCCAAGCACTTAAATTTTCACAGTAACCCTTTATGTGTCATCACTCACTTTATGGATAGCGAAACTGAGTTTTATAAAAGTTTAGTAACTTGCCCAAGGTCAGTCATCTAGTAATGGAAATAAGATTTTATAGAGCCAAATTTACAGAAATGTGGTGTAATCATAGATAATCATTATCTCCTTGCCTTCCTCCTACAAATTAAGCAAAAATGACCAAAAAATTATTAAAATTAGTGGAAAAATTACATCAGTCTTAGACACTATGTAAAAAATGAATTATTATGCCAACTATGCCAAAGAATTTCTAGATATGATGCAGATATGACTAAAAATAAACCATTGAAGACAAACATTATCTCTGGTGGGGAAAGTAGTACCATATCCCTGAAAGCAAAGAGAGGCAATGCTAAGAGCTTGGAAAATACTGAACTGTCTCCTGATGCAGCAGGTTACACCCTGCATTAGAGACATAGGAACACAGTCCAGGAGATTAAGCCCATCTGGGCAGAAGACTAGCTATGGGAAACATCTTATAGGTGCAGAAATTTTTCTAAAGAGAGAGAGAGAATTCCAGGTAAAGAGGGATTATATAGCCACCATCAGGTCACTCATCACTTTAATCAAGCTAGTGGATCACCTAAACAGAACTGACAGATTGAAGAAAATTAGAAGATAAAAATACTACCATAACAAAAATTATTGTATTTGGTATCTCTATTTCTATTTCTTCCATTCTTTCTTGATCTTACTCCAACATGACTTTTACCTCCATCTCTCCACTGAAATGTCTCTTGTCAGGATCACTAATGACTTTAAAGTTGCTGAGTCAAATAATCATCTTCTGGCTCTCGTACCATCTGACCTATTAGCAGCATTTGATCCAGCTGATCACCCCTTTCTCCTTAAATTATTTCTTCCCTTGGCTTCCAGGCTTGCCTAATGTTTTTCCTACCACTTGTTCCCATTTCAGTCTCTACAGCTTGCCCTACATCCTCATGCTTAATGTCATAGTGCCTGTACTCAGTTCTTGGTTCTTTGTCAAATACACTCTCTCTTGGTGATCTCATCTAGTCTCTAATCACTGATGATAACTCTCAAAAGTATGTCTCTAACCTGAGTTTCTATGGTGGTCTCCATACACATGTCCAATTGCCTACTCAATCTATTTTCTTGGATAGCTTGTAGGAGTCTGAAGTGTAAATATCCAAAGTGGAATTTCTGAACTTTTCCCACAAATTTGTACTACTTAAAGTCTCACCCATTTCAGTTAATGAGAATGCAACCTTTTAATTACTTACGCCAAAACCTAAGAAAATCTGTGAGCGAATATTGGATTTTTTGTTTATTTGTACTTAAATACTAATTAGAGTGAATATATAGGAACAGACACCAAAAGAACAGAGATAAAGATGAGGAGACATTTTATGCTCTATGTTAATGACTTTTGAATCATATGAATGCATTACCTGTACAAAAGCTACATGTAAAATTTCATAGGCTGAAGTGAATATGGATATATTACTCATAAAGACAATGATAAATAAGATGTTAAAATATTACCTCCCTCGAAGAAATAAAAGTTGCATATTCCCATTCTCTTACAAGGAAGAATTAGAATTTTATTATCTGCATAATGATCCATAGCATAAAAACAACACAATCTTTAGCTTTATCATTTGCTACCAATAAACAGTTTATATAGATGAATTACTTTTAAAAATCAGTATTTATTAATCTATTTCTGTGAGTACTTATTGCTTCTTGTGTCACCAGTCAATAGTATTTATCTTCTAAATAGTTCATAAAATTTAGATGAGCAATAAAATGAGAAATAAGGGCAGCCCAATTTCGGTTTTATTACTTGTGTTTTAATTTCTGTTCTTAAATTTCAAAACATGACAAATCACACTTTACTATTTATATTTTAACTGTAATTTCTGCTTACAATAAATGTTTTGGTTATATTTTGAAACGTACAATAGTAGGATACCCCCCCACCTCCACCACCAAGGGAGAGACTAATAAAATGCTAAGAATTAAAGATATTGAAAATAAATTCATCATTAATCCCATGGTGTAGGGTAGGGAGAATTTAGAAGAAAAAATATGGAAGCTGTAAGTTTCCCTTCATTGAAATCCAAACAATCAGTGGTAGAGAAGCTGTGAAGTTCTTCTTTCAGCTCCAATGTATAAAGAGCTTGGAAGTCATTACTCCCATGACAAACTGAAAATAAGCTACTATTCTTGGACCTATTAGAGAATTAGGGTCCAGAGTAAGCCCTGAAATCTGGAGAGAAAGGTTAATATACAGAATCTCAACTAAGATCAGCCTACCTAGAGCAGAAGACATAGCCATAAAGCGATTGGAGTACTTAAACAATTTGGACAGACTCTTGAAGGCTTAGTTTGGACTAAGTAGCATGAGAGTGAGAAACTCCTGGGGGCTACAGTCATAAAGAGACCCCCACACTTTCATGGGTTTTACCTCCATGAATTCCACTAGGTTCTCATGGTGAAGACCAGGGACAAATCCCCTCATGTTCTGGCAGAGGTAGGGGAAAGTAATCCTTTTGAAATATGTCCAGATCATGAAAAAGAACTTCTTCCCAAGGGAAACAACTTTACCTGGGGAAAGGCTAATTAGCTAAATCCAGGTCTGGCCTCCCTGTCTTCCCTAAAGAAAGAGAGGGAGAGAGAAAGAGAGAGAAAAGGTAAGAAACATATATGAAGGTTACAACACAGGGACACAGGCCCACTAAAAGACTGAGATTTAATTCAGAACATTATAGAACATTTTCCCTTCCTTCATCAACAAGACTTCAGAATAAGAGTAGATTGTAGCTAAAAGAGCCCTACGACAGAGATTCAATTTAAGGGGTTCTTAGAGACACCCAAAGACAAAAAGGTAGACAAAAATAAGGACACTGGAGTGATTTGATGTTGGGGTCCAGGAGTGAATGGTCAAGAAAGAATTCTTGAGACATTCTCAGTGCAAAAAAGGTGGTTTTGTTAAAGTTGGGGATAGGACCTGTGAGCATAAAGAGCTGTACTGGGATTGTGAGGACCTATTGATTATATATTTTTAAGGGGGGTGGGGGAGTGGGCAAAGATAGAGGAAGTTTCCAAAGGATTTTCATGTTGAAGAAGACTTACAGGATCCTGGAGATCTGGCTATTGTCAAGCTAAGGTTGCTTCTTGCCTTTAGCAAAGTGTTAACATTAAGACTGTCGGGAGTTCCTGGAGGAATGTCATACTCTGCCAGTTTCAAGTATTTGTCAAGGGGCTGCAAGTTGTAAGGAAATTTAATTTTATTGATATTTCCTTTTGTCTTTGTTCTCCACATCATCACCGCCCCCCCCCCCCCCCCCCCCCCCCCCCCCCCCCCCCCCCCCCCC